>NC_090922.1:1398870530-1399177978 GCF_040938575.1 Ambystoma mexicanum
GGACAGACGATACGCCTCTGGCAAAAGTAGTAAAGAAGGAGGAAAGAGGATTGCACCCAGTGATGGAGTTAAGAGAAGCTGCCAGGCCACAATTAACAGCTGCTGAGGGATATTCAAACCCCGCCTACAGCCCTCCACCTTACACCCCTAATGATAGCTACCAGAGGGGGGCGGCGGCAGCGGTGGGCACATTAGGATTAAACACAATACAGGTCGGCACAGGGGGAGGGAAGGAAAGTGGAGAACACGTTGCAAGCATAGGACCAGATGAGTGGATAGCAGCACAGGTACTCCTAAAGCTCCGAGGGACACTAACAAGGGAGGAGGAGGACGCGGTGAGGAAAACAAAAGAGGAAGAAACGTACAAAACACAGACAGGGACTGAGGTGAGTAACGCAGAGGAAGGGCGGCTGTCACAAGCAGAGGAAGAGATGTTGGAGGAAAGGTTTGCCAATGTGAGAGAAGTACGGGGTGACCTGCTTAGACAGTACAAGCAAGAAACACGGGGAAGGAAGAAGGAAAGAAAAGAGTGTAGGGAGGAGCAGGAGAGGATGAGGGAGAGACTGGAGGAGGTAAAGAAAGAAGCGGAAATGATGAAAGCGATAGCAGAGAGGGTGTTATGTATGGAGCAGCAAGAAATGAAAAGGAAGGAGGAGGAAAAGGAAAAGGAAATGGAAATGTGGAAAAAGAAAATATTTTCTGAAAGCGCCCGGAAATATGAAGAAGGTAAAGTAGTAGAGAGCATATTGAAAAAAGGAGGGGCAAACTGGGGAAGACGGGAAGAAGACGAAAAGATACTGGCGAAGGTAAGTAATGAAGTAATGAAGGAATTACGCAAGAAGAGAGAGGAGTATTGGGAAACGAGGGACGGGAGAGAGGAGATAGGAGAATGGAGCATGAAGTAAGAACTTACACTCGCCAGGACTCGGAGGTACCTAAAACATCAACACAGGGAACAACTGTTAAAAGAGGAGAACATAACGAAGGGAACTTGATCGATTTAAAGACGGTTACAGTGGGGGGAAAACTGACAGACTGGAGATTGTCTTTCCTTGTTGAGTTTTGCAGCGAGGAGCAAGGATGTTCGGGAAAGAATGGAGGAGATGACAATAGGGAAAGTTTAGATAAACTGTACATCACACGGGTAAATCGCACGTCACCTTGGGAATGCGGGAAAAGGGAGGAGGAAAAGACGAGCGAAGAACAGGTAAGAGAATTAGCAGGGAGAACGCCACATTCAGTAACACCAACACCGCGCCCACCTCGCCCACCAACACCACGCCCACAGCACACTCCATATGTTGACAGACTCAGAGATCTCCTGGGACATAGACAGGAAGAGAGGACTAGTATGCCCGGGTTGAAACACGAGGGTAACACAAGAGGGAGGGAGAATGAAGGGGATGACAGAACAGATAACTGTAATGATCTAATGATAGGATCACATGACACGGAGGAAGAGGATGAGTACACTGATATAGCCCCACGAGCATTAGGGGAAATGAAGGGGGTAACTTAATGCCACTCCTAGAAAGGGGAGGGGCAAGATCACAATATGTCCGATGGAAGCATGCCGACAAGGAAAACATAAAGTGCAGACTCCACTCCCTAAGTGGGGGAGCTGGGAAATGGATATATGAAATGGAGAAACACACTGCAGGACAAAGACTAGCGGTGGGGGATGTGAAAGGGCTCCTAATATCAATATTAGGGGATGCTGCAGATGACATCTGGAGAAGGGCAGGCTTCCCAGGGGTCACAATAACAGATACGTTGCATGATGGGGCACCATTTGCCTACTGCAGGCACGCGCTGTGGCAGGCATTAAGGGTTCAGTATCCAGACACATCAGACATAGGAGCAATTACATCACGCAAAATGTGTGAGAATGAAGATCCTATTGATTACATCCAGGAGATTCAGGAGAAGTGGCACTTGGAAACTCGGGAACCGTGGGATAAAACATTTGCAATTTTCTACCACATACTAATACAAGGTCTCCCCGAACCAGTTCAGAAACAGCTGAAGAAAAGGTTGTATACAAATTGTTTGTTTTACAACAGTTCGAATTACAATTGACCTTTTCACAATTGACCGAATTGTGAAGGTCAATTGTAACATATATGTGGGGGGAGACCCCCCACAACACCCACCCAACGCCAAAACCCCTATATATATATATATATATATATATATATATATATATATATATATATATATATATATATATATGTACGTACGGTCAATTGTGAAAAGGTCAATTGTGACCCTTTACATTCGGTCAATTGTTCATTCGAACAATTGTAAACGAACAATTTGGGTAATACCGAAGAAAATTGTGGGGATGGAAGTTAAAGCTTGACCAGAAATACAGCTAACTATAGTGCATCACTGTAGGATGTGGCAGGAAAAGATGAAACAAAAGGAGGAAGGTAGGAAGGCAGAGAAGGCAAAACTGGTACAGAAGAAGTTATCCAAATACGCCATGGGGGGAGCACTATTGACAACACCTGTGGTAGGCACACCAGCACCTACTCAGGCCATAGTTGCACAAGGCACGACACAACATGTAGCACAAATTCAGCAGCCAGCGCAAATAATAACACAACAAATGCCCCCGCCCCCACCCTACACGGCAAACACAGCAGGGGGATACATGTAAATGGGAAATGGATACTATAACAACTACAGAGGGAGGGGCGGACTGATGAGAGGAAGGGGCTATGGCCAGCATGCACAGCAACAAGGGGGGACATTCCGGGGATACTACTCAAACGGGCAGCAAAGGTATCAGGATAACACCGGAAACTTGACATGGCAGGCCAGGGAGCCACCAACATGTTGGGTTTGTGGAATGGTGGGACACATGTTGCGCAGATGTAGAATGAGACCCACCCCACCAGCTTGGGGGGAGCCGGAGCAACAAGGGCATATGGGGGAGCAACTAGTTTCCCAACAGCAGCAAGGAACACAACAGTGCACCCCGTAACAACAAGCGTCCACACAACAACCACAGCAACAGATACAACAGCATACTGCAGCTCAACCACAGGCACAACCACACGCAGCACCGCAACAACAGGTACAGGCATACACACCGCCACAACAACAGGTAGTAGTAACACAACAGCACCAGGTACAACCATCGCAGCAGCTTACCCAGATACAAGACAATCAGGTGTCAACAACTGGTACACAATTACAACAAACACAGTTGGGGAAGGTGACCATATTGGGGCATAACCCTTACACAGGTAGTGGTCAGTCACTATATCCACAATAGGACAGCCCACAGATGTCTTTGATGTGTCCCATCCTATCGGTAACCCTAACACTGCGGAGGAACCACGCATACAGGTAGCGATAGGTGACAAAAAATGTTCCTTCCTTGTTGACACCGGGGCCACTAGGTCCTGCATAAGGGAGGGTACATTTAAACCGTCAAGCGAGGCCATGCACACTCAAGGATTCTCTGGGGCTCGAAGGTTGGTTCCCTTCACTGATAACCTCTCCTAATCTATAGGAGATCATGATATGTCTCTCCCGCTCCTGTATTCGAAGCAGTCACCAGTAAACATTCTTGGGAGGGACATAATGAGCAGATTGAATATGACAATTTCCTTCACGGAGAACGGCATAATCTGCTCCACACCAAGAATAAACATGCTCACAGCCCGATAAATATTGCAAGCTTACTGTGGCCAAACAGTGGCTCGGGCTGAACCTGTAGATGGAGAACTATTTCAATATGGGACAGACATGGCATTTGCATGGATGCCTAGGATTGAGGGCAAGATCTGGAGGAGGCCAGCAGCATACTTGTTCAGACCAGAGACCACGGCAAGTGAACCGGAGGGGAAGATCATTTCAGTGAGCATCAAGAGCATCATGGCAACTGCAGATTACATCGCAGTACATGCCCAAGACAGAGAGGGGCGGGCCTGGAGAGAAGCAAATAGCACTGGCTGAGGGGTGCAGGCTCACACAGGTGTCTGATGAGGATGTCTTCTCCGACGATAAAGAAGGAGAGATGATGTTTATGATGCGTGTTGACATCTGGCTATGGGTGACACACAAGCAAGTGGCACTAAAAATGGCAATGGCACTAGAGGCTCCTGCATCCACACCAGTACCATTTTATGAGGAAGACATGGCAAAAGTACCAGCATCACTGTGGACCATCAGTCCATATGACGTGGGCTGAATAAAGAGCATTGGAGGAGTAAAAATAAAATTGAAAAAGGAAGCAATATTACCTAGGGTAAAGCAGTACCCACTATCAAAAGAGGCAGACGAGGGCATATATGAAACAACAAAGCATTGATAAGCAACGGCATATTAGTACCATCAGAGTCACCATGTAACACAGCCGTGTACCCAGTGCGCAAAGCAAAAGGAGGGTCTTGGCGTTTCATCCAGGACCTTAGGCCCTTGAATTACATTGTAGAAGCAGAGTACCCCATAGCAGCAAACTCAGCCACAATACTATGTGGAATACCAGCAGAGGAATCACAGTTTACCGTAATTGACCTCAAAAATGCCTTTTTCTCGATACCTCTACACCCAGATTCACAAGACCTCACAAGCTTCACATACAGGAACACAAAATGGAAACATACAAGGCTGCCTCAAGGGTACTGTGAGTCACCTTCCATCTTCAACAGACTAATACAGATGGATTTAGGGAATATCGAAATGGAGAGCACAGTGCTGCAATACGTTGATGACATCATCATTTGCAGCACCACTGAAGAAAGATGTAGGAAAGACTCAGTAAAGATGCTCACAGTGTTGGCTGAGAAGGGGTACAAGGTGGACAATGAAAGGTTACAGTACTGTCAGGAACAGGTACTGTACATTGGCCAACTTATCTCTCAGCATGGAAGGAACATCGCACCACAAAGAGCACAAGCAATAACCAACACACCACAACCACAAACAGTGAGAGAACTACAGCAATTTCTGGGCCTATGCAACTATTGCAGGGCATAGGTTTTTGACTACAGTTCTTACATAGGACCCCTGCTTGAGGCCCTCGGAGACGCACAAACAGGGGACAACAAGTTGGGGTGGACAAGAGAAATGAAGAGGCGTTTGATGAATTGAAACACGCTATATCTACAGCACCTATGCTAGCCACTCCTAACTATGAACACCAATTTCTCATTTTTTCACATTGTGACTCAGCTGTAATGAAGGCAGTACTGACACAGAAAACAAGCATGGGCAACAAGCCCGTAGCCTTCTACAGCAGACACTTGGACCCTGTAATGTTAGGCCACTTCCCTTGCGAACAAAGCCTGGCCGTCACAGCCCCTGCAGTGGAAAAATCATCATCGATAACAATGGGGTGCTCGACCACACTATTTGTGGAACATGCCCTCTTTGCCATTTTGAACAAGCCCAAATCCACACTGACCACCCAGAGAGCTTCAGGTTATGGAATTATTCTTTCCAGGCCAGAATTGACAATTGTAAGGTGCAGCAATGTGAACCCGGCAAAATTCATAGCTGAGGTAGTTGAGGAGGGTGACTACGCTCATGACTGCACACAAGCCATTGAACTTTACTCCAGCACAAGAAGTGTTGAGGAAAATGCCCTAGCGGGGGGGGGGGGAAATAATGTACATTGATGGGTCATCGACGATTGACCAAAGCAATGGTGTTAGAAGGACAGGAGCAGCAGTGGTTAGGTTGACGGAAGACTGGATGTATGTGTCAGTAAAATGTGTCCAACTACCACAACATTATTTTGCACAAGCCGCAGAGCTAGTGGCCCTAATATTGGCATTAAGGGAGAGTTTTGATAAAAGAGTGACGATATACTCTGACAGTGCATACGTCACGTCAACAGTCCACTCAGGATTAATAAAATGGCAGAGGAGAGGATTCAGAAGAGCAGATGGTACGCCAGTACGACATGCTCTATTACTAGCAGAACTAATTGAAGTAATTAATGACCAAACGAAACTGCAGACGCACATGCCAAGTATGCTGCGTATTTTGGTGAAATGTGGACCCAAGAAAAAGAAAAAGATAGGGGGAGGATGGGAGCGAGACAAATGTTGATGAAGGATGGGTATACACACATCCCTGAAATGCAGATACTAGAATTACAGGCAGCAGCACCTATGGCAGAAAATGAACTATGGGTAAAAAGAGAATGCACAATGTCACCTACAGATGCATTGTGGCGTCGGAGCAATACAGGAAAGGTAGTGATGCTGCTAGCATTGCCAAAAACAGCCCTATCTCAGCTACACCATCCAGCGCACACATGAAAGGAGGTGATTGCAGCACGGATAAAGGAAGCTTGGTTTTGTCCTGAGCTAAATTAACATGTTGCAGCATTTACCAGCAATTGCTTAACGTGCCAACAGTTTACAGCCGGTCACACGCTGCAAGTGATGAAAGGTACTATACCCCAGCCTGAAGGACCCTTCCTGCACTTACATATTGACTACATTGACATGATCAACGTATATCAAGGACAAAGATACATGATTGTAGTGGTGTGCCCATTGTCAAGGTGGATTGAGGCTGGACCCTGCTCCCATGCGGACGCGTTCAGAGCAACCAAATTCTTGGTGAGGGAAGTATTCCCAAGATGGGGAGTGTGCGAAGTGCTGCAGTCAGACAATGGCCCACACTTTGCTAATGATATGTTCGAACACATAACTGCAATGATCGGCATAAAACATAAGTTTGCATGCGCATACCACCCGCAGGCTAATGGTGTCTGTGAACGCCTAAACGGCCTGCTAAAAGAAGAAATAGCCAAGATACAGCAGACAACTAAGAAAAGCTGGTTGTACTGCCTTCCCCTGCCTCTTTGAGCTGAGGATAGGCCAGGATCCGACCACCACCTCACTCCCCACGAGGTGGTGACTGGACGTCAGATGCGCCTTCCATTAACGCCAACATCAAGGGCCTTCACCGACCATGAAAGTTCTGCAAATGTATTTGGTGATGAAATGTATCAAGACGTGTCTTCCTTGATTACTAGTGTTATTTTTTTTTCTCTCAACAGCTCTAGCGCACGCAGGGTGGGTCGAAGATCACCCAACCAGAAGGAACAAACGAGGAACAAGAGCAGCAAAAACATTCTCCTCTGCAACTTCAACAGGAAGTGGAACGTCCACATGATTACGGGGCCCCACTTAGTGAAGCAGTAGCTCCCAGATCAAACAAAATAGTTGAAAAGAAGGTCTGGAACCACCTCCACGATGTCAAGCCCTACAAAGGCCAGACCCACCCTCGCATTGACGACAGGGCCACCGAATAAACAACAGCATCAGCAACACCAACAACAGACAAAGACACAGTAACCGCAGAGAAGGACAATTGTGACACTGCCCCTGATCCCTCCCCAGCCACAGACACACCCATAGACTTTGGACAATCACCCATAGCCCACCCTGTTGTCACAAGATCTCAAAGCAAACAAACCTCCACCCCGTCCAACCCCGTATCTGCCATCACCGAATAAAGGAAATTGTATAACAAACAGGAATGTTGCACACACACATATAAACATGTGTATGTTCTCTCTCTCCTTTTGCATGTTACTGTATTGTTTAGAAAGTGAAATAACTAACGTCGTGTTCTGCCCAGGAGTAAATGCTACCCACAGATGAGAACACCCCTGAGGCCCTGTCACACCAATTTGTATACCATATAAAGAGGCCAAAGTATCTAAAAAAGAGAAAGGTACGCGTGTACTACAACACGTTGATTTTGGCCATAGAACAATAATTACCACATCTCCACGAGCACTTACCAGCTCTGAGAGATAGGTCACTGACATTAGCGTGGGAACAGCTTTTCGCCCGGGCACTACCTGATAGGCAGAGCTTGATTAAAAACACTAACAAAATAATGCACATTTTCAGAATTTTCAGGCGGGCATCTTTAACATCGCAAGAATAAACTGCAGGACCGCAGCAAAGGCAAGAGCAAAAATGCCAGTAAGATTAGCTATTGTAATAAAGTTAATAGGCATGTTGGTTGTCACTGGTCTATTGGCTGCCTCTGTCTGGCAGAAACACTAGGCTTATGATGTGATGGCTGTACCCCAAACTAAGTAAACCCCTCCCACAGCTGCAACAGATACGGTGTCAGGTGGTACAAGTAACACCAGAAGTAAGGAACACAGGGTTAAACACAGCACATATGGAGATGATAAGGGAATTGACACATACCTCACAGACTCAGCACACGTCTCGAACAACATGTGGTATCAGCACATGACCAAAATTGGTAAGCAGACAACTGAGGACAACTGCTATGTTTGCTCATTGATCCCATACGCTATGAGCATATCAAGAACATTTGTAGCCACTGAAGTACCAGCAAAGACAGTGGAATGCCTGATATATTTGGAGCTCTTCCAAACAAAAGGACGGTTTCAAGGGACCGTGGTGACACTTCAATGGAAAACAAGGGATACATATCCATACGAAAATAATTTCATCAAAACATATTTCATGTACCACAAAAGAAGCCCCCATACTGAAGCTTCCAGATACATGACAGATGGCCCCGAAAAAGGAGAAACAAAGAAAGTAACTTTACAATACCTGCCGTGCGATTGGTATGCAAACGAAGTTGCTGGTGAACAAGAGTGTTGGGAAAGACCTCTAATAACTATAACTGGGAAAATATATACAAATGAAGGGTGGGAAATAAGAGTGGTTGGGAGCAACATGGTAACAAGAGAAAATATTACCACCATGAAAGAGCACAACGAGAGATGTTTGACGACGTGGGGAAAATATGTACTAATGTTAACATGGCTCGAGAAGGGTGAAGATCCAATAACTATACTACCGCTCACAACACCCGCACTGTGCTATCAACACAACGGCGATGTGGATGTGGGATATAACACCAACTGTGAAAACACGATAGAAATACCAGAGGGGGTTGCTGGCACAGCAGTCATAATGGACCACTATTGGCCCTGCGGCGATAAAGCGTACCACACCTTGCCTTCATCATGGAATAAAATATGCACTATGGTGCACATCAATGTGCCATCCCTGGTTGTGCCTCAGAAACACGTGAACATGGCCAACTTTCCCCAGATGGATGAAGGAAACAAGAGGAGGAAAAGATCAGTAGAAGTAGAAGAAGGTGACGAGAACAACAACAATAACGTTTTGCCAAGAGTGAAAAGACAAGGAGAACACCTGACGGGAAACTACCTGTGGGGAAGATCAGAAACAGCTCTCACCTCTATCCCACCAGAACACAGACTATTCAACAGAGCAGCAATGTTCTTCTCATCCATAATACACTCTGGACTACAGGCATATGCAAATGCAAAATGGTTGCAAATCACCAGATGGGAGCTGATGACAATAAATTCGACAGTAAACGGATTCAACGCAATAAAAGAAGAACTGAGAGCGGTAAGAATGGTAGCACTGCAAAACAGGTATGTGCTAGACCTTCTCACGGCAATGGAGGAGGAGTTTGTGCAAAAATAGGACAATCATGTTGCACATTCATTCCTGCTAATGACGCAGACAATGGAACACTTACTGACGCAGTATCACAACTTGCCCTGATGCACTCCAAAATGGTGGAAGAAAGTAAAGGAGTAGAGAAAGACGGCAGCTGGTTTTTCGTTCCTATGGTCATGGATGCCTTCATGGCTATCAGATGGGCTGAAGATAATAGTATGATGCATAATATTGGCTGCAGCTGTGTTGATCGTAATAAAGTTTTGGAAAGCTAGAAAAGCACGTACAACAGACGAAATAATGGAGAGGGTAGGCATGCACGCCTTGCTGCCAGCCGATGATGGAAAGCACACCGACATGATAATAAAGGAAAGAGAGAGGCTGCGCAAACAGATCCTTGACAACCATATGGATCCGCTATCTGTGAAGGTGGAAAACCCAAGAAACCCAAGGAGCTATGTTGGAAGATGGATATACTGCAAACCTGGCGGCGGCCGCGTTTACATATACTGGTCATTTGAAGATCATGTCAACCACTATGGGCACTTGGCAGCAATAACTAAAGTATGGAGAGTGAAAGGAGATAAGGAAAAGGATAAGTTTGTGGTCGACAAGTCGACCAGAGGGGGAACTGAAGTGGGAGAATGGGTCAAGACCCTCCCCCAATCTCATCCAGACCATGGCCTAGAGGAACGCGGCCCAGACACCCCCCACGAGACGAGTTTGTCTATTTACCAAATGATAAAAGAGCCTGGTTCAGAAACGTACACATAAGAGGAGCATGCCCACCAGCACGCCAAGCTCAGGCCGACGCCTGCGACATGGATGAGCTCGACTAAGAACAACAGCAACAAGTATCCACATTGTTAGAGATGCCATAACGACATAGCCAACAGACGAGAACACACGTGCCAACATACTCAGTGCTATGACGTAGGTGACTGACACACCCACTGACGTGCATCGTTGTTATTTTTTACATCAGCCTTTTTACAGCACCACAGAAACGCAAGACGCCGAAGAGCTTGTGTACATGTTTTCTGGCGCTTCTTCCGCCACCCATCCCTATGACGACCCCACCATGTATATCTAATACTGCGTGTGACACTCTGTCGCCCCGCGATCTCCATGCTATGGATTTTGTACCGCCACCCATGAACTAGGCCCGAGTAGGCCGCAAGCCAGAGTCCCCAGGCAGGAGCCTCACAATGAAAATCCTCTCAGAACAAGAGTACAAGTGCTGACCATGCAGGACGAGTCCCCAGCGAGAGCTCACAGTCAAGGCGAGCCCAGCGCCAAGGTTACACCTGTAAGTGCCAAGCCCTCAGATATGAAATACAAATCTAATGCTCATTATTCTGTTCCAGCTACAATCTCTCCACACGTGACCAAGCCGAAATGACAAGGTGCCAAGCTCACGATACAGGAAGCCGCCAGAGTCCCACGTCTGGGACACAGGTTGCACCAATGAAGCGGCAAGATGGACACCTACAGCGATGGGAAAGACCTGTCCACAAGCCCATGAGTGGACCTGTCCATTGTCTGCACAAACACATAGTTGCACATTGTTGCTAATGACAGGTACACCGCGAGCTGGGAACAGCAATGGTCCCAGGCTTGGGGGCTCGCGGGAGAACCAATCAGAATACAGGGGGGCTTATTACTGATGCCATTACTCTTAGCCAATCACCAAGGGTCCCTCTGTAACAATTCTAAAGTAACAACTGCAAGGGACAACCCAAGCGTACCACCTGACCCATCCTCATCACTAATATTTCTTTCCATATGTTACCTATACTAACCCTACCACTCGGGGAACCAATCCAGAGTGTTGATAGGTTTTGTGCTAACTTTCCCTTGTGATGCGAGTTGCGTGTCATACTGCCGTAAAAAGTGCCTGTGAGCCCCACTACGAGTGAGAGTCCCGTCAGATGCATACGAACCGAGACTCATCCCTGCTGTTATTATAATAAACTGCAGTACCGTCTTGCTTCTTGTGTATGTCTCATACTCGTTTTGGGGACATGGGAGGAGTTGGGGCCGCTGCTACCAACTGTACCGCTGCTACCGCTGCTACCATCCGCATACCAGCTCCAGCACCCATGCAAGGGGAATTACTGGGTCCGCCGAAGGTTGGAATGGCCCAGTGATTCCCCTTTCGCGGGTGCCTGAGCCGGAGCCGAGTTTGGGGGTAGCCATGCCGGCAAAACCGGCAAGGCTACCTCCAACCTCGTTATGATGTCAATTGCCTTTTTTTAGAAGATGGGTGAGGCAGCACTCAAAACTATACTGGCCCTGACTGAGATGATGAAACATTTCTTTCTTACAATCTTACCTCATTTCAAATTGGAATGTAGTTTTCTTGAGGTGTGCTTTAAACACCATAATCATCTATAACGGATACATAGAGCCTCATTTTTCATACTCTCTCTTGTACAGCATTTCTCACCTTGCAGCCCACACTAAAAAAGGGTGCTAAACAATCTGTATATGTATATTACAGGGCCTGTGGTAGCGGCCATGTAGTTATGGTTCAGTTGCTCAACCATAGGAAGAGCACTTTTTCGGTGGCTTATAACGTTGCCCCCCCTTGACGAATCCTTACCAAACTTTGCAAGTATATGGCCCCGTTGGATTGATTCTGTGAAGTTTAGCGAGGTTTCATCAAGGGGGGGCAAAGGTATAGGGGGTCCCAACATTTTTTTTGGGTCCCAAAAGTGTGCTTTCATATATTTGGTGTAAATCCATCTGGCAGTTTTGTTTTTAAAACAGCCCAAAAGTAGGCAAAAACATGTAATGATATTTGGGTTTGTTCTGTGGATTCACTTCCCTGTTCGGTCCGTGAACAGACATCCAATTAGCCTAGAGGGTGACTTGATGTCCGCAGACACCGGACACAACCTCTGATTGGATGGTGATAAGCATGAAGTGCGTCACATATTTGGAAACGCTCGCCATGTTGGATTCACGGACAGCCACATTTGCTCGCGAACATTGCAGTAAAAACATATTAAAAACACAACATTGTACTTGTCAAACTTATCAAACAATCTCTGCAGATGTGAGGGGTGATGGGGATGGGGTGGGATATGGCCGTAAGAAGCCAAAAAACAGGTGTTTTTCATCTCCGAAGTCCGCTAACAGTCCGGATGTTCGGTGATAGTCCTGTGATGCTCGCGAACACTTCCGATGTTCGGGGACATCTATGCCTATTTCTGCATTACAGGGTTGGTGAAAAGCAGTTTTTGGATCGCTTATCACTTTGGCACCACTCAATGAAACTGCAAGAAATTTTGGAATTGTATTCCCAACCTGATTCCGAATAGTTTTGAAAAGTGTGGAGCTGTTTTGTCAAGAGGGCACAAAATTACTGGGGGAGTCCCAAAATATTGTAAAGGCTTATATGTGGTGCCATGTGACGAACCTGCACAAACGTTTGCAAAACGATTTCAAATCTAGATATACATGTTTTTGCAGAGTTTGGTGTGATTCTGTCAAGAGGATGCAAAATTATTGGGGGGTCCCAAAATATTGTAAAGGCTTTTATATGTGGTGCCATTTGATGAACCTGCACAAACGTTTGCAAAATGATTTCAAACCTACATATACTAGTTTTTGTAAAGTTTGGTGGGATCTTGTCAAGAGGGGGTTAAATTAGAGGGGGGTCTCCAAATTTTTTGATGGTTTATAACTTTGTTGCATTTAATCAATGTGGACAAATGTTTTCTGAAATATTATAGACTCATCCTTGAATGTGTGTGTAAAGTCTGACTCGATATTGTCAAGAGGGGGCTAAATGACGATTGTATGTACATACATTTTGACACTTTTGAAAAAATAAAACATTGGCGGATTTCCAGCAAACTCGTGTAAGGAGCATTGGCAAGGAACTTAAAGCATGGTTTTGCATATGTGCCTATGTTGAATTTTTTGACAAGTGTCATAATGTAGGTACAAAAAATGGTGATATACCTTTGGTGACTGAAGTATAGCCTGTGGCCATGGGCAGTGGCTAGATTGCTCGGGTCAAGGCTGACAATTTGGCTACTGACCATGACCACGAGGGACGACACATGGGGTTAAAGTGGCCATGTCCACCTGGGACCGGCTATGTGGTATAGTCATTCGAAAGTGGCATAGGTTTGACAGGGAAAGAAATGGTAATATGTAATAGGGTTCTCTCTTCATCTTCTGCAGGCTGCCATGCAAAGGGAAAAGGGGCTCTGTACGAAGCCCTGCCTTCCATCATTTTCATGGTGGACCTCTTGGTCAGAGGTGTCCCGGTGTAGGAAGGAAAATATTTTTTTAAAGCACCCCAGGTTCCCGCTTTGGGATTTTGGGGTGCTAATGGCCTTCATCCCCCATTTTCAGGGGCTGGAATGGAAGGATAATGGTCCAGAGACCTCGTTATCCACCCTTGCTTTGCTTGGGCTGATAACTTGGGCTGCTGGGCCGGTATCCACCAATCCAGTCCCTGGAACTGGGGATGAATGTCACATTATTTCCATTAGCATAACACAAAATGCTAATGGAAATGTTGGAAAATCTTATTGAGTCTATGTATTTTATAGAGAAATGTAAAGTAGATGGAGTTTGTAAGATTTCTTTTTTAACTGTCAACCTTTCTTTTGTTGTTTTGGATTTTTTATGCAGGAGAGATTAGAACATAAGGTGGGGAGGGAAATGAGCAGTAATATGGAGGGACAGGTGGACAGGGGAAGATGTTGCACGTGTGTTACTGCTAAGGTGTTTCTCATGCTCCTTGATTACAGCTTCTAAAGCACTTTGAAATTGCTTCTCACTGCATAGTGGTGTGTTGCAGTATATACAGAGGACTGGTGTCTTCGAAAGATATGGATCGATAGCCTCTTTTATTGCTTGCAAGGTAGCTGGTGGGCTTTTGTGTCCCACAGAAGTAGGCTGTGTGGTACAGCATTAGCTGAGGAAGATGAGGTGGAGGAAGACAGCCTACTGGTTGCTAAGAAAGGAACAACCTTTCTGAGAGCATTGCAGTGGTTGGATTTGGTGTGGTGGTGCATGGAGGTGGTCCCGTAGGAGTACTGTCAAGGTAGTCCTCGACTGAGTACAAAGATGCACTCAGTGCATTTCACTTTGGTTGCTTTAGCCTTTGGTACATTCCCAACAGTGGTAAAGGACTGCCACACCCATGATTCTCTCTGGGTGCTTCATCTACCTCATCTTCGTGGACCTCTTCATTGTCTCTGGAAGTACTGTGCTTTTTTTGCTGTGTAGGTCCTCCAGCTGGTGGTGGTGGTGGCTCTTGGGAAGGAGGGATGGCAATAGCTGATGCAGTTTTTAAAATAAATAGCAGTTTTGTGATGTCATCTTTGATGTCCTGGGTGTTAGTCTTAGCAGTGCACGGTGGTGGCGCGATTTATGGTTGCTTAGCTTACCATAACTGGTATATTTTAGAGGTTTTTCGGTTTTACTTGTAACCATAACGCCCCTTTAACAAAGCTTTTTCATTGAATTGTATAGATTTTCATTAGTGCAACTTAACCACAACGTCCCTTTAATAAAGTTTTTTCAATGTATATATATATATATACATATATATATATGTATATATATATATATATATATATATATATATATATATATATATATATATATATATATATATTGCATTTTGAGACAACTATAGATAGATTGCATAAAATGGCACATGATGAGATCGATACACAGACATCCGGATTTGCAGGAGAGAGTGAGATAAACAATTCTTACACAAATGATAAAAGAAGATACATTAAATTGTTGGGAAAAGTTCAACATGAGCTTCAAAATGATGGGGAAAAACAAATAAACAAATTAATAAAATGTAGTAAGTATATTAAAAATATTAAATGAAGTGAGATACTTTGGTATGATGCAAATATGATCATCAAGCTGAGGGGTCATGAACAAATATATGACCGACAGTAGATTGACATGGTGCACTCAGTACCCAAAATGTCTGTCACATCTGAACAAAGTGCAAATTGTGCCAGCAGAAGTCACGTGCAATTTGTGGAAGGCATATGTGCAAGTCACAAAACTATTTCTTACTCTCTTATGGACGTATGACCTGGTGCAAGTTGCAGGTTCTGAGGCACTTTGCCCATGTATAACTGATGTCGTTAATCATATGAAATAGTGTGGCAAGGGGTGTGTCAGTGAATTTGAGTCTTTATCAAATAATTTGTCATTAGCAAAGAGTACACACGAATAAAGGTTACAACCATTTACGAAAACCTGTCCTCTGTTGCTTATGTCACACCTAGATTCTCAATATGTAGTTGTGGTGTGAGAAGTTTAAAAGATATGGGGCCACATTCTGAGTTTGGTGGTAATTCCGCTGTAAATCTGCGAAAGTACGCCAAAATCGGTTACTGTTACTACCACATGGATGCGTGGGTTTACGACAGGATTACATGTGGTGGTAAAGTGGTATAAATCCCCATTTTTGGTGTCCATAGTACTTCATGGGGATTTTGGCAAAATTACCAAGGGCAGTAATCCTGCCAATTTTTGGCGTTTAGGTGGAGGATTTACCTGATGCTAGAGTTAAATTCTCTTCTTAAACTCCTAACTCAGGAATTAGCAGTGCAGTAAAAACTATGTTAATTATGTTATCGCCCATAAAAGTGCAGCCACAGAATTCCCACCTATTTTTTTACTGCACTGCGAACTTCGGAATGAACCTCATAATGTTGCTGCATAACTTTGTGAGGTGTGTTGAGAAGATGATCTCATATAATGAAAACATTTTGTTGTATGTTTAAAAATATTATTTAATTTAGAAAAACAACTTTTTGTTTCATCTATGACTGCAATGGATCAGGTTCCACAAGCCCGAATGGGGCTAGTTACTACAACTTAAATGCTATTGTTATTGTAAATGGTTATTTATAATGCGCTTAATACCCAGAGGATTATAAGCGTGGACTCTGGGATCGAACTAGTGTTTCTCCACGTCGTCTTGCTTCCAAGGCAAGCGCCTTGCCCCTGAGCTATCCTCCCATAACTAAGTCACTTTCCTTAGGGAATCTGGCACAATAACTTACTGGCTCGTGTAAGTAATACCCTGATTCACTCGCAAGCTTTCCAAATCTTGTCTTCAGGTGCGCACAATAAAATACCTTGATTTTTACACTTCGGATTCTTTGTTTCTTTCTTTGTTTGAGTAGGCCTCCAACCCGTCTCACACCCAAGTTTCACAAACACTCAGTTTCACAATGGACTAGTAACCAGGCTGGTGTGTATCAATAAAATCTTTATTAATTTATTATTTAATGTCAAATGAGAATCAACAAATTACAACAGCAACCAATATTGTGGCAATACCAAAATGCAATAACTTCTGTAAAGCAACCAGATTAAGATATACTGTCACAAACCCTTCTTTCTTTAATGACAAAACAAAAG
This sequence comes from Ambystoma mexicanum, assembly GCF_040938575.1. Taxonomy (NCBI): domain Eukaryota; kingdom Metazoa; phylum Chordata; class Amphibia; order Caudata; family Ambystomatidae; genus Ambystoma; species Ambystoma mexicanum. The sequence continues at coordinate 1,398,887,426 of NC_090922.1, forward strand.
AAGAACCATTCAACACACAATGATAGCACAATAGTTAAGCTACCCCCTGCGACACTCAACCCCCAAACATCAATTGGACTTGATTCCTTTGAATGGAAGGCGGTTTCAGGGAGTAGGAATACAGGGGAGAAATCGGTTTTGGTGTGGTGCCCACAGAATGTGTTTTTAGAGCACAATGGAAGAATGGAGTTTTTTATTATTTATCAAAACTGCCAAGGGAAAGAAATAGAAAGACGGGGAATTTGTTTTTTTAGACTTAGAAAGACAGGAAGCACACAAGGGGAAAATTGGCTTCATGATATACAACACACGGGGAACAGGAAAGAAATGCAAATCGAAATTCATTTTTATCTCTCAATGGTGAAAGAGGAAGAGAATGAGCAAATTGTTTTTTGGGATGTGGAGCACAATTTCCAAGGGAAAGAAAATGCAAATGGAATTTGTTTTAACTGATACTTGAAATGACAGTCAAGCTCTGGGAAATGGAGTAGCTCACAAAAGGAAAATCGGTTTTAGGTTAGGATGAGAGATGCAATAAGAAAATACAGCTGCAGATGGAAATTCGTTTTTCAGGGAATCATTGAAACACAGGGAAACATTTGTTTCTCACATCGCAATGGAATTAATTCCTTTGGGCAATATTTTATGACTCCAGTACACAAGGCACTTGGAAAAGATGGTTGGTTTTGAATTCCAACCGTACAAATCCTGTGAAATAAATGGGGAAATTAATTGATTTACTTAGAAAAATACACTAAGGAGCTACACAGGCAAGCAAGGGGTTATGGGGGATTGCTTAACATACACAGGCAAACAGGGGAGGGGAATATCAATACGAAAATCTCTAAGGCAATGCAGAAAGAATATAGGGTTTATACAATCTATGGCGTGGGGTATTTATACTTAAAGGAGAGGTCTGGACTGGACATCAGGGAGCGTCTGAGCACCACTGCTGGGGCAACCAATGGGGTTAGCCAAGGATTTCCTCTTTCCTCCAGGGGGTCCAAAGACAGCTACAATGTCTCCTGGCTCCTCTGCAAGATTAGGCCTCACAGCTAGTCCTGGGATGTTCCCCCAGATTTCAGCAGTAGATCAGCACAGGGGTTATTGGAAGAGTCCTGATCTGAGGCGGGGTTACTTAGTTATAAGGCACATTACATCAACACTGTGTCATAGTTCCCGCAGAAGGGATTTGTCAAAGTTCAATAGTCCACTCCCATCTGTGTGCTGATAGGTCTAGAAAATGTGGGAGTACTTTGGGACACCAGGGGAGGAGACCCCTCTATCATATTACTTTGGCAGGGGGGCTTGGTCTGGTTCAGGGACATAGAAATCTCACTGCATGACAAGTGCCCTTAATCTCCATATTGTGACACATATGAAGGCATTTTTAAACCTATATTTTACTGCAAGTCACAAGACACTACTCAGGAGTATGTATGTCATTCCTGTGCCGAGCTATGGTTTTATTTCATTTACTCCAAAATATGAATCATATTTTACATGTTTTATCTAATATGTGCATCTCTCACATTCACAAGGAGGGCCCCATTACATTTTCCTGCATAACTTGGGTGTGTAGGTGCCACAAAAACTGTTTTAGTTGACCAGAAGCAGCTACCTGACACGTTTCCAGAAATTTCAAAACTATTGCGGGATAAATATTATTGATTTTACACTATGAAAACCATTTCTCCCATTTTACTCAATGGACAGTTAAAGCACTCATTTGCCCTGGACCCCACCCTTGCAAGTCCCTGTTCCTGGCTGTGACGTCAAGAGGGGCACAGTGTTGGGATTAGCTTGCACATTCCAAGAATTAATGACCAGCTAATGCAAGTTTTTATTGCGGCTTGGGTACCTAGAGTCATAAATGCTGGGGAATAGACCACCTTAATTATTTGAAGAAATCACAAGCAAAGAAATACCCATGGCCTGCCCCCACTTAGCTGAAATTGCATTTTTAGCTCACATTTTGCCTTTAAATAAGCTCTTGAAATGCACACAATTTTAATCATGTAGAAGTGTCATTGCACATTTGTTCCCTGCACACGGTTGAAACGAGGGCATAATAATTACATTTTTCATGGGCGTTGGTGCACCTCTGGCTTTGCAGATTTTCATTTTAGATGCAAAATCGAAATGTCATTTTATTAGTTTCAGCTGTGAAAGGTCTTCATTTTATTGCAGCAGTTTACACCGGGTTCAGTCCAGTATGAGAGAAACCAAGTTCATATTTGATAGTCTTACACACATTTTGATGAGCATTTTCTTTTTTAGCTTAAAGGGAAATATTTGAATAACTCATTTTATTTAATGTTCATAGCAGTCAGGGTTCTGCTTCACTGCAATTGCTGCACACAATGCTGACATGCCATTGAGGGTTCTGTGGACTGTGGTTTCTGAGGATGTTACTTCAGCTCTCCAATATTTTGGCAAACCTTGCCACATGTCTTTCCCTTATGCCATGGACTTGGCATGTTTATGCATCTTAATGTTTTGAGGCTCAATTTCACTACTTTTTGCTTTGATTTCATAGGCCTCATTTCCACATTATTTCAGGGCAGGGCTTTTTACTTAGGGGCATGTCCCCCCCACTGACTCCTGCCTTTTATTTATGGCATTCAATGCTATTTCGAGCCACAAAGTTAGGACCAGAAACAGGTGTAAACTGCACCTGCCGTACTTTAGGGCAGAAATTGGGGTTATTTGTTAATCGGCCCATGGTGTACTTAATGTGCACATGATGAGCATTCCTCAATGGTGTGAGTTAAAAAGAGAAGAATATTATAATGAAAGCATATGACATACATTAGCAAACAAGTCACCCATACTGACTGTACATGGTTTTCAAAACCTCACCCTCCGCTTAATTACTAGTCCTTTGGGTTCAGCCTTGTAGAATTGGCAAACACCTAGAAGCGCTCTGCCCACAACACTCATACCTTCCCCCAACTTACTAGTTCCAGAGTTCAGGTGTTGTAATGTGTTGTTGATAATTAAAATCTGAAAATCCTTGCTTTGGTTATGATTTCACATCAATGTCCATGGTAATGTTTAGCTAAATAATCCAATATCTCAAATTAAATATACATTTATTTAAATGTATTTTAGTAGGGTGCTACATGTCTGAAGGCCTCAGAGCACAGCCAGAAAGAGCAAGAGTGAAACGGCAAAGACAAGGTTAGACCAGATGAGAGCAGTCATTAGTCGGCTGAATTAAAGAGTAGAGTTTTTATGCTTCTCTTGAATGTAATCAAGGATTGAGATGCTTTAATAGTAGAAGGTAAGGCATTCCATTCACGCGGAGCATGAAAGTCAAAGCTGATTCCCAAAATCTTTTTAGATTAAAATGGAGTTGATTCAGTTGAGTATTGTCCACTGAGCAGTACATTCAGGCAGAGTGGTTTTAGTGACTATCTTCGAGATAAAGAGGAGCGCAATTGTTCTGGCGCTTAAAGGCAAGAGACAATGGGCCTCATTACAACCCTGGTGCTAAACCATGGTGCTATTAGCACCATGGTCCATGCCGGGGTCCGCCATGGTGAATGTCAGAATTACCGCCCTATTCCAAGGTTGGCGAGGCGGTAATTCCCCATTCACCATGGCCCGTTCCCCATTCCAATTTTTGGCCCATAGGGCTCAATGGGAATGGGGAAGGCGCTAATTACGGCACCGTAAATTACGGTGCCGTAATTAGCTCCTAGGTCCCTTTGCAGGTTGTTTTTTTAACGCCTGCTAAAAGCAGGCGTTAAAGTGCAACCCGCAAAGGGACCTCGTAATGAGGCGTTAAGGGTTTAACGGCGCCGACACCTTTTACAGCGCCGTTAACCCCTTAACTCCTTAGTTGTAATGAGGCCCAATACCTTATGTCTTATTCTTTGCTTCACTGGAAGCCAATACAGTTCCTTTCTAGAGACTGTGACATGGTCACGCTTGGATAGTCCAAAGACAGCTCTCACAGCTCCATTTTGAGTGGTCTGCAAACGGTGGAGGTTTCCTTGTGAGATACCTACCAGTAGACTATTGCAGTAGTCTAACTGTGAGTTCACAAGTGAACACATATGGGTGTATATGGCGTATATGGGAGTATTTGGGTGCAGATAATTAAGGCTTCATTGTATATAATGTTTTTTTTCTGAAGTTTCAAGTTTATCTTGATTTTAGTAATCTGTCGTTGGTTGGTTTCAGTCTCTCATTCATAGATAAAAAATAAGACTATTGAACGGAAAAGGCATTACTAACAAAAGAATTTGCCAGCAATCTGCTGTCAATAAACCATTTTGTTTTTACACCCCACTTACAAATCGAGGCGAACGGTTCTACTATATTCACTGCCGACTGTTAACTTCTTAAGTGCCAGGCTATTATGCAAGTCTATGGAAAAAGGACGGGCATCCTTGGCACTTTAAATGATGATACAAAAATGGCACAAATTTGGAATATAAAAAAATGAATACAAAATACAGCTCATTTGCAGATGCGCTTATGGACAATGTGGGCCTGCTTCCCTATTCGCAGTTGAGGGACTGCCAGGGGTGGACAGGCCTATAGGGCTCTCTGGAGATTCCTCTGCACCCTGGGCCTCTATTGTGTGGTATTTCCACATTTCTCATATGAAAAGAGTTGGGATTGCTGAAGATGCGTAATATGAAGCCACTTTTAAAAAAAGATTCCAGGGCCACTTTTGGTTACAAGTCCACCCCTGGGGACAGCCCCAAAAATGACATGTTTCCTTGCTGGCTGAATTCAATTTTCTAAGACTAAAGGATAGCACAGTTTAGAAAAGGATGTTGAGATGGTATTAAAAAAGCAATCCTTAAAGCAGTCAGTTAAAGAACTATGACAAGAAGCAAGATGGTATATATGCTCAGATAGCGCTGACCAGAAAAGTACATTTTAGATTCACTGCCCTGAACCAGTGATATATTACGTATCTTCAAAAAAGCAGGGGGTTTATAAGGATGTGAATTGAGAGTGGTACATAGTAAAATTGTTCTTTTTGTGCAGGTCCCCGACCCAAATAACCCTTTGATCCTGATTATGGTGAGTATGGTTAGAAGGAGCTTTGTGCAGGCTCATGCTCAGACATGTGTCATTGATATGTATGTGGCCCTTCCATCCAATGACAGAGCACCTGGAAGGTGCATGGCTGCAGTACCTTCATTGATGAGCCGCTAGGAATTCGGAAAGCCTGCAATGAGTAGCCCTGTTGGGCCCAGTGCTTTAAGTGGGATTAGAAATTGAGGAGGGGGGCATTCTGTAGGGGGCGTGGCCTAAGTACACCCATACCTAGGCCATGCTCCCTAAGGAGAGCCCCCTATCACCTAAGTGGGGGCGGGCTGGTAAAAGCAGTAGAGCTGGGCCGCACTGGTATTATTACCTTTGATGCATCCAGCCCCTCCTTTGAAACAAAAGAAGGAGCTTGGCGCACCAAAGGTATGACACCAGTGGGCCACAGCTCTCAAGCAGCAGGCAGCCCTTTCATTCAAGGAGCCCTGTGGTACAACAATTTAACCACGGGCTACTTGAATGAAAGGTCAGCCTGCTGCTGATGGCCCTGTATCCAGAAACAGGAGAAGTTCTGGACTGCCCAGCTCTCCTTTTGTTTTCGAGTAAAGTCATCACGCAGCATGAAGCCAAGGTGCTTCAGGCTGCGTGATAACTATTTACTTGGAAACAAAAGGAGAGCTGTGCAATCAAGTCCTCCTCCTATTTATAAGTACATTGACATCAAGCAGCCCATGTAGCCGAAGTGCTGCACGGTTATACAGGCTGCTTGCAGGTGCTAACACTTCAGTTTAGAAAAACGATTTTCTTTTTTTCTAATCCAAAGTGCTGACACCTGCAGACAGACTGTGTAACCGCAGCACTTCGGCTACACAGGCTGCCTTAGGTGTCAGCTTGGCTGGAGCTAGTCGGGGGTGGGCTCTGGCAGGCCCCTGGCTCAAGAGCCCTTTTTGGAGACTGCTGAAGCTTGGCCCCACCTAGCCCCCGCCCACTTAAAGCCCTGGTTGTGCCTTCCATATGCACTTTGGAGCACTTGCACCCCTGATGTCTGCCCGGGCCACAGCCCAGTTCCTCCTAACTTCACCAGCATGTTCTCATGCTTATGATTGGGCACTGGCTCAGCCTATACCAGGGCTTGCAGCTCAATGGAAGATAGAGCCTGCCCCATTCAAAGGCCATAATCTAAGGCCTGTTATGCCTGTCTGTGCCTTTCCGGGTGAAAGGGGCATTATCATACTTTAAGGTACTTTTGTTCATCCGTTCACACAGCTTATGAACTCGCTTCAATAACTTATATCCATTCATTATGGCTGGGATGTCGTTAAGCCTATGTCATCATGCTCCCAACATTTATATCACCTCCATGACTACTCTCTAATCTCCTTTCCCTTAATGAGGTAGCGCTCGGACCTGTGATGTGGCATCACCAGTGTGCGCACTCATGTTCCACCTAATGTTACTGCATTTTGCCTGCTTCTCACTTTACACGTAACCCCAGGACCTGTGATGTGGCATCACCAGTGTGTGCACTCATGTTCCACCTAATGCTACTGCATTTTGCCTGCTTCTCACTTTACATGTAGCCCCAGGATTTCTGATGTGGCATCACCAGTGTGTGCATTTATGTTCCACCTAATGTGACTGTATTTTGCCTGCTTTGTACTTCTGACGCCGCCCCAGGGCCTGTGATGTGACTTTACCTGGTGTGCACTCATGTTCCACCTGATGATACTGTATTTTGCCAGCTTCGCATTTCTGACGTAGCACCAGGACCTCTGACGTGGACCTCTGACGTGGCTTACCAGTGTGTGCACTCATGTTCCACCTAATGTACCGTATTTTGCCTGCTTCGCATTTCTGACGTAGCCCCAGGACCTCTGACGTGTCTTTACCAGGTGTGCACTCATGTTCCACCTAATGTTACTCTATTGTACCTGCTTTGTACTTCTGACGTAACCCCAGGACCTGTGATGTGACTTTACCAGGTGTGCACTCATGTTCCACCTAATGTTACCGTATTGTACCTTCTTCGTACTTCTGACGCCGCCCCAGGACCTGTGATGTGGCTTTACCAGGTGTGCACTCATGTTCCACCTAATGTACCGTATTTTGCCTGCTTCGCATTTCTGACGTAGCCCCAGGACCTCTGACGTGTCTTTACCAGGTGTGCACTCATGTTCCACCTAATGTTACTCTATTGTACCTGCTTTGTACTTCTGACGTAACCCCAGGACCTGTGATGTGACTTTACCAGGTGTGCACTCATGTTCCACCTAATGTTACCGTATTGTACCTTCTTCGTACTTCTGACGCCGCCCCAGGACCTGTGATGTGGCTTTACCAGTGTGTGCACTCATGTTCCACCTAATGTTACCGTATTGTACCTGCTTCGTACTTCTGACGTAGCCCCAGGACCTGTGATGTGTCTTTACCAGGTGTGCACTCATGTTCCACCTAATGTTACCGTATTGTACCTGCTTCGTACTTCTGACGTAACCCCAGGACCTGTGATGTGACTTTACCAGGTGTGCACTCATGTTCCACCTAATGTTACCGTATTGTACCTGCTTCGTACTTCTGACGTAACCCCAGGACCTGTGATGTGACTTTACCAGGTGTGCACTCATGTTCCACCTAATGTGACTCTATTGTACCTGCTTCGTACTTCTGACGCCGCCCCAGGACCTGTGATGTGACTTTACCAGGTGTGCACTCATGTTCCACCTAATGTGACTCTATTGTACCTGCTTCGTACTTCTGACGCCGCCCCAGGACCTGTGATGTGACTTTACCAGGTGTGCACTCATGTTCCACCTAATGTGACTCTATTGTACCTGCTTCGTACTTCTGACGCCGCCCCAGGACCTGTGATGTGACTTTACCAGGTGTGCACTCATGTTCCACCTAATGTTACCGTATTGTACCTGCTTCGTACTTCTGACGTAACCCCAGGACCTGTGATGTGACTTTACCAGGTGTGCACTCATGTTCCACCTAATGTTACCGTATTGTACCTGCTTCGTACTTCTGACGTAACCCCAGGACCTGTGATGTGACTTTACCAGGTGTGCACTCATGTTCCACCTAATGTGACTCTATTGTACCTGCTTCGTACTTCTGACGCCGCCCCAGGACCTGTGATGTGACTTTACCAGGTGTGCACTCATGTTCCACCTAATGTGACTCTATTGTACCTGCTTCGTACTTCTGACGCCGCCCCAGGACCTGTGATGTGACTTTACCAGGTGTGCACTCATGTTCCACCTAATGTGACTCTATTGTACCTGCTTCGTACTTCTGACGCCGCCCCAGGACCTGTGATGTGACTTTACCAGGTGTGCACTCATGTTCCACCTAATGTTACCGTATTGTACCTGCTTCGTACTTCTGACGCCGCCCCAGGACCTGTGATGTGACTTTACCAGGTGTGCACTCATGTTCCACCTAATGTACCGTATTTTGCCTGCTTCACATTTCTGACGCCGCCCCACGACCTGTGATGTGTCTTTACCAGGTGTGCACTCATGTTCCACCTAATGTACCGTATTTTGCCTGCTTCACATTTCTGACGCAGCCCCAGGACCTGTGATGTGTCTTTACCAGGTGTGCACTCATGTTCCACCTAATGTTACCGTATTGTACCTGCTTCGTACTTCTGACGCCGCCCCAGGACCTGTGATGTGACTTTACCTGGTGTGCACTCATGTTCCACCTAATGTTACCGTATTGTACCCACTTCGCATTTCTGACGTAGCCCCCAGTCTAGATGTGACTTTCTCTGGATTTCGCCTACCACAATCTGCTATTGCACTGTCATGGCACGTGTCTGTGCTCCCACTAACTCATCTTTGTTTCAATATATACCCAGTTAGCGGGACATGCCCCCATACTCCACCACTAATGATCACTGCACTGGCATGTTCCTCCCCGAAATATGCCTCATATCTGTAACTTGGAACCTTCTCATCATTGTTCACTGCTCCTCCACTTCCTGTAACCATAACTAGCACCTAGATGCCCCAGGGCTTAGTGCGCTTCTATCAATGTAAAACTACAAAAGAAATACCAATATATGCAGAGACAAGGAGCTTAGATAATGTGCTCTCCCTTTAATATTAAACACCTATAGATCAACGCTGATGTTACAACTGAGTGCAAGGGTCTGCCATCTTTGGCTTCCCTGGAGCACTGGCTACCATAGTCAATGGTGAAGGATCATGGATGCTGTAGTCCACAACATCTGGAGATCCATAGGGTGCAGGCCCCTGTGTTACAGGGAGATTATGGGACAATGTATTGAGCAGCTGCCTCCATAGATAAGCACCATTGCTTGTATACGCCCCATTTCATGAAAATTGCTTGCAGTAAGAAGCAAATGTTGAAGTTCACCCTAGATCCTGTGGCCAGAATGGACAGTGGAGAGTTACCCTTATACTCATGGAGAAGGAGGGTGGCAGCAGGGACAGCTTTGTTGAAGTTTCCCCATACACATATCAGGCATGCAGCTGTCACTGAGATACACCTTAGCAAACTTCACCCACAAAATTGAAACATGCATATAGCTTATAAGTTCACATCTGATGCCTTACGTCCTTAGGGGTACACATGCAACCATTAAATAATGATAATATCACATCTGTATATAGCACTTTGCTGTGGATTCCTCCCACTTCAGCTCAATGTAGTGGTAAGCAGTGCATCGACTTTAAAATAATGAAGGGCAAGGAGTGCCCTTCTGGGATTCAGACTTAAGTCTTGCAAGCTGAACATAGGTGTCTGGCTGGAGCACATATGCACCTGGCAGGCGTTGCAAAAGTGTTTCTGTATTGGGGATCCGCACTGCAGGCAGGGGTCAACTTTGCACATTCCTCCACATCTAGCGAATGGCATGTGGTGACACAAGGACATGGTGCCACAGAGAGGGCATGTGATTCCCGGAAAAGCAAACGGCCGACTCTGTGGAACTCTGCACATTAGCTTTGCATTGGCCATTAGAGTTAAAAAAAAAACTTTTCAATATTTTGTATATTTACGAATTCCATGCATTAATTTAGGAAAATTAATCATCCATAATAAAGTTTTTGACAGCTTAATTATCCCGTGCCCCTATGGCACTGCATCAACGGAACCCTTTATCAGGTGCACACGTGGACTCCTATGTAGTGGCCGCACTAAGGCTGCATAGGTCTTAGTAGCCCTTGATCCCAATAAGGGCTACAGAGCAACCCCTACTGCCAGGCTATTATGCAAGTCTACGCAAAAAGGACGAGCATACTCGTCCTTGGAACTTAAGGGGTTAAGAGAATTAAGAGGGCTCTGCTGGTTGGGGTGTTTGAACAGATGATGCCCATGCCAGAGCGTGATCTCCGTGCTCCCCTTGATCACCATTGTTGAACCCCTTTGTGATCAAGCAATGCATTCTGAGATGTGATAGTCTATTTATATAGCGCCTATACACAATGTGTTTCAGTGATTTTGTTGACCTCAACATGCTCATTGTGTGCACACTTTGCATTAGTGGCAAACTGCATGTGCAAACGCATTGGGTTTTCAGTTATTAATGTTAAGAATCGGCGCGTGTGCATACTACATTTGTGATGTCCTACTTGAGTGTGCACTTGCCACAACAAGTAGGACAAACTACGTCATTATCAGACCCAATTGATTTCTATGTGTGAAAGCAGGGGCAACAAGGGAATATGTTCGCCAAACTGCACACACAGGCAATTGGACCAGCGATTTAAAATGTGGTTAAGTGAATTTTTATGTATGAAGTCTAACCTTCCAGATACTAAATTAGCACCCAGTACATCGGCAGAGACAGTCAAACTGCTTGGAATGGAAGCTGATTTTGCACAGGAGTCTGCTGTTCGAGAAATCTAAGCGCTCTGTGGCCACTGCCACTCACTGTCTCAGTCCCTCTTGGCCCACAGGTCGCTGCCTGCACTCCCTTGACTCCCAGCTCTACAGTTTTCCCTTTCTTAAAAATCTACAACACTTCACGGTGCAGTGCTGTAATGGTGAAGTCCAATGTCTGTGTTGATGACAACATGGTCAGCAATATTGCAAACGGACTTCGCCATTTCAGCGTGACTTAGTGAAGGATGGGATAAGCTTTGAATTTTAATTTTTCATTTAAAAAAGACCCTCTTGCGCCCACAGTGGTAAATAGAAGATGCTAACAGTGATATTACCTTTCCGCTGGGCTGAACTGTTTGCTTCATTCAGGCCCTTATCCTGGACAGCAGGCCATTACTGATAAAGTCGCTGTACCCTGTCCAGTATTATCACCTGGTTAGATCCTGGTTAGTCCTAATCGTCCTAGAATAACATTTTCTGTACCTGATGAATCCTTTATATCATTCGACATTTGACTGCTCAAGATTTCACAAATCCCTGATCTTTGGAGCAAGTCTCTGCTAATATAAATCTGTCAGCACTGTGCAACACCGCATGATGATGTCTGACTCACTGTCGCTTGCTTAATTAGCTACAAACACAATTATCTCCGGAGCGACTGCGCTGTGAAAATGGCATTCAAGGCCAACAGAGTGTGTTCAAACTTCTCTCTTCCTATGACAGGGCCTGACAATTACATTGCTAAATTTAGTTTTGTGAACATCATTATTGAAATAGGAAAATGTTTATTGCAGATGATTATTAAAAAAGAAGCAATCATAATTTAGCTTCAGCGACATTTAATGAGTTGAAGAACCGTAGAAGTTTTCTTTCATTCTTGTAATGTGTAGCTGCCACAACCATGTCAACTTTCTGGAACTGTGTGGTATACAACGTGGATAGCACAGTAATTCACAGGTATGTCAAGGGTTGGAGGCAAACTCTTCTTTCAGATTTAGGAAAGATTTTCTTTATTCTGCTTTCCCTCCCTAGAAATCTATGGAAGCCCCCAAATGTTTGCTCGCATTTAAATCCTGACCTGACTTTGAAGATAAGTAAAGTCTTTTGCTCTCCTTATTTTGCTTGTCTCATGTATTTAGGGGACAATGATCAGTCTTCTTGCCTATGAGTACATGGGGACTGTGTCCCCCATTATGATACCCTTTACTGTTCTTAAGCTGCATTAATTATGTTACAGTTAGGTGTGGTTGGGGTTTTATTAACTTTCGGCAGGATAGTTCAGGGGCAATGTGCTCACCTTGGAAGCAAGGCGACGTGGAGCAACACATGTGCGATCCCCAGCATCCACGCTTAGAAACCTCTGGGTATAAATAACACATTATAAATAACCAATTACAATTACAGTTCTATTACTTAAATGATGGGTCCAAGAAAGGCTGGCGGGAGTGGATATTTTTGTACTGTGATTTTTACTTTTCTCTCATGCACTTTTCCATTTGACCAAATAATGCCATTAAGAGTAACATGCACATTACAATGGTTGTGCCTTACATTTGTTGCTTGTCCTTTGGCCACCTTTTCTTTTAGCCTTCTTCTTGCCCTCACAGCTACATAGATTCCATATAAGGAAATTCATTTCCTGGGTAAAGAATTGGCTTTTCCAGGAAAGGCAGTGCTATGTGGCTGGATGTGGGGGCTGGGTCGGCCTGGTTCAGTCCACATTCTGGTCAGAATGTGTCTGTTCATGGGCAGATGGGGTGGTCGGAGGCTGTCCACGGCTGAATACCCTTGGATCGTCATTGCAGCCAGCCAGCATTGTCACCAGCAAAGTCCAGATGAAGCCCTGCTCCTTTTCACTAAACACCTGAAACCCTTCATCAGTGCTTCAACTCCTGGACCAGTAGGAATAACCATTCCTGACCTCAGCTCAAGGATCATGTCCTTGGATGCCATTAAACATTGTCAGGGACCACCCTGTGAACTGACCAGCTCGCTCCTGGGATTCTTCACCATCCAGTCTCTACCACAAGGGTTGCCTTCTATGGCTTAACTGCAGTGTTCACCACTACAGCTCACCCTCATCATGTCCTGAGGTCATCAGAATCACTGTGTTCTTCCTCTATCGTACTTGGATCATTCAGCTGTCCAGTCACAGGGACCATCTCTCCAGGAGGTGGAACCGCTGACAGTGACGTCTGCACCAGTGACCACCAGACCCCCCCTCAACGGAACCAACACTAGATCGTAAGTGGTCTCAGTGGATTCAGAAATTCTAGGGGTGGTTTTCTGAAGCAATCAGTGTAAAGGGGGTGAGCTTACATACCTGTTTCTACACCCCTCCTGTCATAAGGTTTAATTGGCGGAAAGTCCTAACCGTATCTCTCCCTTTCCTGGTTGTGATAGGTGAAGTTCTGACCACAAATTCCTCTCTGGGTTTCGCCTAATGTTGTGGGATTGGGAGAGGACCCATAACATACTTTGCTTTCCACTGTTCTTGCATTCCTGGAACACTTGCATTTACCTCTTCGCTTCACCGATAGGTGGTCTGCTACTTTAAAAGGTTCCTTACTCCCTATAAGGGCTAACATTTGGCCTTGTGACTGTTTACATGTTTACATAACTGTTTGTAGTGTCTGGATCCAGGACAGGTGCGCAGGACGCAGAGAGCACACAGGAGTCAGCAGGTAAGAAAGGTAAGTAGGTTTTATTGTTATTGAAGGTTACAAGTTAGAAGTGGAGGGAGAGCATAGGTAGAGGCATCCTTCTCGTTGTATCTCCCATCCTGAATCTCCAACCATTCTCCGTGGAACCCTGAAGGGACCCAGGGTTCTATCACCATCTGAGATTCCATGGCTTGCATTGCACAATGCACTGCAAGTCCCAAACTACACATCCCCTTCCCTATAAAACCATAGGAAGGGGTCAACACACACCCCAAACCAGGCATGATCCCATGCACAACACACACACAACCTTTCAGTTGCAGAATCACATTTGCAACCTTCTGCAGACAAACCAACACACCAATCACGCCACAAGCCTGAACCTCTGCACAAGGTCCTGTGATCAACCAGATCATCATAGAAACAGCCAAATACGCCAGACGTACACCACCATATTGCTTCCCGAAAGAGCACACCAAAAAGAAAAGGGACAGAAAAGCGACAAACAAAACAAAGAACGCAGAGAAATGGATGTCTGCAAAAGAAACAGAACACCAGACCGAAACACAGGTATAGATTAATTACTCCTGTGGAGCCATGTAAATGAGATGGAAAATGTTGCATCGATAAATACCCTTTTTTTTTTTAACGTGCACAACAACAGCGCTCTCAAATAACCTTTCATTCCACCCAATGGCGTTTTAAAAATATATCTTCTCAACATACTCATCGCCTCAACCGTAGCGTTCACAACGCCTTACTACTCAACGTAATGGCACAATAATATTGACACTGAGACAGCAGTACACCATAGTCATAATAACACACCAATTAATAATAATCCACTCCTAGGCTACTTGGTGTAAACACACATAAGACTGCAGAAAATATATCAGGATAAATATCCACAGTAACATTTTAACTCCACATTAACCTTTAATTTTACCTGGGGACATTAAAATATGCATGCATGGTGAAACCTGGAAAATGAACCCTACTTCTCTGCAAGTGGTGGTGATCTGGCGCCACTCAAAGAAAAGACATGGGGCCTCATTACGACCCTGGTGGTGCGGGGTAAACAGCGGCGTAAAAGGTGACGGCGCTGTTTACCCCGTACCGCCTCATTACGAGGTCCCCTCGTGGGAACCAGGAAGCAACGCCTGGTCAAACCAGGCGTGCTTACCGGGTCCCGCGAGGGGAAGAGGGAGCAAACAACGGGCCAACTCGTAATGGCCCGTTGTTTGCTCCCTCTCCCATTCCCATTCAGGCCTATGGGGGCTGAAATGGGAATGGGGAAGGACCGGGTCCGGGTCCTTGGAGGGAGGAATTACCGGGCCTTCCGAACTCGGAATGGTCCGGTAATTTCTCATTCTGAGGACCCGGATCCGGACGCGATTTCGGCGGCAGCCATGCCGCCAATAGCGGCATGGCTACTGCCGGGGTCGTAATGAGGCCCATGCTATTGCTGTGTAAAATACCCTTAATACTGTCTCCCAGAACCACACCATCAATATGTGCCCCACTTCACTGCTATTCAAAAAGTGCCATCACAATACACCATCGCAACGTGACATAACACTAGGCAAGGGCCTTGCCCCTCCATTTTGTGTAGTAACGTTTTTTTTTTCTTGTCCCACCTGTTACTAAAACATTTCCACATTTAAATATATATATATATATATATATATATATATATATATATATATATATATATATATATATATATATCCATATCCTTTTCACCTACAACATCAGACTCAAAGTGGGAATTCATCTGAAATGTGCATCTGAAAATCAAAACGTTAAAAACGTTAAAAAAAATTTAAAAAAACAATAATACAGGCGTTATTTAGTTTAAATAGTTACACCAGCTTGTACTTGTATTCAAAACTCTTAAACGTGCCTTTCAACTCTGCTATACCGTCCCTGTATCCAATTGCTTGCGGTCAAGTGTTGAATCACGAGTAAGCCGCAGTGCAAGGAGTCATTGACAGTAAAGAGGGGAACGGATAATATGATTTCAATGAAAAATAGACGGCCATATCAGTATGGGGTAAATGTTGAACATTGGGGCAAGTGTGGATGTATGCCTTCAATTTATTACAAATGTCTAAAAAGCCAAGGGCTTGGATTTATGCCGTGTGTAGTTCAAATGTAAGGCTGTATTACTGTGAGTTTTAGAAAGATTCAAAAACAGGACAGTATAAGAGCATGCTGTTAATTGGACAGTCCTGTAATGCCCATACGTTCTTGGAAAAACCTAATTTGAGAAAGATTAGTTGTTGAAGTAGAGAAAAATCAGTTATTTAAGAGATTGCAGAGAAGATCATAACTAGGGTTTTAGCAGGGAATCTGTGGTGTGGAGGCTTCCCTGAGCTTACTGAAATTTGGGATGGTTAAAGTACACAGGTGGCAATTAACAGTGAGTTCTTTTGGCGATTTTAGATATGTGGATCACTTGACCTTGCAAAAGAGCATACTTAGGTTATTTGGGTAAAAACACATGAGAGAAATGCATTCCGACATACACATATGACTCATACATTTACAGAGTTGCAAGCATTTGCCACCACATAGATTCATTCAGGCCTTTGACATCTGTTCTGAGTCTATATATCCATAGTTGTTCATGTCTGAATAGCAAATTTTGGATATTTCCTCCTTTTGCTGGGATCTTCACCTTCTCAAAGATAGTCCACTGGAATTCTGTTGGATTATGTTTCTTTTCTAAGAAGTGTTCGACCATCGGTGCTGAGATGTTTTTGGTCCGTATGCATGAGCGGTGCTCTCCTAGCCTTATTCTGATGGGGCGGGTGGTCATCCCCACGTATCTCAGAGTGCATGGACATGTGATAAGATAAATTACATTCCTGGTATTACAGTTAGTCATATCTTTTTGTGTCCATGGGTAACACCATCCAATGTCGATGGTCTTAGTTCTTATGGTTCCAGGACAGGCACTACATGACCCACACGGGGCATGTCCTGTCGGTTTCGCCCGGCTCCACAGTGTCTCACACAGAGGATCTTTTGATGCTGTGTAGGTGTGTATGAGAGAGTCCCTCAGATTCCGTCTTCATCGCAAATCTTGCGGTGGCCAAATTAATTTCCCCTACATTCAAAATTGGCCAAAGTTTTAGGACTTCTTTTTTTATCTTGTTAGTGAGGGGAGAATAGGTGAAGACTGCTGTTATCTTATCTTCTAGTTTGTCTTGTTGTTCATGCTGTTTCAGTGTGTTTTCGCATGGGATATTGCGTGCTCTCTTTCTGGCTTGCTTGATGGTCTGTCTCGGGTACCCTCTCTTCTTGAGTTTATTTGCAAGGTGTTCTGTCTTTCATAGTCCAATGTGTTTGAGCAGTTTCTTCTGTACCTCAAGATTTGACCAAAGGGTAGATTGTTTTTCAGACTTGCTGGGTGAAAACTCATGAAAGTTAACAAAGAATTTCTATCGGTTGGTTTGAAGAATACAAGTGTTGTTATCATATTGTTTTGCACTTCAAGTTGGAGATCTAGGAAATGTAACTGAGATGTACTATGAGTTTCAGTGAAAGTCAGATGACTGTTCTGTTCATTTAGCCAAGCCATTAATGTTGTCAATTCTGATTCTGTACCTTTGAAGATCACAAGTACATGTATCATGTCTGAGGTTCTATCTGGAGTTTCCAGGGATTGGTATCAGAGTAGATGGTATCTTCTTCAAAAGCAGCTACATATAAATTAGTAAACTGGGCACAAAAGTCACGCACATGGCGGTACCCGATGTTTGCTCAAAGTACGCTTGATCGTACAGAAAGTAATTTTTGGTCAATGCTATCTCTGCCAGCTGCATAATTAAGTTGACTGGAGTTTCCAATGGTGGATCCAGATTTATCTAAGTTTTTTCAACTACTTGTAGGGTGGCCATCTGGGGAATTTGCGTATACAACAATTCAATGTCCAAGGTTACTAGTATATGGCTTTCTGGATTGAAATGCCAGTCCTTCAAAAGTAGGAGTGCCACAGTCGTGTCCTTTGATACTCCTGGTCTAAGAAAGTAGTCTATGAATTCCGAAAGAGATTCCAGGACAGATCCTATGCCTGATACGATTGGTCTTCCCGGGATAGGTGTTCTCCCTTTATGAACTTTAGGCAATGCATAAAATGCCGGTCTCCTGTGTGTTTTTGGAGTTAAAAACTCGTATTCCTTCAGACTGATATGGCCTTCAGATATTGCCTCTTCAAGAACTGGTGAGATCAAATTCTGGATTTCTTCGGTAGGGTCTTTTCCCAGCTGTCTATAGCTGGTTAAATCTTCAAGGAGGGTTAGGACCATTCTGTTGTAATCGTCTACGTCTTGTATGGTGGTAGCTCTACCCTTATCTGCTGGTTTGATCTTGTATGGTGGTAGCTCCACCCTTATCTGCTGGTTTGATGATAATTTGCTCATTGTCTGCCAGGGCCCTGAGGGCTATATTTTCTTTTTTTGAGAAATTATGGAAAATGTGTTGTTGCTCCTTTTCGAGTTTTTCAGTGCTTTTAAAGAGCGCGTTCTCGAATGTGATAGATTCAGGGAGTATCCCATTAGGGGTGGGTAAAATGTAGACTTGTTTTTCAGATTCATAGCACTTTTCTCAGTTTCCGAAGTTGCAAGGGTATCAAAGTATAGTTTTAATCTTATATTAGTTGGGATGCCTCGATCCGAGTTTGAAAAGGATTGTGTTGTGAAGTCAGTACAAAGGAAAGTCCCTTTTCCAAAAGTGCCTATTGTTCCTGTGTTAGAACAAGTTTGGATAGATTCATTACAAAGGAGTTTTCACTAAGGAGGATCTGTGCTGTTTGTGGTTGTGTCAAACGGTCCTGTCTACATCCAAAGGGGTTCCTATTAGGATGTTTACTACTTGGTATGTTACTGTCCACATGCCAGGTCACTGTTTTTCTTCTTATGGAGGTGCACCTGACCACCTCCATTGCCTGCTGCGTGTAACTCGTGGTGACTGGTTCTGCCATAGGGTGTTCCATTGCCCTCTCCCCTTGTTCCTTGTTTTGCCTTGAACCCGATGAAAAAACTGTGGGGCTATGTGGGCATTGCTGTTCATCATATTGTTCAAAGGGCCACCAGGGGTTGTCAGGCTTTGGTTACTTCCACTTGAACTGCCACTCGAAAAAGTCCAGTTGGATGGTCTTGGGCGTGACTGTATTCGTTTTCTGTTATACTGGTTGCACTGTTGGCCAGTTGGCGTAGATGTTTGGCTCTGGTCCTCTTAGTTGGCATCTTTTATGTAAGGATATATTTTCTCTTGTGTGAAACTTGCAAAATCCTTCCTTAGTTTACCCACTTTTATTTAGGTTAAACTCTTTGAAATTTTCATTGTGGCATTGAGTTCTTCAATACTCTTCTTATAGCTAGCAATGACAGAAGATGCTTTTAGGGTGTCCTGTTTTTCTTGGATTTCCTTCATCATTTTTTCTGATACTGTCTTTGCTGTACTTATAATGAGCACAAGCCAGCCTCTCGTGCACTTGTTTGATATATACAACCAATCCTTCCTGAATTGTACCTGTTCCAAAGAGATTTGAGGTTCAATTCTGATCCAATATTTTAGACCAGTAAACAATTCACCCACCACACTCCAAAGGCACCATAGACAATGCATTACAAACATATAAAATGCGTCAAGCCAAAGGATCAGCAATCAGCATATGGGAGAAAAGTGTGCAAGGACAAGCCTTTCCTCTACTCTTTCCTACAGAAAAAGGGGAAAGGTATGATGAAATATGCACACAAATAACAGCATCAGAATAACGGTCTTTACAAATGTATTCTGAAGACCCCAGATTCAGACAAAATGTAGATTACATATTCCACCTCCTGTTTGAAAGTGAACTAGCAACTCTATGTTATGGAGTAGCACACACATTAAAAACAGGTTCCAATTTTTTAAACATGTCTGATACCCAACTACTTCAAAGGATAAAAGACAAAGATGAATTTATGCAGTCAAGTATCACAAATCTCTTGGCAAACATGCGTGGTACAAAAGAATACTGGTTCCAACGTCACGCTGATGTACGGTGTATGCTAAGGAACCATGGCCCACACACATGGTTTGGCACTTTAAGTTGTGCAGAATATTGATGGGAGGACTTGCTGGATTCCTACGCATACCAAACCGAAACAAAGAAAGGATAGACATAAAAACCTCAGGAGAGCCCGGCTCTCTTGGCCCTGTAAATGTATCAAGATACTTATACCACTGCTTTATTGCCATGCTGCACTTACTCTGTAATACAAATATTCCTCCCCTCAGAGAAATTGAACACTTCTTTTGGAGAAAAGAATATCAAACCAGTGGAGCAGCACACATCTACATGCTTTTGTGGATAAAATATGCTCCTAAATGTAGTCATGACAGTGATGCCACTGTTTTACAGTTTATTCACAAATACATAACCTGTGACATCCCTTCAGAAACCACACATAGGGCCTCATTACAAGTGAGGTGGTAAAGGGTTAACAGCGCCGGTAAAGGTTCCGGCGCCGTTAACCCCGTACCGCCTCATTAAGAGGTCCCCTTGCGGGACCCGCTCTGGATGTCTGGTCAGACCGGACGTCCTTTGCGGATCCCGCGAGGGGACCAGCATGCTAACAACAGGCCCGTCATTAACATGCTAGCATGCTCCCCATTCCCTATGGGGGCTCAAATAGGAATGGGAATGGCCTGGTTCCAAAGTTGGAATGGCCCAGTATTTCACCATTCAGGGACCATGGACCCGGACCCGAGTTTGGAAGCAGCCATGCCTTTATTAAGGGCATGGCTATCTCCGAACTCATAATGAGGCCCATAGAAACAATAGCCACAAATGATACCCAAGAGCCAGGACATTTTGAAAAACAATGTATTAGACACATACCACCCAAACAGAAGAACTGCTTTGGAAAGAATTGGCTTGTACCACGTAGCCTAAAATTTCTCCTACAAGAATAATGTGAAACCAAATGAAAAAAGGGGAAAATACTTGGGGCCTCATTACGAGGTAGGCGCAAAGGGATACCGGTCACCGTTAAGGACATCGGTGCCGGTGATCCCTTTGCGGCCTATTCCGAGGTCCCTTAGCGGGTCCGTTCCTTAATGCCTGGTTTTCCCAGGCGTTATGGACGGGGCCCATTAAGGGACTTCAGAGCTAATAATGGTACTGCAATTAGCGGTACCGTTATTAGTCCCTTCCCCCTTCCCATTGAGCCCTATGGGGGCTGAAATGGGAAAGGGGAATGGCTTTTTCAATGGGGATTTACCAGTCCCACAAAGGTCGGAATAGACCGGTAAGTCCCCATTGAACGAGGGCGGACTCGGTACCGGTATTGGAGGTAGTCATGGCGCTAGTAGCGGCATGACTACCTCCAAACTCGGAATGAGGCCCATGGTGTCAGCTTGTGAAGGTAGCCTTGTGAAACTTACCCAACCCAGCCTAATTAATCATATGAAGTTATCATTTAAAACTTCTCAACATAGAGAACTTTACCACATGGCCTTACTGCAACTTTTTAAACCACAGAGAAAGGAAGAAGATTTATAAGGCACCAATGACTCATTTGAATCTGCATTCAGTACAAATAAAAGCAGTATAACAAATGTCAATTTCAAGCAATATAAAATCATGTTGGACAATGAAAGCCAACAAGAGGAAGAAGTTCATGCACAACTAAATGAAGACAGTCCTGAGAGCAGTCAACTTTCTGTTACAGGAAGCCAAGAACCACTTGGAGAGACACTAATAGCAAATGAAGAAGAATTAGCCATGACTGAAGTAGGGAACACCATGTATCAATATGAGCAATCAGAACAAACCTTGGCACTGCTCAAATCACAACTAAATTACGAGCAACTTAGAATTTTCCTAGAAGTGACGAATGAAATTAAAAACTACTGGATGGATTTACACCAAATTTACAAAAGCACACTTACAGGACCGAATCGCCACTCGTGCTGCAAATTTG
Organism: Ambystoma mexicanum; assembly: GCF_040938575.1. NCBI lineage: Eukaryota > Metazoa > Chordata > Amphibia > Caudata > Ambystomatidae > Ambystoma > Ambystoma mexicanum. Next base: position 1,398,908,934 of record NC_090922.1, read on the forward strand.
GTGAAAATCCGTCCAGCAGTTTGGGCTGTAGGCGTGAAAACATTTTTCCATTGCCTCTATGGAAAAACAATGAATGTTGGGACCCCTCTATTACTTTGCCCCCCCCCTTGATGAAACCTCACCAATCTTGCAAAATAAATTCAGACCGGGCCATATGCTTTTTTTGCAAAGTTTGGTAAGGATTCGCCCAGGGGGAGCATAGTTATAAGCCACCAACCAGTGTTCTTCCTATGAGTTGAGCAACTTAACCATACCTACACGGCCGCTACCAGAGGCCCTGTAATATATATATATATATATATATATATATATATATATATATATATATATATATATATATATATATATATTATTGTCAAGATGATTTTCATCATCTTTTGCAGCTTTATTACAGAACATATAGTATTGCAATAATAAATACAAATAAATATCAAATTTATGCAAAACAAGGGGGGGGTTTGGAAACGCTCTACTAGCACGAACACAGCCCATTGACTTGTTCTTGGGTGGATGGCCCCTGGGAGAGTCTCTACCAAGTCTTTAGCTCACTGTTCTTTTCAGAGAGAAGACATTTCCCCACATATCAGCCTTTGTCCTGCCCAGGGGCAGTCCAGCACCGAAATACTAGGCAATTCTCCTCTGAACAAGAGTACCACAGCAACCCCATACACGTGTTTCAGCCTTGTTGGGAATCATCAGTGAGGTGAAGCTGCACCTCTCTAAGAACAGTGAGCAAGGGGTCCATGTCTGGATCGCGCTGGTAACTTAGGGTTAGACCCTAAGTTAATTTATGCAAAACAAGGGGGGGGAGGCTGGGAAACTCTCTACCAGCACGAACACAGCCCATTGACTTTTTCTTGGGTGGATGGCCCCTGGGAGAGTCTCAACCAAGTCTTTAGCTCACTGTTCTTTTCAGAGAGAAGAAATTTCCCCACATATCAGTCTTTGTCCTGCACAGGGGCAGTCCAGCACCGATATGCTAGGCAATTCTCCTCTGAACAAGAGCACCACAGCAACTCCATACACATGTTTCAGCCTTGTTGGGCATCATCAGTGAGGTGAAGCTGCGCTTCTCTAAGAACATTGAACAAGGGGTCCACGTCTGGATCACCCTGGTAAGTTAGGGTTAGACCCTATGTTAATGTATGCAAAACAAGGGGGGGTCTGGGAAACTCTCTACCAGCACGAACACAGCCCATTGACTGGTTCTTGGGTGGATGGCCCCTGGGAGAGTCTCAACTAAGTCTTTAGCTCACTGTTCTTTTCACAGAGAAGAAATGTCCCCACATATCAGTCTTTGTCCTGCCCAGGGGCTGTCCAGCACCAACATGCTAGGCAATTCTCCTCTGAACAAGAGTACCACAGCAACCCCATACACATGTTTCAGCCTTGTTGGGCATCATCAGTGAGGTGAAGCTGCACCTCGCTAAGAACAGTGAGCAAGGGGTCCACGTCTGGATCGACCCTAAGTTAATTTATGCAAAACAAGGGTGGGTATGGTGTAGGAGGATTCAATTCAACACTACAGCTAAGTCAATGCCTAGTCTGGGATACTGAATGGAAACCCTTATTGATATATCTTTATGTCCAGTTCATGCGTTCTGGATGACTACCCCTATATAACACCCCTCTCTTGGAATCCCCCTGACCCCACTGAGCCAAGAAGTAGTTCTGTTTTGCAAGTTAAAAGGTTTATTTGATAATTTAAACAATAGATATATATATATCACACTTTATAATAATTAATAATTGACTATCACACTTAATCTGAGCAGTAATCAATAATGGATAGTCCGGCACTAGCACACTTGTGAATAGGAACAGAAGAATAAGGTGGTAGTGAATGCTTTATATAAGTTCAGATGGATGCAATGTTGAATGAAAATGCAATACAGAAAATACTCAATATGATTTCAACAAAACAATGTAATCACTTTTCTCTGGCAATCCACTCCCCCCCTTTATGCAATGCAAGGAAATGGAAGGACTCTGCAGGAAATTGAACAAAGCCCTGTCCTGGGGGGAAACCACACAATTCAATCAGAGAAGTGTCATATCCCTTTTGGTGGGAACAGCAAAAGGGAGCTAGGCCTGGTAACACAGCTGTTGTGCAAGTCTCAACTCCGGTCGGGGGTAGCTGGTGGGCAGAATTCAGTTTCATTAAGCCAGGTTTCAGATAAAATGTCACTTTTTGTTCCCCAGTTTAAGTCAAGACAATTTTTACATATGCAGCTAGAATGCTGATTCTAAGTTCAAAACTATGACATTTCAACAGTGACAAACTATGTGGCAGTCACAAGTCTGTCCCTCAGTTTATTTACACATTTCGATTTTTGGTAATTTTAAATCCAGTTTCAGTTTAAGCCGCTGCAGACCTGCAGAGCTCAGCCAGTCTTGTTATCAACCTTCAAGTCACTTCAGAATATAACTTTACATTGTATCCACCTCTTAGTAAGTCTTTCTTTGGCCTGCTTTGGGTTCATTTATTCAGTTTTACCCAAATGTCTGGTGTTGTTTTAAAACGCCGGCTTTCTGATAGTGGTGAGTACTGGTAATGCAACCATTTTTGGGATTTAAGAAAATGAATTCCCCACAGTTCTAGGTTGCTTTTGGCAATCAGCATTGCCATTCCCAATGGTTTCAGGATACTGTGTGGGTAGTCCAATGGTGGTTTTAGGCAGTGCCCTTCTGTGCCCATAACATCGGCAAAAATGGGTGGCAGCCTATTCTTCATGCATTTCCCTGGGCATTTTCTGGGAAGCTCTGGCCATCATGATGTTTTCAATGCCAGTACTGCACAGTTTTTGAGGTAGGGCTCGGATGCATGGGTAAAACATCCCACAAGCCCCCCTCTTGCGATGGCCATTCTGTTTCACTGATGGAACTCGCAAGATCTGGGATGTTTCCTCATCTTCCCAGTGTTGTGTGAAACCCCCTATGACCGGCGGTGGCCGCATCACGGCGTGACTTAACATCAGGCTTCGGATTGAGGTAGGAACCACCCACTGATCGTGGCCAGCTTTGGATTTCCTTACCAACAAACCGTCTTGGATCCGGAACATTTTTGGACATTTCATCAACACTCTAAGGTCCTCTTTCCCAATGTAATCAGTATCCGTCAGGGGAAAGTTCTCAGGGTCCTCAAGGTGCTGGTAAAATTTACCAATTATTGTATCCCCCTTCTGAGCGGTAATCAAATCAGCATCAGGGGTCTCCTTACTCCATTGTGCAATTGAAAGGTAATTGTGAGCATTTGTCTGGGACCTAGTGATAGCAGTGACCTGGATTTCCCCCAACAGGGACTCTATTTCGATTAGATCCCCTTGGATGGCCCCGGTTTTGGCCAGCTGATCAGCTAAGTCATTTCCAGTTTTGTCTGGTCCCTCTACTTTGGAATGACCCTTGATCTTTTTCCAATAGACGGTCATCTCATTCGAGGTGACCAGATCATCAATGTTTTGGATCAACTTCCCATGTTTCAAGGGTTTGTTGTTAGCACATAACATGCCTCTGGTTTTCCAATTAACCAGGTGCTCCACGAACCCGTTCCGTACATAATCAGAATCTGTGATTATGACCAGTTCGTGGAGTTGATGTTGGACAGCAGTGAGGATGGCTTGATGCACAGCCATCAATTCTGCCACCTGACTACTTCGGGGACCAATTTTGTATCCAGCGGAGGGTTCTGGAAACTCCTTCACCCATGCATTCCCTACGCCAGCCACCAGTTCTTTCTCCCCGTCGTTGTCAACATGGTAAGAGCATCCATCCACATAGACAGTGGGCATTCCCTCACACTTGTCTTCTTCAAAGACTTTGTTTGGGGAATTAAGGTATGCCTCTGTGTTGTCCTTGATTTTTAGACTTTCGTCCTCGAGACAGTTTTCTCTGGCACAATCATGCAAGTCAGCCAGACCTTGCGCGAGGGGACTCTTCTTGTTTTGGCCATATCGGACCTCCACAGGAAAGCCTTGCATTGACAGAATCCAGGAAGTAATTCGGGAATTACTCACATTTCCGGCCCGGATTCTGTCACTTTGGAGATATTGCAGAGGCTGGTGTGGAGTCTCCACTATGATGTGTTCCCCATGGATAAACGGGCGGTAATTCTTCAATGCCCACACCGTTGCCAGGAGTGCCTTCTCACAATCGTTGAATTTTTCCTCCACAGAGGATAAAGTTTTGCTCGCATAGGAGATTACTTTATTGACCTCGTCATGCTTTTGGTATAATACTGCCGTCAAGCACGTATTAGAGAACCCCGTCTCCAGGAAGAACTCCTTGTTTCTGACAGGGTAAGCTAGGCAGGGCGCTTGTGAGAGGCTTCTTTTGAGTTGTCTTACTGCCTCGGCTTGTTCTGGACCCCATTCCCACTTGACCCCCCCCCTTCAGGAGATGAATCAGGGGTCTGGTGATCTCTGCGTAGCCCTCAATGAACTTTCTGCTGTAATTTGTCAGTCCAAGGAGGCTCCTTAGATCCCGCAGAGTTGTGGGGTCTTTCAGTTTCTGAAGTGCTTCCACTTTCTTTTCCTGGGGACAGAGACCCTGAGGAGTAATCTCATGCCCCAAGAAATTAACACAGGTTCTACACCACTGTGCTTTCTGAAAGGAAAGTTTTGCTCCGGCAGCCCTCAACTGGGTCAGAACATAACGGATCTCCGCTATGTGTTCCTCCACAGATGAACTTTTGATGAGGACATCAACTACATAAGCTAGGTTACCCCTAGCACCCAGGTCGGGCATGGCCTTGTGTAGGAAAATGTTGAATTCATTGCCGGAGTTGAGGTATTCGAAGGGAGTCCGGGTCCATGTGTACTGCTGGCCCCCAAAGGTAAAAGCCAGCTTGTATTGGTCCTCCCTACTGACAGGCACAGTCCAGTATCCATTGGTCAGGTCTATTGCAGTGAATACCTGTGACCCCTGGATCTGGGCCAGCCCTTGGTCAATGTAGGGCAGAGGCCATCGGGAAGTATGGACCCGTTTGTTGAGCTCCCTGAGGTCGGCGCAGAGTCTCCACTGGCCGTTTGGCTTCAATATTCCCAGCACCGGATTATTGAAGGTGCTGTGCACTGGACCGATTATTCCCCGGGACTCAAGGTTCTTAATTATTTCAGTAAGGGACTCCATGGATGCGAGAGGCAAACGATATTGCTTCACAAACACTGGAGTCATTCCAGGGTCCGTGGGGATGGTTGTTGTGTGGATGTCGGTGCGGCCACAGTCATATGAGTCTACCGCAAAGAGATCTTGGAAATCCAAGAAAACTTGTTTCAACTTTTGCTTTTGTTCCAGAGTCACACAGGCATCAGCTAGGTTGACTCTCTCTTCGCCCATCTGCCTGAAGCCTGGAAAGACTTCTGGTTTGGCTATTTCAGCGGCCTCCTCCAGCTGGGTGGAGAAGTCCCTGGTCAGAGTGCTGATTTGGACTGGGGGCTTCAGGTGGGAAAGGCAGCCCTCATGGACTTGGAAAATCACCTCATCCCTCCTGAAGTCACAAGTCACATCTTCCTTACCATAAGGGCAAGAAGTGTACACCAGGAAGTTCCCCCCATGCAGGGTAAAAATCCTGTCTGGTGTTGTATTGTCATCACTGTCACTGTCAAAGCAGTGCTTGGGGATTGGCCCTAACAGTTCATTACCTAAATCAATGGAAAAATGTCGGTCATCAACCGCCATTCCAATAATGGTGCCTGCGGCTAGAGTAATACTCTTCAAGTCGCTGTTATCCACCTCTATTAGAATGGTGTCATGTTCTATGTTGACTAATGGAGTTGGGTTTACCCCCAACCCTTGCTGTTGGAGAGAAGCGTTTAGATGTATTTAAGCATCAGGGTTTTGCAAATATTGTCCTCTTTTAACTTTCACTTCCAGGGAGAATTGTCGGGTCCTTTCTGGGATGGTGACTTCCTCTTTAATCTGAATTTCAACTGCATAAGGTAGCAATTGAGCTGACCTAAATGCTTTTTCTGGATCATCAAAGCCCATGGGATTATCCGCTAATCGGGACAAATTTTTGAAGTTTATTAGGTCCAAACTAATGGCAAAGCGATTGAGAATGTCACTGCCTAAGTAAAAAGCGGCAGTGACGTCTCGCACGACCCAACAATTGTGGACTATGCTCTTGTTGCCAATGGAGATTTTGAGCATACACCTGCTTGGCCGGAGATGTTTGGAATTGGGTGCTTCAAGGTCCATTTCCCATTTGTCTATCAGTTTGAATGTGGGAATGGCTGGATCTTTTGGGAGTTGGCGAAACATGGCTTCGCTGATGAAGCTCTTACCGTTGTTCACACACACTCGAGCGAGAACAGAGTCCTTCCCATCATTTAACTGAACAGGGATGAACAACTGCTCTCCAATTTGCTGAATATCAGCCAGGCTCTGAGCTGATTTCACATCTTTCTGGACTATAGGAGTGGGAGTTTCTGGTTGTGGATTAGTAAAGAATTTCAGGGTGTTTCCAGAAATAGAGAGGACCCCCCATCACCAGTCTGTTGTCCTACTGCTATTACTGTCACGTCTGGAATTTGGTTGTTCTGGAAGTAAAATTCTACTTGGTCAGTTTTTTGTTCAACCATGTGGCAGGTGCCGTTTAAACTAACATGGTTGACACTCTGTTTTAATTTTATTGGTCGGCTAGTCTGGGTCCAGAGGACCTTGTTTACGCAATCTATTAAGGGTGACAACCTCCTCAGGAGGTCATTCCCCAGTAAACAAGGGGTGCCCTCTGGAGTCACTACTATGACCGGGTGTTTCACCTTGTGTCGCCCGATCTTAATGTCCAAGTGTGCAGTCCCCTCAACGGGAATTTCCTTCCCGTCAAAGTTCTGCAGTTGTCCGGGACGAGAGGTGAGAGGAATTTGGTAATTCTCTCCCCTTCCTGCATTCAGTTCGTCAAAGGCCCTTCTGGACAGAAGGGTAGCTTGAGATCCAGTGTCCACCAGTGCCAAAATTGTACCCTGCCCCTGTACTTGTACCGGGGCATCATATCTTCCCTCCTTCTCCTCAAGGGGGCACAGATAATGTGCATTTCTGGACAACTGGTGGGCTAACTTTCTGGTTTTGGACATTGCAAGAGAAGAAATTTGGGCAGAATTCTGTGGAGATCCTTGGGAATCTGAAAGAAAAAGTTGGCAACTGGAGATCAGAGCCATTGTGGGTTCCCCTGGTTCCGGTTCTGGGCCGCCCCGCCCTTTTTGGAGGCAGTCATCAGGATGAGTTTGAACCAGGGGATTTCGGTATTGTGGGTTCTGGGATGAGATGATGGGCGGCGGTAGCTCAGTCTCCATATCTCCCCAGTCTGAATTGACATCCGTTGGGACCCATTTTTCCTTGGGAGGAGTTCCCCCATCTCTGAAGGAGAAGATCCTTTCCCCAGGATCCTCTGGGGATCCCTCTCCTTGAAATTGGAAGATCTGTATTTCTTCCACAAAACGGGTCTGTTTGGGTCTTTTGTTTCTCCTACCCCCCCTCTGCTCCTTAGGAGGCAGACTTTCAGGGGCAAGAGATTTTGTTTCCGGTTCCTGGGTTTCCAGGGGCTGTTTACAAGTGAGGAAGGAAGCTTCCTCCAAGGCTTTACACCCCCCTTCCCTTTGTGCCTCCTCCCTGGGAACCGGTGAGTTATCGGGGTGCTGCCCCCGTCATTGTTCTGGAGCACCAGGTCCAGAGTTGGGTGCATTCTGCGCCGGCATGCCGATCTGAGGGTTCTGCTGAGCCCTCAGTATGTGACCCAGATCCCGCGCCATGTTTTGAACCTGGCGCTCTAACTGGGAAACCCGCTCAGGCTGATACGGGGCCCTGTTTTCTCCCCTGGGCTGATCCCGGGAAGGGTAGCTATCCCTTCTTTGGTAGTACCCCTGGTTGGGAAGATTTGGATACCCCTCCACCCTTGGCCTCCCCTCTCCCGGATTCGGTTGTCTGGGCTCAGGGAATTGGGGAAAGAAGGGTGGAGGATTTTGGGGCTGGAAATTGGGTGGATACCTGGGGAAAAAGTTCTGCCCAGGATTTGGAGAATTTCTGCCCTCCAGTGGGAAGTTAGGAGGGAAGTTCCCTGGGTTAGGTGCTTGGCTGGATCCCCCCCCTTGGGCTGGAGGAGTCCACACATAACCCAGGATGGGTCGATTTCCCTTGTAACGGGGACTTACATAATCAGGAGAGCGAGGGACCCCATTTGTGGGGCTGCCTCCTTGGCTCCCTGTCTGTGACTGGCCCGAGGACCTTCTGGGCCTAGCATTATTAGGTGCAGGTAGGTTTTTAGGCCCCCCCATCTCCAAATCCAAAACGGAGGCAACCTTTACCTCTGCCACCTTGGCAGCAGCAGGGGTGCTGTTGGTTTTGGGGTTTTTAGGCTGGTTTTTGTTTTGCACCGGTTTCTGCACCTCGTAGATGCGGGTGGCTTGTTCAATGACCCATTCTAAAGATCTTTTCTCGTGAAAATCCCTCACGAGCTGGGTCATTATGTATTTGGGCAAGGCATGAAAAAACGTATTAATAAATTCTCTGCTATCCGTGCGCACCCTTCTTGTGGTCTGTGTAAAAGCACGCTTTAACTCCTGCACAAATTCTTGTGGGGCCTGATCCTCCCCACATTGTAAATTGTAGGCTGCCTTGCGAGCCTCTTGAGGATTTCTATGAGTAGAAAAGTGTTTCAAGATGGCCGCCTTATAGGTGGACCATCTTAAATGATTTTGGTCCTCCAGCCCCGCAAAGAAACTGGAGTATTCCGGGGAGAAGGTCCACTTTACATATTGAATACAGCTTTGGCTGTCCTTCAAATGGAAAGTCTCCATCATTTGCTCAAACAACTCTAAGTGCTCCCAAACAGAATACTTGGCGTTCTTATGATAAGGCGTGATGACGCTCCTGATTGCCTTAATCTGCTTTAAGGGGTCCTTAAGCAATGCCCTTTTTGTCTTATTGGCCCTTTTGGTCCGGGTAACCCTGGTCCATTCATCTTCTGACTCAGAGGCACTGCTCCCAGAGGTTCCCGTCTGTTCTTCCAGGTTTTCCCGGATTCTGCGAGCCTGGGAATGGCTGGCAGAATGTGGGGACCTGGTCTCCTGTGTCCTGTACCGCTCAGAGGAGTCTTCAGATCCCTCCTTGCTGCCAGGATTTGATGGGTACCCCCCCCCCACTGACCTAACTGGGCAGAGGTTTTCAGGATACCCTTAATGGGCCTACTCTCCTGGGGTTCCCCATTAAATTGCACTGTGCTTGGGTGCCCATACCCGGATGCCCGCCCCTCCATTCCTGGGTGGTACTGGCCTATGAGCCCCATGCTTCTGGCTGGTTAGTAATCTGCCATCCCTGTGGCCCTGTGCTCATGTGCGCCAGGGGACATGGGGGTGGCAGAGTCCAGGGACTGAGAGAGATAAAGGCCTCTGGTACTAGGGCTCCTGGGGTTATGCTCAGGAGTTTCTCTTTCCCAGCGAACCTCATCTCTATCCGCCCCTGCTCCCTGTTGCAATGCAAGAGCCTGCGCCTTCAGTTCCTCAGTTAAGGCCTTACTAGACTCTATCAGTCTCTCCTGCATCGCTACCTGTTGTTGGAGTCTATCATTGTGCTGGCAGAGAGCCTCATTCTCTCTCTGTGCCTCTTGATTGGTCCTGGAGCACTGGGCCAGTTTTTGCTGCAGGAGGGTTACCTCCTGAGCTGTGTCCCTATTGGCCTGCTCCTTTCTTGCCAGAGCATCCTCCACCCTCCTGGTGTGTTCTAACAAGTTCTGGTGTTCTTTTTGGAGGTCACCCAGCCCCTGGAGGGCCAAGTGATTTTCTTCTGTTTTTCTTTTTAAATGGCAGACTTCCTGAGTCTCTTTCCTGACTAAGAAGCCTGCATTTGTGCCGCCAGGTCGTCCCCCTGCCTTTGAAAGGCACCAGCTTTCTGGCGTTCTTGGTCAGACTCTGCCTGGGTATCCAGGTCTTTCAAAATCAGTTTATTTCTCTCTGCCTTCTCCCTATCTAGGTGGCTTTGCAGGGTGACTACCTGCTTAGCACATGCCCTATTGAAGTCTAACTGTTGCTCCAGCTTTTTCTGGCTCTGCAGTAGGGAGTCCAAACCTTCTTGGTACTCCTTCTGCAAGGCCAGAAATCTGGTATCCTGGTCAGCCTTTTCCTGTTGCAGTATATCCATGTCCTCTTTTATTTTAATGATATACTGCCTACTATCATTTTCTGACTCCTGGCTCCTCTGCAGCCTCTGCTCAGAAGAGTCCAGATCAGATTGGGCCTTCTGTAATGCCAGCAGTTGCCTACTCGCCAGATCTTGGCCTTCAGCACATTTGTCCTGCATGGCTCCCATATGTAAATATAAATATGCCGCTACCCTGGCAATCTTGTTGTGCTCATCCTTGGCCTTAGAGGACATATATAGTTCACTCAGGGCCACATGTAAGGGACCCTGGTCTCTCCATATATCTGACCCTGTTTCCGTGATCTGGGGTGCGATTGCTTGCAACCAGACCGTCTGGTCCTGATAGTCCACTCACCTCTCACAAATAGCTTATGTAAGAAGTGCTCTCTGGCTATTTTCATATCTACCAAGGTCGTCATTCTGGAATTTGAGTTCCTTCCTGACTTACAGAAGTTTGTATTTTATTTTTGCAAAACAGACCTTTTCCTTAGAGCGTTCCTTTGAGGAGTGCTTTACAGCGTAACACAGCGTGGTGATCCGACCGGATATGTGTATCTGGTCAGCTGGCACACTGTATTAATCTGCACAAGTGATAGATCTAATCCGGAATCCCCGGCTACGAGCCCCCAATTTGTAAGAGGATTCAATTCAACACTACAGCTAAGTCAATGCCTAGTCTGGGATACTGAATGGAAACCCTTATTGATATATCTTTATGTCCAGTTCATGCGTTCTGGATGACTACCCCTATATAACACCCCTCTCTTGGAATCCCCCTGACTCCACTGAGCCAAGAAGTAGTTCTGTTTTGCAAGTTAAAAGGTTTATTTGATAATTTAAACAATAGATATATATATATCACACTTTATAATAATTAATAATTGACTATCACACTTAATCTGAGCAGTAATCAATAATGGATAGTCCGGCACTAGCACACTTGTGAATAGGAACAGAAGAATAAGGTGGTAGAGAATGCTTTATATAAGTTCAGATGGATGCAATGTTGAATGAAAATGCAATACAGAAAATACTCAATATGATTTCAACAAAACAATGTAATCACTTTTCTCTGGCAATCCACTCCCCCCCTTTATGCAATGCAAGGAAATGGAAGGAAAGCACACAGTTCTCAGAAATGCAATCAAATGTAATCCCGTTCACCCCAGCAAGCTTAGACTACAGAAGTTTGAAACACAGGCCCAAGATGCTTTTATATGTGATAGCAATATATTGGAAAATGTGCTAAAATGATTTTAATTCCCTCTGGAGGTTCAGGTTGAGGATTAGTTGGTTTAAATAAGTTCAGGCTTACTTTAGCAATGTTCTAGGAATGATTGGCAGGTTAAACAAATTTTTGGCAAATGAAAGCAAGGAAGCTGCTGTTTTCACACGTGGAGAAATTTGCAAATCGCGGCAAATTCGCGAGTGCGTTTTTCACGATTGCGGCAAAAGTATAGGGAATAGGAATGCGGTTCTAAGTTCGTTGAGAAGCCAAGATTACCAGCTTTCAGAGGGAAGTTACTGCAAGTCTCTAAGACAAACGGTCACGGAGATATGAGCGATATGGTAAAGGTCGTTTTTCAGATTTTAAATTTTAAAAGTTCAAAGTGACAAGTTACAGCTAGCAACTAGAAATGACAGGTGACAGCTTTGCAAATGACAGGTGACAGTTAGGAGACAGTTCTGGTTAGATTAAAATAGATTGAATTATATTATTTTAACTAAGAGATTGGTTCTGCACAGTTCTGCTAGGTACTCACAATATATTTTTGAAATAAATGGGGACTCGCCACGGATCTGGTCAACAGGTTTTCTTCACTCGCCACGGACGGTCTCTGCGCACAGCGTCTGGGTCAGCTCTCTGGTTCTGCAAACAGCGGTCTGGGTCAGCTCTGCTCTGCCTCTGGTTCTGGATACTGCTCTGCTTTCTCTGGGTACAGCACTGCTTCTGGATCTTTCTGCACAGCTTTCTCTGGACCCAGCGCTGATCTGCACGGCTCCTGGATGCTGCTATCGCTGTTAGGTTTGCTGGATGCTGAGGCCCACTGACAAGAGTTCTCAGTTTGTGGGTTTAGGCCCTTGCTTTGAGTTCTGAATCAAGTTCTTTGGAGTTTTAAAGTCTAAGTGTTGAATCTAGTATCTTCTGGATGTTGTGTGGTCCGGCAGAGCGCGTTGCAGCAAATGGAATTGAATGTCCCTATCTGTCCTGACTGTCTGCTTTTATGTGTTTTGAAAGTGGGTGTGTGTGCAGCATCACTAGCCAGCCCCTCTCTCAACTGCCCATTGGCCCAATTCTCCCTTCTCCCATGATTGGGGAAGGAACTGTGAGTCAGAGTGATGCTGTAGGTTTTATGGGTCAGAGGATCCTCCCCTGGTCAGTTTGCCCACAAATCTATATTTGATTCAAAATGCACATTTCTCAAATACATAGTGGTTTGTCATTGCATGTACATATTACCTATCACATGAGGTAGTCTCTGTCCCAAATCTGCTCTTCCTAGGAGCTTGGGTTCAAAAATGGCAACATATTTCACTTTTAGTCGGGTTACCAATATTGGATTTTTCCCCGCATTTACACAGATGTGCCCATGGTGTGTGGGCATTAGGTGGTGGAGTGTCAGATTTTTAACATACATACATTTAGAGTAATATCCTCTTTTCCGCTAAAACCCCCCTGAACATACCACCGGGTCCTACCACGTCTTCAAATGTGCACAGAAAAATCACAAGAATAATGATATCACTTATAAAATTTTCACAAGTCCGCTCTATGAATGATCCATCTTTTTAGATTTATGTTCTGGCCCCAAAGGGGTGTGGTTTCCCCCCAGCACAAGGTTGAATTTCTGGTTTTTCCAGTTCTGCCAAGCCAGCTTGCTCTCACAGGCAGTGCTCCTCCCCTTTCCTTCAAGGAGGAAGCCACTTTTACGACCCCCATAATAAAACATTTGCCTGAGTCAGGACAGGGCTTTGTTCAATTTCCTGCAGAGCCCAGGTAATTCAATCAGAGAAGTGTCATATCCCTTTTGGTGGGAACAGCAAAAGGCAGCTAGGCCTGGGAACACAGCTGTTGTGCAAGTCTCAACTCCGGTCGGGGGTAGCTGGTGGGCAGAATTCAGTTTCATTAAGCCAGGTTTCAGATAAAATGTCACTTTTTGTTCCCCAGTTTAAGTCAAGACAATTTTTACATATGCAGCTAGAATGCTGATTCTAAGTTCAAAACTATGACATTTCAACAGTGACAAACTATGTGGCAGTCACAAGTCTGTCCCTCAGTTTATTTACACATTTCGATTTTTGGTAATTTTAAATCCAGTTTCAGTTTAAGCCGCTGCAGACCTGCAGAGCTCAGCCAGTCTTGTTATCAACCTTCAAGTCACTTCAGAATATAACTTTACATTGTATCCACCTCTTAGTAAGTCTTTCTTTGGCCTGCTTTGGGATCATTTATTCAGTTTTACCCAAATGTCTGGTGTTGTTTTAAAACGCCGGCTTTCTGATAGTGGTGAGTACTGGTAATGCAACCATTTTTGGGATTTAAGAAAATGAATTCCCCACAGTTCTAGGTTGCTTTTGGCAATCAGCATTGCCATTCCCAATGGTTTCAGGCTACTGTGTGGGTAGTCCAATGGTGGTTTTAGGCAGTGCCCTTCTGTGCCCATAACATCGGCAAAAATGGGTGGCAGCCTATTCTTCATGCATTTCCCTGGGCATTTTCTGGGAAGCTCTGGCCATCATGATGTTTTCAATGCCAGTACTGCACAGTTTTTGAGGTAGGGCTCGGATGCATGGGTAAAACATCCCACAATGGGACACTCTCTACCAGCACAAACACAGCCCATTGACTTGTTCTTGGGTGGATGTCCCCTGGGAGAGTCTCAACCAACTATTTAGCTCACTGTTCTTTTCACAGAGAAGAAATTTCTCACTGTTCTTAGAGAGGCAACAGTTTCACCTCACTGATGATGCCCAACAAGGCTGAAACACGTGTATGGGGTTACTGATGGTACTCTTGTTCAGAGGAGAATTACGTAGCATTTCGGTGCTGGACTGCCCCTGGGCAGGACAAAGGCTGATATGCGTGAAATGTCTTCTCTGTGAAAGGGACAGTGAGCTAAAGACTTGGTTGAGACTCTCCCAGGGGTTATTCACCCAAGAACAGGTCATCGGGCTGAGTTCATGCTGGTAGAGAGATTCTCAGACCCCCCTTTGTTTTGCATTAATTAACTTTGGGTTTAACTCTAAGTTAACAGGGCGATCCAGACGTGGCCCCCTTGCTCACTGTTCTCAGAGAGGCAACAGTTTCACCTCACTGATGATGCCCAACAAGGCTGAAACATGTGTATGGGGTTACTGATGGTACTCTTGTTCATAGGAGAATTGCCTAGCATTTTGGTGCTGGACTGCCCCTGGGAAGGACAAAGGCTGATATGCGGGGACATTTCTTCTCTGTGAAAGGGACAGTGAGCTATGAACTTGGTGAGAGTCTCTCCCCGGGGTTATTCACCCAAGAACAGGTCATTGGGCTGTGTTCGTTCTGGTAGAGAGATTCCCAGACCCCCTTTGTTTTAAATATCAAATTTACATTAGTATTATATGGAAACAAAAGGAATGTGTTAAAGTGTTAGGTTTTCTTTGCTTTATGGGTGAAACTCCCTGAAACTCCTTTCACCCATTTTCCTCCTTTTTCTATCTAAAACTGTACTTTTTGTGATACTAAGACGGCTTGCAGATTTGTTAGCAACAAAAGTATGACATGCAAATAGAGCAACTATTTGCAATGTTATGTGAAGAAATGATCCCCCATATGCTACAGGGATGACACACAAATCGTAACGATAATGATGCGTTGTTTATATAGTGCATACATCTAAGTGCTTTACATAGAACATATATACATATAATAACTCACAGCTGAAGTTGCTACTCATTAATCGACATCAGAAAAATGAAAGGATGAATTGGCCTTGCCGGCTTTCGCACCTGTGACCTGCAGATCACAGCAGTAAGCATGCAAACTCGCTGAGCTACCTTACTGGCATGGTAACAATAACAGGTCATATTGTAAGTAGTTCATCCGGGACTGCACTCCATATAGCAGCCAGTAATTATTTCTCAACTTTTTTGCATGAACCCTGGAACATAGGATCTCAAATAAAGG
This sequence comes from Ambystoma mexicanum, assembly GCF_040938575.1. Taxonomy (NCBI): domain Eukaryota; kingdom Metazoa; phylum Chordata; class Amphibia; order Caudata; family Ambystomatidae; genus Ambystoma; species Ambystoma mexicanum. The sequence goes on from NC_090922.1 coordinate 1,398,924,226, forward strand.
TGCATAATAATATAGCTGCTCAGTGCAGTAGGAAGAAGTCCTATACAAAATAGTCCGCACTGAGAATTGCAGACTTCCAAAGACTGCACTTACAGTGAAAGGATATCCCCCACTCCTATACTTAGGACTGCAAGTAGTTCCCTAAGTGGTCAGAACATTGCACATGTGATAACATGGATTATGTGAGAGGCCACCTCATATGGCGGTGAGCGAAATACACCAAGGTCTAGCCAAACTCTTTCAAAGTAGGCGACTGAGCAGAGAGGCCTAAACTCAGGAGAATGCGGGGGTGGTGAATGGGTTAATGATACAGGCACTCACTGTCATACACAGAAATCTTCGTATTTCAGGTTACAGTATGTATATAATGTATGTAATATCACTAAATCCACACCTTGCACACATACATTGACGATTGCATGCTCGTGCTTAAGAGAACCAACCCTTTTTAGACAGCTGAGATTCAAGTAATAACACAAGCAAACTGTATGCAGCAAAGTAAGTGGAGAAAAGCAAGTATTGTGGAACCATTTAGAAACAGCTAATTATCAGAACAGTGTAGTGTGGGGCTCGCATTGCCTTAGAACAAGGGTGCACAACATACGGCCCGCGGGCCAAGTGCCGCCCGGAATGTTGCTTTTGTAGGCCCACCAGGATGAACGACTTTCCTAATGATGGGCGGCCCGAAAGCAGCACCGTCCGCCCTCCATTAGGAAAGTCTTTGACTTGGTGGACTGAGAACAAACTTGGGCCCTCTATTGGTGCCGTGCATTCACCACGTGACTCCTGTGCTTCACCAATGGAGGGCCAGCAATAACGGCTGGCGTGCCTTGTTGTGGAAGGCATTTCAGCTTTGCCACGCAAGCCGCAGCACAGGAAGTTTAGAAGAGGTCCATATATCCATCCGTCTGCCACCTCAACACCCTTGAAGGTAAAACACTGCATTCCTGTACTTAGGTCGGAAGCGCAGTTGCTGCTAATTTCCTGCTTTCTCTTTTTTTTTTTTTATCAGCACTTCATAGCGCCCAAGAGCCTTGAACACAGTCTGCTCATCTTGGCTGCTCAGGTCAGCAAAGAGGGACCAGTGAGAGGTGGCTTAGGCAATGCAAGCCATGGAATGTTAGATGGTGATAGAACCCTAGGTCCCTTCAGGATTCCATGGAGGACGGTTAGAGATTCAGGATGGGAGATACAATGAGAAGGATGCCTCTACCTTGAAATAACAATGAAAAGTACTTACCTTTTGTACCTGCTGACTCCTGTGTGCGTTCTGCGTCCTGTTTACCTGTCCTGAGTCCAGACACTAAAAAATTGGCGACGAGGATTTCAAAACATGACCCCAGAAAAAAGGAGGAGAGTACAGGAGATGAAGAATAGGGAAGCCGGATGCCAGAATACTGTCCATGAGAAGAGGAGAATCCGTAAAGGCAGAGCTGAGGGGAAAGCAAGAGAAGGCTGGCAGCGTCCGTGCTGTGTGGAGTCCAGGAGAGGAATAGGACACAGTAGCCCCTGTTGTAAGGAAGACATATGGCTGGATTGAGGTGCCCGCTGCTGGTATAAGCGCTTTTGCGCCATGAAGAAATGCAGCATTATGGGACATGTAGTCCAATAGTGGCTGATTTCGCCTCAAGGTACTTAAAATTTAAAAATAATGGGAGCGGATGAGTTTGTGGGAGCCATGGTGAGGTCCCCTGAGGCATGTGGGTGTCACGGGCACGAGAGGGTCCTGTGTTCCAGCCATGCCGTTAGGCTAGAACGAAAGAAGTTACCCAGTGCCATCACTGGGTTCCTTGAATTAGGAATTACTGGGCCCTCCAGGGTCCGAATGGGCCGGTAATTCCTCGTTCAAGGAACCAGGACCCAGGACCCAGTACCCAGTAAGGGTAGCGGCATGGTTACCTCCTACCTTGTAATGACCCCCTATAGTCGGCATGAACGAGATGTGCATGGGAACAATATTGCGCATGCCCCGCTGGATGTGGTGACAAGCAGAGGAGCGCATGAACTATTGTAGAGACAGCAGTGGCCGTGGCTTTTCCGCAGGAGTTTTTTTGATTCTGATAAATGGATTCTTTCCAACACGAAAAACCTTGAGGAAATGCAAGCACTGCTGTGTGATCGATTAATTACTTAACTTTAAGGTACTGTAATTCTATTTTGAGCGACGCCAGTAGAATGGCATTGAGATCACATTACACACATGAGAACTGGATACATGTGCAGTGGCAAGTAGATGTATAAAGTGCCAGCCGAAAAGGGCTAGTGAAGGGAACTTTGAATAGCTGCCTGTTTTTGAAGCGGGGACCGGAGGGAGCATTGGTGCGAATTAAAAAAAAAAAAAGAAAGGGGAAGGAGACAAATCCTTACACTTATGGAACGGTGTGACTTTTACAATGCTGAAGGCCAATGCTTTAGTGCCTGATATTACATAACCTTGGAGTATTTCTTGTTTTTCTTTTTCTGGTGTCGCCTGCCCAGCTTCAGCGTAGGAAACTCTGGCAGCTAGCTGTCTCTAATTTTCTCTACTTTTCTCAAATTAGGTTTTTCAAAGAGCGTATAGGCATCATAGGACTGTCTAATCAACACCATGCTCCTATACTTCCTTCTGTCCCGTTGATGAATCTCTCCAAAAATCACAAAAAATCACAGTAATACAGCCTTTCATTAGAACTACATATAATATAAGTCCAAGCCTTTGGCTTTTTTGATATATTGTAATAAACAGTAAGTGTACACCCACTCTCCGATGCCCAAAACCAACATGGCTGCCTGTTTTCCATTGAAATTACATCTTCCGCTCCATTCCTCATTGTCAATGACTCCTTGCACTGCGGCTTACACGTGATTCAACACGTGACCGTGAGAAAATGAATACGCGTTTCTAGGGAATTCCACACTCCAGCATAGGAAACTCCGGCAGCGAGACGAGACAAGGTGTTTTTCCAAAGCAACCTAGAGGTGAGTGCAGAGCTCATTTGCACGCCCAATCCTTGAAGCTTGGATTATTGACCAGTTAGATGGTGAGACTATGGAGAACATTAGAGTGTCTAGACAGGGCGGTTTAATAATGGATCTGAATGGTCCTTCCATAAGCAGCTTTTTGGAGTATAAATTCTGACAAAAAAGTGGATTTTGGGAATAGAGAGTCGATGGCGACTGCACCATGTGAAGGGTTTAAGAGTTTTGTGAGTTCCCTATTTTTATGATGTGAAGCAGAAGCACAAACTCATTACCGAGTTGACCTCCTTTTGTAAAATACCTAGCTAGCGCTATTTTAATCATTAAAAACTGACGTCACGTGCCGGCAGGCACGGTAGTTCTTCCTGAAATACTTTTCCTGGGAATTTATAGATAGTATTTTCTCTCCCTAGGTTCCCAAGGAATGCACGATAAAATACACAACATTGGAGAAGGAATACTTTAACAACCATGCGTGTGGCAACTTAAGACCTTTACACATGGGAAAATCCACCGTTTATGGGTAAAACAGCGACGCAATCATGGTTTTCCATTTGTTATGGGACCATTAGGAGTTGTTTCTAACAGAGATTCTCTTTGTCTCCCCCTCTTTACACCATGTCCCGCTCTTTCCATTGTACAGGGTGGGCTTCCTATTGACAACCCAGATTCATCTCAACAATTAAAAGGAATTAGATAACACACCAACTAGTGTTGATCTAGTTTAGCCGTGATGACAGTGGTACCAATATTAGCAGTTTTATTCTTCTTTTCACATTTGTTTTTATTTGTATTTTTTGAAAGAGGGGCCCCAGTTTTTTTTTTGTGCTAGCTGGTTCAGTTTTGTTGACTGACTGTATTAGCAGCTTTGTTTGAACATTTGGTATACATTCTGCAAGAGGTTAATGAGTATTTTGCATGCTTTTATTTTTATCTGCTCTATTTTTTCGTTGTTTCCTTGATTTTTAGTAGGCATTCTGTCTGTTGTAGAAAAAAGGAAAGTGTGGGTTTGAAAGTTGTGGAATAGATTTGCATGCATTTTCAATGAGAGTGTGAATACAAAGGCAGACATAAATAGAGGGCTGTGTGATTGTGCAATGGGTTGCTAGTTCTGATTGGGAAGGTTTTAAAAGTGTGTGGGGAAGGTTTTAAAAGTGTGTGTATAGATGTGTGAAGGGCTTGGGTTAATGCGTAAGAGTGAGATAGTGTCCCGAGAGGATAGCTCAGCGGAAACGCGGTCGCATTGGAAGCAAGACAACATGAAACAACACAGGTTCGATCCACGGGTCCACGCTTAGAAACCTCTTGGTATTTTAGCACGTTATAAATACGCAACTAAGAAAGAAAATACAATTATGCAACTAAAAAACAAAAAAAATCCTGTAACAGTGCTTCAATGCACGCGGGCTGTGTGAGTGCTTTAAAAACGCAAAATAAAATAGTGTGCACGAATAAGTAAGGACATTACAACATTTTCTCGATATTAGTGGGTGTTACGCTAATGGTGTTCAGATGAGAATACAAAGAGTGTACCTGCTGATGTGCAATGAATAAGAGTGAAGTAAATATTGTTAGTTTGAAAGGAATTTTATAGGCTGGTATGTAGCTACACTGTCCTGCATGAATAACAGAAAGTAAACTACTGCAGTAGTACGCTTACTTTGTAGAATGTGAAGGGCATTTTTCTTCAGGTTGTTGTCTTCTAGGAGATAGGTCGTTGTCTTCCAGGAGGTTGTTCTTCACTGCAATTGGGAAAGAAGAAAATGTATGGTAGTGGTGAAGTAATTATAGTAGAAGAAGACATTATTTTGCAATGTAGGAGGAGCTGTTGGTAACAAGAGTTAGTAACATTGGACGTGATTACAAGAATGGTGGTAACCCTGCTGTCGCTGCAGACAGGTTGCCACCAGATTCATAATAATTGTTCATCAGCTAGCTTCCCAGTGGCACCAGGACATTACAGGCCATGTTGGCCCGGAAAGTCAGGTAATGGAAAATGATTAGTGCCTATTTCTGTGGAGTTGCATAGCACTGTATGGGAATGGGGACTAGGGAGCACCAGCAGTGTTGCTAATGGGGCTGGTGGTTCTGTGATAAGTATGCCCCACGGGGGCCATAGGAAGAAGGTGTCACATATTTATACATTTGCAAATGTAAAATGTTGAGTGTTTAACAAGCTGTCATTTTTTGGAGGCTGGACTTCAAAGGTAAAAAGGGGTTAGGTGGCTTTATAGCAGCACTGTGCATAATTTTTTTCAAAAAAAGAAATGGATATTGAAAATATTTGTAGAACACTAGTGGCTCTTGTGTGAAGGTGCAAGTCCCAGAATACAGAGAAAAATTGAGAAGGGCGTAAGCATGTACAGATTAGAAAGCAGAATGTTAGCATGTATGAATGTGTGGGAAAGTGAAGGAAATTGGACACACTGAGTGTTATTGCAATATGCTGGAGAAATTGTTACCATTTTCCTTCATTTTGTATTAGAAATTATACACAGCGATGTTGTAAATGTATACATGCATTTATTTGTTTTACTTGAAATGGTGCAGAAATGAATAGTTGTAAACACATTTCATTTTGCCATTCTTCATTCCATGTATATGCCATGCTTAAGTAAAATAAATGAAGTTTTTGATTTTTGATTTCAGTTTGCATTATGGGAGTTTTAGTGTAACCTTATTAGTGGGAGAAGTGGTGGTAAAAATTACAGTATGAAAGAAGAAAATAACAGTTTGTACATCATAATAGGTGAAATTGGGAAGTATGCATGTCCTGGTAATATAATGAACTTTCACACAGGATCTGGCACTTAAACATGCTGTGGAAATGTTTTAAATAAAAATATGTGCTGCTGAAATTGTAAATGTGTGTTTTGAAAAAAACAGTTATGAAAATCTTCAGTAAAAGTAATCTTTGCAACCACACAGCATTGTAAGTGAGTGCCATTTGATGTCAAGAGGTGGAACACACTAGAGTATGATTATTGAGTAGGTTAATGCAGGGTGAGTGGTAGGAACCCTTTTTACATGCATTTGTAAAAGATTTGGAAATGCCATTTTAAAAATATATGCATACCTTTATTGTGATAGATGCAGATGTGGATGAATCTGCAAGTAGACATTTTGGAGAGTTGTACAGTAGTATTTGATGCAGGTGCTTGGGAGTCACAAGATACGTACTCTGAGTGTTCAATAGTACATCTGAAGTGTTGAACTGAGATGACAGAGTAAGATGTAGAGTTTCTTGTTGTGATTGGAGGATGGGTAGATGGGTGTGTGACTGCTTGACAGTAACCAATGAGGAAGTGCTGCAAAGACTGAAGGGAAGAAGAGCTGTCCTGTGTTAAGGGGTCCATGGACATCATGGTAGTCCATGGGCAGGACATGCCACATCCGGATCTATTCAGGATATCTGGAATGGAAAGGGGACTGTGGGATTAGCCAATCAGGTCTTCTGGTTGTGCTTTATAGGAAGAGAGGGTAATAGTTTTTGTCACTGTTGTTCGTAGTGAAGATGGCCGTGGCTGCAGAAATGAAGAGGCTTACTGTGTGGACGGTGGGAGATTGAATTATTATTAATTTGCAGAGGTACACAGAAATATGCTGCATTTGGATGCTTTGTGGTGTGGTGTTCCTGGGCAAAACCTGAAAGGTGTATTTGCACTTTGTAAAAATATGGCTGTTTTCAACACTCCAGATGTGATTGTCTTGTGGAGGACTGTGTTTGGGGTGCATTTGTGCAGTAAAACTGCAGAGTGCAGTACAAGATTTGCTGAAGGCACTAGTGGAGCTCTTTGCATGTGGAAAGGTGATATTTTCCCACCTAGGGCACTATGGACCTGTCCCAACGTCTTTTGTCCTCAACAAGACGCAGGAAGGCGTCTTGTCAATACAGGGATATCTTCATTTTTGTTACGTGTTGGGATGTCATCATTCCCAAATGACACGTTCTGGAGGATGGGCATAGTCCTTTCTTTAGTGATGGCATCACTTTAAAGGAGTGTGACAATACAATATTTCTTGCCAATATTCAGAATGCACTTTGAAAGTTCTGTAAAATGATGTAGAGTGTATGTGAGGTGGTATAAAAAAGGTCTGTATAACTTACCTTGTGTTTCATTTCCCTACCCACCCCCTTAAATTGGACGATATGTCCGCAGACACTGCAGTAGGCCGTTGACAGCAGGTGCCATATCCGGGTCTTTTGAGGATGCCAGACATGGAAATGGGACTGTTTAGTCCAGGGGATTAGCCAATCAGTGTTCCTGGGTGTGGTTTGCAAGGAGAGAGTTTGTGAGAAGGTGTGTTTGCAGAGTGGAGTGTGGATGGCTATGTCTTTTAGGAGGCATCATTTATGGATTCTGGGGACTCTTCAATTCACTCATTGAAGGTACGTGCTGAGAATTATTGCATTCCTAGAAATATTGGGTTGCCAGAAGTGGATGTTTCCTGGCATGCAGTTTGTGGCTCAAACTGGGCAAGCTTGCTTTCCTTGTGTGAGAGTATGGCATATTTTAAAAGTCCAGATATTCTGATTATCCATTTTGGAGGGGATAGTTTGGGGTTTGTGTCTACAGTGTCTCTGCAAGTTGCAGTGAAGGATTGTTTTAAAAGCCATATGCAAATGTTTCCTGCTGCTAAGATTATTTTTTGAAAATTAATCAGAGACGCACACGGAGATGTCCAACACACTTTTTTAGTCCTCAAATTTAACAGTCAAGACAGATTGCCAATAAAGGTGCATCTGCTTTTTCGTATGCTTCAGGAATGTCATCTGTTTTTGTATGCTTAAGGAATTACATGTTTTAACATCAATTCTCAGGGCGTGAATCTTTTTGCTCTGGATGGAATTCACCTTTCAAATATTGGAATTGCAATTTTCCTTAATGCATTGAAGAGGTTCCTGTAAGAAAAGAAAAACAGGATAAAAGCACAAATCAAATAATTAAAAAGGTGTTTGTTTACAAGCCCCTTAAAAAAAGTTCTTTTCAGAGCCACCACTAAAGAGTCCATAACTTACCTTGCATTTAATTTCTCTCCCTAACCCCTTGAATTGGACAATCTGTCCGCAGACACTGCTATAGTCCGCGGACAGCATGTGCCACATCTGGGGCTTTTTAGGATGCCAGGCATGGAAATGGGACTGTGCAGTCCATGGGATTAGCCAATCAGGTTTCCCGGGTGTTGTATGCAAGGAGAGAGTGTGGCAGAAGGTATGTTTGCTGAGAGGAGTGCAGATGGCTAGGGCTATGGCGGTGGATTTTGGGGGACTTGTGGATCCATTGGTTGCAGGTGTATGCAGAGCAGTGTGGAGTGGCTGAACATCTCATGCTGATATGAAGTGGTATGGAGTACGCAGCATGAAGTGGGTGGACTTGCTCCTGTTTTGTTTCTATTTGGTCACACTGCAACATCCGGACATTATCATTGTTCATTGTGGAGGGAACAGTTTAGGGTATATCACTGGAATTTCTGAAGTTTGGCAAATTGAAGGAAATGTTCCCGATTTCTAGACTGATTTTTTCATGCATTGCCCGCAGACAGATGTGGATGCGCTCGAGTTCATTTGGTCCGCAAATGGAGAGGGCAAATTGCAATGTCAACAAAGCTGTGTGTGCATTTTTGGGAGATTTTGGCATGATGTCTTTCCATTATGAAAATATTAAATTTGACACTGCCAATATTTTCTGCAGAGATGGAGTACATCAGACCGATGCTAGTAATCAGCTTTGTTTGGAAAACATCTGAAACGCTTTGAAGCACTTTTTGTGAATATAGAAAGGATTTTTGCAGTAGGTGAAATAAATGCATTGAAGCAGGGCAAAAACAGAATGCCTACTGTTTTGAAGTTGAAAGAAAAAGGTTAGTTCAGTAGAATGTTGCTTAGTTTACTTCAAAACTTGAAAAAAACTTTTAAAAACAAAAAATACAAAAATAGGCTCTTTTCAGAGCCACCACTTTCTCACGTAAAAGAGTGCAATAGTTTAGATGCCGCCATCATCTACGTTTTTAAGATGTCCATGGACTACCACGCAGTCCGTGGACTTTGCAGCCTGTGTAGTGGCCTGCACCTTTTTTTGTTACTTCTATTTTTGAACTGTGAAAGGAGGCTCTGAACATAACATTTTTTGTAGATTTTGTTGTGTTTTATTTATATTTTTGGCTTTTTTACAAAGGAGATACAAGGGAGGGGAGGGAAGGGAAGGAAGGGGCACCAACCACCGTGACAAAGGGGCAGGTGGAGAGAGGAAGATGTTGGGGGAGCCTTAATTAGGTAGGGGACAGTGTTTCTCGTGCTCCCTGACCACAGCCTTGAAAGCACTTAGAAACTGCTCCCCCCTACAGAGCTGTGCGTCACAGCAAATACAGGGCACTGTCACCCTAGAAAGATAAGGGTCAACTGTGTCATGTATGGCCTGCGAGGATTCCACAGGGATCCTCTGCTCACAGCATTGTCTCTTGTGGTGGCAGGAGTGGATGAGGAGGGTGTGATAGTGGATGTCAACCTACTCGCCCCTTCGAAAGGTACGACTATCGCACTTCTCCTTTGTGATTGGACCTGAGGTGGCGCCACATGCAGGTGGTCCCGTAGCTATACAGACATGGTTTTCCGTGACTGAGTACAACCTTGCACTCAGTGCATCTAACCTTGTCTGGGTGTGCCTTAGGTACCCCCCAATGGTGGTAAAAAGCTTCCACACCCAAGATTCACGCTGGGAGCTGGTGAGAGAGATTTCCACTACCTCATCCTCTTCTTCCTCTTGATCCACCTCTGTATCACCACTACTGTTCCCCTCTCCAGGCCCTCCAGATGGTGATGGTGGTAGTGGTGGGGTATCTGCAGTGGCCATGGATGCCATTATCTCCAAGTATAAAGGAGAGATCCAACAATATCCCAAATCTGGAGCAGGTGCTCTCTCCTGGACAGCCAGAAACACAATGAGGAACAGTAGTGGGTGGGTCACTTCAGAGGTGCTGTCCGCGGTCAATGCTACTGTACACAGACGGTTCGATCCATGGTTCCAATGTCATCAATGATATTTGTGATGTCATAATTGATGTCCTGGGTGTTAGTCTTAGCAATGCACATAGATGCTGCGAGTTATGGTTGCTGAGCTTACCATAATGGGGGAATGTGCAGTGTTTTTTGGTTTCACTGTGAAGTCTAACATCCCTTTACCAAGGTTTTTTTACTGAATGTACTTATATATATTTGGCAGGAAATGAAACCAAAGGGGCTAAACATGTGATGTTGTCAGTGATGTCATCAATAACATTTGTAATGCCATCTTTCATGTTCTGGCTGTTAGTGTTAGCAGTGCACAGTGGTGATGGCAGTAATGGGGGCGTAGTTTACCATAACTGGCGAATTTCAGGGGGTTTTCGGTTTTAATTTGAACCATAATGGGGAGGGTGAACATTTTTTTTTTGTGAAGTGCACAGGTTTTTGGTAGGGCAACTTAACTATAATGTCCCCTTAACAAAGTTTTTTTTGTAGTGAATTTTACAGGTTTTTGGGAGAGCAGCATAAGCATAACGTCCCTTTAACAAATTCTTTTTAACTGAATGCCATAGGTTTTTAGTAGTGTAAATACATCATAACAGTACGTTATCAAAAATGTTGTACTATATTTACCAGGGTTCTAATAGTAACACATAAGAATACTACTGTAAAGGAACATTTGAAGTAACTGCCCACCTTTCGAAGAATTCCACATTATCATATGCTGGCGCACAGCATGGGGGCGTATTCGAAAAGTCATACGCACTTCACAATGACATGTGTAACTGGGTGATAGTGGAGAAGTACATTGTATATTCTTGTACGAACTTTAAAATGAAACATTTCCGGCACAGAACTCCACAAGGCAAGCGTGCAACACAATATAAGCAAGAGTGCATACCGACGTATCTGGATCATTAAACCCCATTCCTCCCCAGAGAGTGGGGGATGAATGCCAGAAGCAATCGAGATTTTACAGCAGTAACCAGTGCTACCAAGAAAGAGGATTTTTTGTCTTCCACCGGGACGGCTCCGGCGTTCCCGGCTGAAGAAAACAAATCCTTCTTTAAGATGGCCACCATAGAAAGGGAAGAGGGGTGTTGGATAGAAACCTTTCTTCGCTTTCCATTGCAGGCTACAGAAAGCAAAAATGAAACTGTGTGACCATAAAGGCAGCACCACATTTGTGTTCCTTGAGAAATGTATGGTTATAAGCAACACATTCACCAGAAAGGCAGTCCCTGGTGGCCATGGCGACCTCAATGCAAAGTTTTGTCCCTTCCAGTAATAGCCAGTTGCCACATCCCCGACATTGTGGCCACTAACCATACATATATGTTACCCTTCAGAGACGGAAGCTGTACCGTTGATTTGTTATGTACATGAGTACACTTGTTAAACATCAAAAAACTATCACATACACAACATAAACCTTTTTGGATGTTGGCAATGACCTTTGCTTACATGTGTAGTAAATGTACTAATTATTTTCTGTAAAAATGTGCTTACAAAATGCAAAGGAGTACTCTACTTACGGTTACATAAAATCTGAAACAAAATATGTAATGGGAAGCGCAATGAAACAGAAATACTGGAAGCAACACCATTACCACTCACCGTTCGACACAATTTCGTAAGTGGCACAAGTCGAAAGGTGTGAAGATATGTGTATTGGGAGGGTGTAACCATGTATTATTTTACAAACATTTCTGTGCACCAAACACTTTCAGTGCACCTTACCTCATTTTCCCGCTTTTAAGAAGATAGTAAGTATTCTGAACTAATGTTGGTTAATAGCGCACCTGGGTGATAAAAATTGGTCTGACGGTGACAAAAATTGGCCTGACGCACTAAAGCATATGATATGGGCCTGACCCTCCCGTAGTCAAAGCAGATGGGGTATGCAGTACCTTTCTCCATAACGTTCCTTGGCAGCTTCAACAAATGCATCCATATTGACGTACGTGCCGTGATGTAGCACCTACAAAAGAATACATTACAACATGCAAGCAGAAAGTAAATTTGTAAAAAAAAACCACTGACATTTCAAAATTAGTACAGTGGTATTATTTCACAATAAACTAAGCAAAATCATCGCCCTAAGCAATTAGTATAGTAATTGTGTTTCACAAGGAACTGTGCAAAATGATTTCCCTATGCACATTTCCATACAAGTAGTAAGTTTCTGTCTTTCGTCGACAATGGAAATTTTAATGGGCACGTTGATTTCTTTCACACAGAGAAATTGAGCGTTGCCGCCACAATATCGTTTTCCTCCCACATTTATGTGCAAGGCGACATCAACCGCTGTGATCTACACCGCCAGAAAGGATGGAATGTTACTTCTTATTGCGACAGCAGCGTATGGACAGAGAGGTCCAACACGATCATCCCACTCAGTTATAACGCACAGACAACTAGTAATGAAAAGTTGCATTTGACGGTTAAAAAAGGCATCACTCGGCAGCTGTAATCCGTGACAATCACAATAGGGAATGAAGTATCTGAGGGGAAAAGCGTAAATAAAAGGTATATTAATACGCAACCTCTGCACAAAACATACTTGTAACACATACTTTTATTAGTAAAGAATAATTTAAATTGAGGGAAATGTACGGGCACCCTACAAATGGCGACAATGTGCAATATCCATAATGGGAAAAAAAAATTCAACGGCAATTCAACCTTGTCATCCAGTAGGAAAAAATATTTTTTTCCTCCAAAGTAAAAAGTTACTGTCAATTTCGTATATAGGCGGGAAAAATACACGTACATGATGTGGACCGGGTCCATTGCGTTAGCTGCAGTCAGACAGTAGTGTAACTAATACTTCATAACAACTGCCCTTTATGGCTGACGACAAATTTGCAGCCGAACCGAGCTTGTATTTCAAACAGAAAATGAAGTGGCCTTCACTGCGAATGCAAATACATTCTCATTTTGCAACAACATATCAGCGGCTATTCATGAGAACCGCTACTCCCGTACACGGGCGGAACTGCTGTGTGTAGGAAATAGAGCAGGTGGCTGCCTCAGATTCCCACCAGTCTGACCGCAGTAATGTTGTTTATGTATTGTAAAATGGATGCAGTAAATTCATTTCGTACAATGAGTAGCAAGTTTCACTGTACCGTATAACAGTGCTAACAAGAATACTTCAATGGTTCACTTTCTACTATCAAATCTCATTAATGCTCACCCTTCGAAACAGTGCTCCATAAGTGTAACAAGTGCATTGGTGTCTTCTTCGTTTATATTAGCAGCGATGGCCTCGTTCAACAGAAAACGGAGAAAACAGGGCGGACGTATCGAAAGATTAAGACGCTCTTCACGCTGTGCCACAACCAATCGGTGAAAGCGCAACATGGTAAGGAAACTACTGGACGGATTGTCACCAAATTTACAAAAGCACGCCTTCGGGACCAAGCGAATGCTCTACTCGCTGTGCCCCTTGACTGGCTGGAGCAAAAATCCTTCATTAGGTTGCAGGTTTTGAAAATGTTCATGAATAGGCAAATGACATATGTGCCATTTGTTTTTGCTCTTTGTTCTTTAACATAAGCCTGCAATGCAAGTTTCTATTTTTTCACAATTTAATAATTATGTTGACATAGACGTTTAAACAAACCGCTGTGCAAAAATGTTTGACTTTGGTTTGGGAATTTTGTGAGGCTTTGAAAAAGGAGAAAATGCACTATCCCCATAAATGCTCTTAGCTAGAGTGAAAGCGATGTCCAACAGTCATATGTCCCTAGACGGGTATCATGCAGACCTGGATCTGAACAAAGCCTGAGTGCTCCAAAATCCTTACAGAAGAGCGCACATTTATAATTTTGAGTCCTGTTGTAGAGGCAATAACAGATGGTCTACATAGTTCTTTTTATGTTGTCTGTAATCAGAGCCCAACTTAGAAGGTAGCACTTAGATATTGATTGTCTATGTGTAACATGCTCACTCTTTACTGTCTACCAGAACAGACAGTTATGTCTTGGAACTAATATGGACCAATGCTATTATGTGTCCTTATATAAGGTGACCCCTAGAACAAGTATACACTTGACACATGTTTCACCTAATGTAGTGAAGTTGTTGAGACAATAATACTTGCCATGTAATATTGTCCTTGTTACAGAGACTTTTGCGGACCAGAAACTCTGACGGAGGTGCACAGCACAACATATCATTCATTGTGTCGAAGGGGACAAGGGACGAATGTGCCCATATATGGTGTTGGCTACTCTGTGCCTAGGAGGCATGCAGCGGGGAAGCCAGCAGCAGGTTTATCGAGTTTGCGTATAGGATGTCTGAGATTCAAGGATTCATCCGCATTCTGTGTGTTTTCCCAGAAATGCAGTTGCTTCCTTTTATTGGGTGGATGCAAAATGTTGGAAATCATGCATGATTGTGATTGAATGCGGATAAGCGCACATAAACTGTGTCACTTACTGCTCCGAGTCCTGAAGTAGATATAAGCAATCGGAACCTTTGGAACTGCCTAGGAACACAATTGAACCTTACATCACTGCTGTGACCTATGAATTCTGGCCTTCTATGAGACCAGAGAGATCTGTGAGCAGTGGTTCATCCCTTTGACCCAGAATGACCAGCTGGGCCTTCAGCTTCCAAGAGTCCTCTTCTCCCAGAAGACGCTTTTCTGTTCCTCCGCCATGCCTTAACAAGAAGAGTGGGGAGCCCTGGATGACTGAGGGATGATAACTGGTAGGGCCAGAGATGCACTGTAACACAAGACATCAATGACAAATTGGATTCTGCTCCACAGGAGTACAAAGATGAGCAGTGATAAAATGGCCCACGTATGGTTCGCCAACAAGCTATTATTAAGGGAGCATGATTTGACTTGATGGAGCAGCACATCACACTGATTTGGGGTATGAAAAAAGGAAACAAAAAAGTATAATTTGGTGTGATGTCTCTGGCATCTGATGTGATCTAAATATAATGCTGGGATGAGCTTTGCGTTTGCTTCCTGCCACTCAGGAACTGTGTACACTGCAGATACACGGGATCGGTGGGGGGCATATTTGTTGTTCATAATTGTCCATTTTAATGGCCCTGAGTACTCAGATATTGGAATACTGGTGCTTTTATGTAAGCTGGTGTTCTACAGACCTTTGCATATATGTATATATTATACTAGTGATTACTATTAGGGATGAACGCTGTTGTCAATTCTATTGGCTAGCTGTTGTATAATTGGAAAGGGGAGGGGACATATGTAGTATGTAGGGAGGGGCTTCACTATTATGTGGAATGGGGATTTTTGGTCCCTTTAAACTGGGAAGTGGGAGAGGGGAATATTTGTATTATTTAGTTACTCAGTATATTAAGCACATTTTTCTTTTCTAGTGTGGTTTGAATAGTATCAACCCTCGTACATAATCTTGCTCCTAAACTGCATGAGTACTGGAAGGAAGATGTTTAGTTGTTTTTTCTGGTGTTGTGTTGTTTGTCTACTTGGCTCGCGTTGTTTGTGTTGTGTGTAGCTGCTCCTGTTTAAGATGTAGTAAGTGCTGTTATAGCATACTTGTACCATTTATTAAAACATTGTTGCTGTATACTTTTTTTTCTGAGAAAAGATGAATGGGCTCCATGCGAAATGCGGTCGTTTTGTAACATGGAATGTGAAGGGCTTAAATTGTCCGCACAAAAGAAAGAGAGTGTTGTCAAGAATATGGAGAAGTGAAGAGGCGTAGAATACAGGAGACTCATCTTCTCAAACCAGAGATCTTTTGTCTACCAGTAGATATTCACACAAACTATGTAATTGTTATGTCTCAAAATTTAGGGTGGTATTTTATTTTATTTAGGAGAGGTGTGAATGTGGTAGTGGAGAAAGTGTAGTGCCACATTTTAGCCAGGCAAGTATTTTAGCTGTAGAAAGTGTATTCCAGTGTGCAAATGATGGTGGTGTTGCAGCTGGTGTGTGGTGTAGCACTGATGTGAGACACTAATGAGAATCAAACAAACCAAAGAAAGGTATGAGCATAGCATAGCTTGAATTGATTGAATAGAATTGCTTAGCATAGCGTGACAGTGTAGTGTAGTATGGCAGGGACTATCCATTAATGTTATTAATCTCCCTATCATAATTACCTCACTGACTTAACCAGACTAATATATTTAGTGATTAGAGTGGAATTAGCCCAGGCCAAAGCCCATGGTGAAATCCGTAGGTGCACTGCAGATGATGGCTTAGAAATTAAAATGCACAAAATACAAACCGATCCACAGTGTTCGACGTGAGGCTGATGGTGTTATGTATCTGCGGAATTCAGTGTGCAAAGAAAGAGCAGGAGGAGTGGGATGGTAATGTTGCATGTTCATCCGGGCCTGGAGAATGAATGCTGTACAGGGTGATAAATGAAAAAAAACAATAAGACTCCTCGAAACTTACTGAAGGCCTGGCTGTGTTAGGGGAGGTCTGATTGATGGGTGACATCACGACCAGGGCTAGGAAATAATATACTTTCTGTATGATGCTATAAACGAAGTGGGATGGCAGAGAGAAGGCTTTAAAAGAGGGAGAGTGGAAAGGAGGGGCTTTTCTGGGGGGAGAAAGAGGGATCAAGAGGCAATTGTGGAGAGAATAAGAATAAATTGAGAGTTTGGGGTGCTACAGAAGGCATAAGTGGTGAGGTCAGTTGGAACTGGCTGCCAGGTGCAGTGAGCCTGCAGGAGAGAAAGGAGGGTGTTTGGTGTCACGGAATTGCCAAGGATGACGGGGCACAGAGCAGAGAGCCTGTGTGCTTCGATGAAGGGATTTCACTGTCAGCAACGCAGACAGAGCTCATTTAAAGCTCTTGGCAATCATCAGAGTGACAAAATTACACAGATATTTTCAAAAGTACGACATCATTATTTTCATGCAATAGAATAGTGTTTTGTTCTCTGTGCCCGATTAGTTAATTGCAGCCTTCCAAAGTTGCTCGGATAACTCTGCATCGCCTGCCAAGTTGTTTTGAGGGAGTTCAGAGGGTTTTTGTGCATTTACTGAGATGTCCAGGAATGCATAAAATGGGAAATACTCCATGTATTCTCGGTAGAAAAGAAATCTCTATGTGTGCATTTGAATAACGTGTAATTCTGTGTACATGTGTCTCTTTATGCTGTTACAAGGTTTTTCTAATTGTGTTTTGATAAACCATATTTAGATCCTGTCCCATTTGGAACACATCCAGATAAATGCCAAGGAGCACTATTATAAAAACGTGTGTGGCCTATCATTGTGTGTGAGTCTATTTCACCATATAGAGGGTTGTGTTTTCAGCACTGCAATAAAGCACTGCAATAAGTCTGGGTTTGTACCCAAAGAGGATCCAAATAGAAAAGGAATTACAGCAAGTTAATTCCCCATGTTTTAGATGCATGCTTTTGCAAGTGGTGAAGGTAACCAGAGATAAAAAAAAATCCCACAACCATTCCCTCTATGAGAGGAGCTCAGCATCCCTGAAGAAGGGCTGCACCCGCTGTGGGGAGAAAATGTGGCTTAGTTCAGGCCCTTTCTGGGTCAGATGAGTCTGGGTTACAAAATACAATATACGCAGACAACGCATATCTTACTACATAACTGCCACAGCGCTTCAAAGTAACACAGCACTGCACTAGTGACTCAAGAAAATCGGGATGTGAGGGCCGGATTCTGAGGCGCATGTAAAAATAGAAAAGGTTTGTTACAATGAGGAGAATTCTCCTTTACATATTTAATAATATTAAATATGACACCTGTGAGGTGTCGTTAACATTTCTACACACGTTTTTTTCTTTAAAAGCTAGGCTTTTCTTTGGAAGGCAAGACCACGTTTGTAATTTACTGAAGCCTCAATGAGACTTTAGTAAATATAAAATGTGGCAGTCTTTTCAGAAACCCACCTAGTGACACCGGCACACAGCTTGCTCCCATAAAGAAAGGTTTTATGAGATGTTGCAGCTAGGAAGCTTAACTGCTCACCTTCAATTCTTCCACTCACCTCAAAGTGGTGGGGCTGGAAACTGGACTGGAGAATGTCAGCGTTCCACTCCAGTTTTTCCCACAGCTCAGAATCGGCCCTCAATAACCACCAGAATACTTGAATACTTTGCTTGCCATCAAAGTAAATGTCAAGTACACTGACTGCAGCAGGGTTATTGATGCAATCACCTCTCTGCAATGAAGTCAAACAATCAGCAGAAGCAAACTTTGTCAAATGACAGAGGAAAGGAGATTTATCAAATATTTGTTTCATTTTGTAAGTGAATGAAAAGGGATTTCTTAACAGCTACACACAAGCCTCAACCCCTACAATGGTATGACATTCATTCATCGCTAGATTATGTTTCGATGTGTTTTTGGCAACATTATTTTTGGGGAAAAAACTCAGTGAAAAATATAGGGGCTGGGGGTGGGAAAGGGTATATAAGCGGTAGGGGCGGTTGGGAATGGCCTTTAAACTATGGGTCGAGGGAGGCTTGATAGAACCCCCCGAAGATAACATTTTTCAATTCGTTTTTTCAAAGAAAAACATGTGGCAAAAAACACATTGAAAAATAATCCAGCAATGAAGGGACATAGAACCCCTACATTATAGAGTGGGGGCTTGGGGAGAGCTCAATAAAATGGGTGGTGATGAGAGTCTGAATGAAAAGTAACCATGAAAGCTGAAACATCTGGTCATGACACAAAGAGATCACTTAAGATTGAAGCAACTCTGTATTGCAGTGAACCAGGGGTCTGAAGCCTTTGGTTTTTCAGTTGCAGGAGATTATAACTCATATCAGCCATCGCCAGCATATTCCATGGTGAGGTGTCAAACGAGTCATTGTCCAAAACATCTGGAACACAGGAGGTTGCAGAGCTAGACCAGTCAGGTCTGCAGGAGATCAATGGCTTCTGAATAGACTCATGAAAAGACATATTCCAAGCTCAGGCTGATATAAATGGAACGAAGTGCTAATAACCAGATGTTTCCCTTGCCTTATGAAAAGCAAGTATAACAGTGCACGTTCCATGCTGTAATTTCCACTTCATTGCATAGTCATCTAAAATTATGACACCAACAGCGCAAAAACGATGCCCCTCGAACAGAAGTGGATAGCAGAAATCTGGCACTATACAGCAACCTATACCATTCAAGGTGACTATGCTAAATTTAAGAAGGACTGGGATGTGGTATTAGACTTCTTGCACAAAGACTTCTGTGAACAATGGTGCCCCCAAAGAATGCGGGTTCTGGATGTTCCATAGACATTGGCCCTGCCGTTGACTCTCGAACAACCACGATTCATACGCATAGCAGTGATCCAGGGGTGAGGGGGATGAATGGGACAGGGGAGTTGAGGGGAATGGCGTTTAGGGTGGGGTTTGTTACTGTTTCAGTATATAAAAATGCCAATAAAAACACATTTAAAAAAGTATGACACTGAATTATTGAAACAGCATGTCTTAGTGACTTCATTAAGCTTCCCCATCACCCCAAAATTCATGTTTGCAAAATGATGATTCCAGACGGGTTCAAAAGACCTGCCAACCCCCACACTTTTTGTGTGAATTGTAATCCTTGTATGCTTTGATGACTGTTCGTAAAACCACTATTTGAGCACTATCAGTGCAATTCAAAGTAAGAATCAGCTTTTCTTCTTCCTCCAACTTGTTTCCTTATTTCCTCCTTGAAAATGCCCCTGCGTAAAAGGTGCATACTGCTGTGCAACCTATCGATCGAAAGTCAAGAAAGCAATAGGAAATGTCCACTCCCTTCTTTGCATGAAATGCTAGTAGCTAGATCAATAGCTGGATTTAAATGAGCGATTGACAGGCCTATCAGGATCAGTATGCCGCACGTGTTAACTCAATCCACAATGCCGCCCGCTTGATTGAACATTGGCGATAGCATGGCAGAGCACAATTAAGAGACCACACTGTTTTGCCTTTAGAGAGAGAAGGGAGGATGTGTGACTCCGAGAAACACATGGCGGTGACAAGGAAGTGGAAAACAGAAGGCACATAATTGGGTTGTGTTTAATCCGCAAGCCCCTGCTCCGGCCATCCTAATGGTGCAAAGTCGGCCTCTGCTATCTAAAGCTATATGCTTGCGCACTCAGAGAGCTGATCAATTCTTTTCAAAAGAGCTCACATTTCTAATGTTAATGTTGTTAAAGGATATTTGTACCACGCACTATCACCAACGCAGTGGTACCCTGGCGCTATGGCGGATCTGAAAAGGAAAGGGTGTCGGGTGCGAGTTAGTGGGAACGAGTGGGATAAGTGCAAGAGAGCAGTGATGTGATGTTGGCAGATTCAGTTCGGTTAACACTGTTCACTGAACTTAGGGGTGCTTTCCGGTCGTTAGCCGTAGTGTGCTGTTGTGCAAATCTATGTGTTGTTTGTTTTGTTGTTGCGGTGTAGTTAAGTTTGTGCGGTTTGTTGTGCCTTTAGCTGTGGTTGTGTTTGGTTAGATTTTGAGAGGTGTATGCAGAGGGGTGACATTGTTAGTGGGTTGATTATTGGCCTCGCTACCCAGAAGCAATATGTGCTAAATGTCCACCTCCTTTCTAGATATGGCGCGTGAATTTCTCTGCATTTCTATCTAGATCTGGTGCAGGCTAATATTCCCAATTCTGTCTATATGTGATTCACGTCAATATTCACAATTATATCCAAATTTGGCATTTGCTAACATTAACAATCTTATCTAGATGCAACGCAATTTCCACTAATTTGATACTTGCTATCATTCACAATCCTGTCTGGTCCAGTGCAGGCTAATGTTCACAATTCTAACTAAATGTGGCCATTGCCATTATTCACAATTCTGTCTAGATGGGACGCAGGCTAATGTTCAAAATTCTAGAGGGGCAACTACTTATGGTTTGAGCAAGACGTCCAAAAAAGGGGAAGGATAATTTTAGAATTTCATAAAAAGGCCTGAAACGTCTTCAGAGACCCACTGGACAAAATAGTGTGCAAAATGAGTAGAATGTGACAATCTATAATGAAGACAAAAAACAATAAAAACACCAGCTCTTCCCTAATGGCAAAGAGGTGCAGACCGTATGAAGGTTCAAACATAATTGTTATTATTACAATTGCCAGTGTAATAAAAACACTATTCGCTCCTTCAGCTATACCAAGCAGCTAAGGATACCCTCCTGGGTTGACTTTGTTGGCACAGTGTACCCCAGATATGCAAGCCCAATGGGACATAAAAACCTGTGACGTTTTCTTTCCCCACCCTTGCTTGACACATTTGTGATGCATGCCAGGGAACTGCAGGTCAGAAATTGTGTAGTGGTGCTCATGCAGCGCCCCTTTGATTAAATTGGCCTGGGGGCATGGGTTGGAGTTGCTCCAGTTCCATTGTGCATGACAGGAACTTGGAAGAAACTAGGAACTAGGAAGGGTGTGGTGTTTCTTCATCCCCTCTCCCCACCTCATGACTCATATGTGAGTTATGTGTCAGCTGGAAGACTATACAGGCCGCGTGTGTGGTGGCTGGAATCAACACAGCACAGATAAGGAAAGAAACACACCTTTGTGAACGCATGTATACATGTTTGCATACGAGGAGTTGTGCTTGTGTAAGTATGTGTATGAATGAGAGGGCAATGTGTATGCTGTAGCAAATGGGAGCATTTGTGAATGAGAGCATGAGAGGGAAGTGTGTGTTGTATCAAATCGTTGCACATAACTTGGAGGGAAAGATGTTGTAGTGTTAATGTTGTATTATACAGGCAATTTGATTCATGAATAGGACAACAAGTGCAGTGTGGATGTATGTGAAGGTATGTGTGGACATGTTTGGTTACAGTTGTGAGTATATAATTTTTACTGGCCTTTTGGGAAATACCTGCATGATGAGTGTTCCTGCAAGGGTTACTGGCTTGCATTGGTGCAGCCACTAAGGAAATGTTTTCTTACAGTGGCATGGCATTTGTATTGTCATTATTGTCAATTGAACATGATAAGTGTTCTTAAGTTAGGATACTGATCTAAATTATCACAACCAGTATGGGCGTGTCTTCTTACAGTGGCATAGAATCTTTACTGACATTATTGGCAAAGCCAACATGATGACCGTTTGTAAGTGGCGATAATAGCATTCATCGGTGCAGTCAGTGTGGACATGTTGTCTCACTATGGTACAGCCTGTTTACTGGCATTATCCACAAAGCCAACATGTTCAGTGTTACTATGTGGGCATACTGGGCTACATGGGTGCTTTCCAGTATGGGCATGTTTTGTTGCAGTTGTGAGCATACCATGTTTTCTGGATGTATGGGGAAAGCAAACATGACAAGTGGTCTTACGTGGGGATACTGAGTTAAATTGCTTCAGCTAGTATGGAAATGTTCCTTCCATTGGCATGGCATTTGCACTAGCGTCATGGTAACTGCCCTAAATTCGCAAAGCCAGCATGGACATGTTTTCTTACAGTGGCATATCATTTTTACTGGTGTCATGGGCAAAGCCTACAAGAAGAGTTCTCTGAAATTGGGATATTTGCCTAGATGTGTGCAGCCAGCATGTACATGCTTTCTTACAGTGTAGGGCATAGCATTTTTACTAGCAATATGGGCATGTGCAATATACTGAATTTTCATTAATGAGAGTTTTCTTGCCGTAGCATGGTATTTGTACTAGCTTTACAGGCAAAGCAGATATGAGTAGATTCCTATGTGACTATACAGACCTGTATTGGAAAAGCCACCCTCGGTATGTTTATGTTTATTTCATAATACTATTATTGGCATTAAGAACACTATTATGTCCCTAGCCAGCAAAAACTATTGTTTACACCAGCAGAATATGGACATATATTGTGAGCAAAAACACCCTGAAAATGCATTCTAAAATGCTCTGTGCACATTTGGTAACTAGGCATATATTGGATTTGGTCATGTATTACCCAACAAAAACGATTGTAAACTTTGTATTCTGCACACTAGTATGCACAGAATGTGTGCAGTAAAATGCAGTATTCTAACCCATCATTAACAAACGTTTCTCTGGGAAAGAACCACCCACAGCCCTATCGTCCTTTGTTCGTTTGGGCTCCTGGGATATGCGTGGTTGCTTGCTTGAGCGCCTTCCTGGAAAATGTATGTGTCCGCAATTACAAAATAATCATCCACCACTGGCTAGAAATCAACGCCCAGACTACAATAACATTAAATATTAGCTGTGTGCAAAACACAGAAAATCTACCAATTTTTTTATCCAACATCACAATGATTGACGCATCGTAACGCTTTATGCAACACCCTCTTTTCAATATTGACAATATTGTCAGGGAAAGCTCCGGGTTCAAATATGATCCCTCTGAGGTCTTTAAGCACAGTCAGGAGTGTCGGGTCCAGTTCCCAAAAGTAGCCTTACTAGTTTTTACTATGAGTGGTGTTTTTTCAGACTCTTGATCAAATTCTGTGATCGTACCTCTCTACAATAAAGGCCCAATAAATCCAGTAATCTCTTATAAACCAAATAGCCTGTTTGATATTGACTATAAAACCTTTAGCTATGTTGTAGTCACAGAATTAAATGATTGGATCAGCACCAAAGGAGTTTTGAATTTGACCCAAGGGTTCTTTATGTTGATGCATCTGATCAATAAATATGCCTTTGCCAAGAAATTATTCTTGCATGTTGCAATCCTTTATATCCTGCCGGCTTCCATCTTGGTGGTAAGCAGGAGGCTATGGTCAACATTGGTGGAATTAGGAACAGATAGGACCTTGCTAAACATGGATGTGGTGGTGAAAAGGAAAACATATAGAGCAGATCTTAGAAGGCTACGAAGAAAAGAAGGCCCTAATAAATTGGAGACAATAAGGAAATGCAAACAAAATTACAAAAACTGGCTTCGCGCTTTCAGGGCAAAAAGAGCCCAGTGCGATTCTGAAAAAATGCTGGCAGCAGTTTGCGCGTTTAATGCAAGACATCTATGGGACATTATTAATGGTGGTGATGATTTCCAGTCAGCAGTGGCAACGGCCCAAGTTTTGGAAGAGCGTTGGGTACAACATTACACAAAATTATTCAAGAAGAACCTGGTTTTTGATAATTCTGAAAGAAGTAATGAATCGAAAGTGTGGACGTTATAATTTGACCGTACTGAAATAATATGGATTCTCAATAAGCTAAGTCCTTCAAGGGCCGCAGGCCCCGATGGTATATAAAACTATACGCTGAAGGTGAATAAGGAAAGTTGGGGAGATCTTATCAACTTATTATTCACCCAAATATTAAAAACACAGACTATTCCATCTTCTTGGAAGGAGATACTAATATTCTGGATCTATAAGAAAGGAGACCATGGGGACCCAAGCAATTATAGTCCAATAGCTTTATTAGAGTCTATAGGCAAATAGTTTGCATCAATATTATTGAGAGATCTAAAATGTTGGGCAAAAAAGACAGGTATTCTTGATCCGAGGCAAACTGGGTTCATAAGTGGAGTGGATACAGCAGTAAACCTATTTATTTTGAACCTGCTAAAACATTGAGTATTGGAAACAAAGTTGAAAATCTACCTAGGGTTCATTGACATAGAACAAGTCTTCGATGGAGTAAGCTGCACATGCTTATGGTCTAAACTAAAGCGGTGGAATGCCCAGAGGACCTGCTTAAAGCCATCCAAGCAGTATGTAAGGATACATCTATACAGGTGCGATTGTCAATGGAGGGATTTCTTTCAAGAAAAATCAACACCTATGCGGGCATTAAACAAGGATGTGCGCTGGCCCCCTTCCTGTTTGCCCTGTATATGGCTGACATGGTTAACTCACAATGGAGTGTTAAAGCATTCCCACCTAAAATGGAAGAAGGGGTGATTCCATGGATCTTATATGTTGATGATATAGTCTTCATCGACCAGACACCCATTGGATTACAGCGACGTCTTAACGCATTTAAAGGCTGTCTGGATGAAAACGAGATGGAGGTTAATGTTAAGAAATCTAAGATCTTGATAATGAAATCAGCATGAAAGTCTTCAGTTGGACTATTAACTATCATGAGCTGGAAACAGTAAACTCCATAATCTATCTAGGAGTTCGGATTAGTACAAATTTTAATGAACAAGGTCAATACCTACTAAGAAAAGTTAATGAAATTAACAAATCAGGGGCGAGCTCGTCAAAAACTATATGGAACTTTTTCATTCATCCCCATCATCACCTTTTATAAACAAAAGGTGGTAGCAGTTTTGACAAATGGGTTGAAGGCATTATTAAATCTATCTTGGAAAACATGGAGGGTATGCAAGACCTTCTTTTGGAGAAAGGTCTTGAGGCTCCCAAATTCACTGTCAGCTAATACAATAAGACTTAAGCTGAGACTCCAATCCTTGATGTCAATAGTTATGTGGAAAACCATTTCTCTCTATCCAAAATGTATAATAGATCCAGCACGGCTGCCGTTTGAGATATTGAGTAACTCGAGTGAAACTAAAGACAAAAATTTTAATATTTGGAAAAGCAGATGCAAAGAGCACCTAGAGCACAACAACATCAACACAGATGTGCTGATAAGGAATCCTAACAAGGTAAAGAAAAGCCTGCAGGAAAGGGACTGGATGGAGACTCTGGAACTAATGAGTTCTAACACATTCGGCAATTGAAAAAGTTAAACCACCTACCGAAATTTCTTCGAAAATTCCCATCGGTCCATTATATAGACCTTCTCATGAGATGTAGACTCAACATCTTAGCCTCAAGAGAAGTCCTGCTAATAAGAAAACAGATTAAGCCCCAGGATGCGATGTGCCGCTTCTGCAAAGACCAAAGCAAAGGGAAACAATCAGACACTTGATTTTGAATTGCATAGCGCTCACTGGATTAAGACCTACATTTTTGGGGTGCTACGTTCAATTGTGTACTCCTATGTCTAAAGACGAATGGTGGGAAATTATTTTGATGTTTACGAATGACACCCTGAAATTTGTGGAGACAGTATTAAGGGACAATTCTTAAAGAGCAATACCTCGGAAATAGACTCTGAAATATGGGATAGATGTTGGATAACTGGATATGAAAGTACTTATAAGTACTAAAGGTGCAATGTAAAAGGTTTAAAAATGTATTTAATCAATAAAACATTTTTTTAAAAAAAAAACATCATTATAGCTCGACATTCCAAGACCACAAATCCAGTCTGTTTAAGCCCCGGGAGGAGAATAACTATAAAGAACGCAACAGATAAGGGAGATAAACAAAGCTGTTAACTAGCACCAGTCCTTTTCTGCCTTTATATAAATGGATTCAATGTCCCTTTGCCGACACACATTTTTGGGAAGTAATTTTCTACGAATAAATGACTTTGAAAAAACTCATCAATTTTAATTTTTTTAACATTTTGGAAATCCCCTCTAGCCCCCCTTTCCCTATACTATTACCCCTACCCCAACCCACTCCCTAACCCTATTAACCCCTTAGTACCCCTATATATTTCGATGAGTTTTTTTCAAAGTCATTTATTCATAGAAAATGACTTCAAAAAACATGCGTTGGTAAAACCATGTGATCCCATATAAATGATATGTAAACACATTTTCTTATGCAGCCCAAGATGTGCCATTGATCGCCGGCAAACCGGTACCCTATGCCGATGTGTCTGTGCTCCTAGTTCCGACACTCAGACAAATTCTAGCCCAACTGAAGGCTATAACCGATTATCTCACTCCAGCAAGAATCATTATCATTTCACGCTGGAAGAGAAACAGATTGGACAAGTAGAATCTTTTCTATACTTGGGGGACTCTTGCTGATCAAACCTCTCTTGGAGACCCCATATTTGCCTGGCTCTGAATAGGGAACATGTAGCATTGAGAGCCATCATAAAACATCTTACAAATGTTAATTACAACTTCATGCGTGAAGTGGAGCGAAATGTGGCAGTACGCTGGCCTACAGGGCCGACATACGGGGAAAGATAAAAATGCAGAGAGTTGGAAGGAGCTGAAGAAAGTTTTGGAAGCAGCTTCTACTTCTACCACAAGGTTTCATGAGTACAGCTCTTAAAGCCGCTGTCGGCTACTTTCACCAGCAAATGCCTACAATGAATCGTGCTGGTAGATATGCAGTGGTACAAGTAACCTTGCTATATTAAAACTTTGTGAATATGGCATGCTTTTATTTCAAACTACAGGAACCCTTTGGTGGCAGACCTTTTCACACTGGGTGCAGTGGTATTCTTAGATCACAATGTCCATGAAGCTCTCCCAATTAAAGATCAAACAACATGAGCTAAACAGACTGAATCTTGAAGGGAAAATGATACGACTAGCTCATTTGCGTTGGCCGGAGTATACATTCTTGGCGTTGTGCAAAAACCATACCTAAAAGTTCTGTCCAAACCATACCAGAGGTGCCATTTTGTCCTAACCAGAGCAGATAATTTGGTTCTCGGTAACAAAATGAAGAGATGGGACCTGTCAAAAGACTTGTTTTGCAAGGTCTGTCATTCGGAAGAAGAGACTATTCTTCATTTCTTTTTTTGAGGCCCACTATACAACAATCTATGACAATTTTGTCAGGGGCCTAACTTGCCGAAACAAACACGAGGCAGCAATATCATTTCCACTGGGGGAGTTTTTTCAGAACATTACCAAAATGACTGTCAATAATATTTTTGGTTCCTGGGACCTTAGAGAGAAACTCGAGAACTAGTTTTGGATTGTGCTGAGTTTGCGATTCCATGGAGATTTTAAAACCCCATGGAAATGTGTCTTTGTTATTGATTGTATTACGTATTTGTTACTGGGTCTCCATGCTCAATGTCAAGAAAGGTTAGAGGAGCTAAAATTATTACTAATACAATCTAAATGTAAACCTGTGCATCCAGCCCTAACCAGGATATGACATAAGTGAGTCTATGGCATTCACCCCTGTATCGATGGGTGATATTGCCGGTAACAGCCCGCCAGCCCGAGCCTAGGCAGGCCTGAGCTGAGGGCCGTTACCCGCCATGTCCACCCGCAACAAGGTGGTGATAGCCATTCACATCCCAGGGTTCATCCGGGGTTGCTAATGTTTTTTTTTTTTTTTAGAGAGATTGGCTGCGTGCGTTGAGCAAAGCCAAACTTCTGAGGAGAAAAAAAGATGCCAGCCGCCATAGGAAAATGGACTAAGTCCCTGTTCCATGTCTATGGTGGTTCCTGTGAGTGGGATGAGCCTCGGGACCGGAGCACATAGCTCCGGTCCAGCAGGTGAGTGAGGAGAGAGGAATGGGGTGGGGAAGGGGTATGTTTTGTGGGGAAGTGGGGAGGCAAAAGGGGGTGGCTTCCCACAATCAACATGGTGTCACCACGGAAAGGGCCTTGGGTAGCTGGAACAAGCAGACGGTATCCAGTGTATTCTTGCCTGCTCTTCCAGCCACCTGATTGGGTGAACGCCCTTCCCTGGGTACAAATGTTTGAAGAGCCATGCTATAGAAGCAGATCATTTCTTCCGTTAGTTAATTTCCACTGTCTCCATATGCAAAACGGGATTGTCCTGAGAAACAACCATCAAATGAGAGGAATACCAAACAGGATGTGAAGCCAAAATGCTTTGTGCTGTCTCACAAAAAACAAGCTAATTAAGTATTCCTAATTCTGCTTATGATAAACTTCTCCAAGCAAAACAGCATTAAAGAATAACTGGGATTGTTTTTTTTTTTTGTCACGCCACTAAAAACAACACTATTTCTACAGCCCAAGTTACTATATAGGTACAATAGAACAATGGTGCCAATACAGAGTGATGTAAATATAGAAGCACATGATCCACTTCGCGGCCCGCATAGATACTCGGACTTTAGCAACTTGATACATCTAACATACGAAATAGACCTTCAAACCAAGCCTGTTTCTCAAGCATTGATATAGAATGAGAACGCTCATTGCATTAAACCTCATGATCCTAATTGGAACTTTGTTTAAACACTCCAGAACATACACACTGTTTAATAATCTCCAATGAATCAATGAGGATACCTATAAAATAATGGAAAATCTGCCACAGCTCATTTATCCCTGGAAGAATTCCTGAACATGGTCGAAGTGAAAGTAGGAGAAGACTTCTCCTTAGGAACTTCAATCTCCTACTGAGGACAAGACGAAACCATGTCAACATTGGGATACACGCACTCACAGGGCTGGCCACTCGCTAGAAACCAATCTTCACACAAAACCTAAGCGCAAAGTTAGTCAAAGAACGGTCACCCTGGGGGGAAAAAGAGGATCATAAATACCAGTCACAAAAAATCCATGCCAGGCCAGTAAAGAATAGAACACATTTCATTCAAGAGTGCAAAAATCATATATCCTCTGTCCTAAAGCTAATCCCGATGAACCTCTTGCATCTGATTTTCAAACCTACATGTTAATTATCGATTTCATAGAATCAAGGAAGTAGAAAACGGAATCCAGACCACAAAGTAGCAAATACATGGTTTGAAAATAGTTTTTCAAACATGAAACGTACCACCTACACCCCAATATGCTAACATAAAAAATCAAGGTTAGCCAGTTTACTGCAACCCTCCCATATGTGTTGGTCTACAAATCATCCCATCAGTCACAGACAATGAATTCAGTGATAGAGGGTGTTGGCAGATTTAGGCTATTACATCCAGAAGATGATGGCTTAAATACCCCAGGTGTAAATCATGCACCACACCCACTATCTTAGTTCTTTACCAGGAATGGCCAGTTCCATAAAGCCCACAAATCATGCTAGCCAACCCTGTGCAACACTGTGAGAATCTCCAAGTGCATCTCATATCACAATGAACAAACTCTGCAACAGCTTTCATTTAGTTATTTGGAAACATTGTTTGGCCCTCCTTCCTATGCCCATAGCACTATTACCCAACAGAGCCTCCTTAGCTTCCTTCAAACCAATGAGCAGGCTTGTGACTTGGAGAAAGACCTCTGCAATGAAGACATCCTAACAACTGCTGGTACCATTGTAATTAATTAGAAAACAACTAATTCCTCAGACCACTTCTCTGACAAATCACTGAATAGTTCATTGCCTCCCTCCCACAAGGCAAAGTCCTGAGTCTCTTGCACATTCGAAAGTTACTCAACTGCTTCGCTGACTGGTGTAGATGCCTGTGGCCCCACAAATTGCCACTCAATCTTGAATCTCACATTCCTCATTAACATGTTGCAACAGTAAATGGTTACAAATCTATAGAATTTCCTTGAAGTGAACAACCTACTATGTGGAAAGCAGCAGGGTTTCAGGGCCATTAGAGGAATGGAAACAGTCCTCAGAAACATTTGTGAGACAAGCTTACAGCACGGTGCAAAAGCTTTCCTAGACACCCTAATACTGTCATGCCTCTTTTCCACATGCGATTCAGTAGATATCCATGCCCCACTTTGCCACTTAATGCGAGTATACAGGTATCTCCGGGACTGCACTAAACAGGCTAAATAGCATACTCAGAACCAAGAGCCCACAGGTACACCAAGTCAAGCCCAAATCAAGAAGCTGAACCGTCACATGCAGAGGTCCTCAAGAGTCACCACTTACCCCTACCCCTGTTGTTCAAAGTATGTATGTGATCATTAACACAGATATTGAATAATTACTGTATTCTTCAAAATATACAATACATGGATGGCATTCTGAGGGGAGTGTGTGTGCGAGACGATAGGAATGGCACAGCAGAAGAACATTATTTCTCCTCGTTCTCTCAATAGGCCTCGGTCATCAATGTATGAAAACCAGGGGGCGCTGTTGTGCAGCAGACGGATGAGGACGTGATCCTCTGTTGCTCCGCTGGTGCCGTCGACATTCTGCCTTTTATATCCTGTTTTCCAAGATAAAACAAGAATTTCCTTTGCTGAGAGAGGTCGCTGAATGCTCCGGCTCCATAACGCTGCAACCCCCATCGAAAGCGGGGCCGAGATGACCATACGCCGCCAACCCGAGGGTGCCAGACCAGGTTTTGTGCCCTTTCGGAGCAGGGAGCCGTTGCAAGGTGGCAGCGGGTGCTGTATGTCCCTTTGATCTGACCGACAAGATAACTTGAAGCCAGCAAAGAGAGTGACAGGGGCACCCGGATGTAAGCAGACAACTGGAGGCTGAGGAGACTGCGACCGACACCCTTGGCCGGACTGGCAGGTAAGACCGGGGCTGCTTGCGAGTGCTACAGTGTGACACCTGCTGCAGAGGGGGTTCCCGGGCAGGCCCTGGCGAGGGACTGTATCGAGGATGGCCAGTCCTCCCTCCCCCGGTGTCAAAGCACAGAGCTTCATCCTCCGGGCCGGCGGGCAAAGGTGCTCGCAAGTGACCAGAATACAGAGCAGACACAGTGTCGCCGGGCCGGTGCCGGTGAAACAACAGTGGCAGACCTGCAACCTGTTAACGGATGGGAGGGCACAGTGCAGGCCAGCACAGAAATGCTGCAAGGACTGGTGGAGGAGACAACAATGACAGCAGCAGCCATAGACATTGGCCATGGGTGCACCCCCCAAGCCCAGTACACTAACACTTTGTTGCATTTATTCTCTGGCATCGGGACTGCTTCTTATCCTTATCACTGCAAATCACTTCCTCCCCCTATAAGCGGACATTGAGCTGAGAGTTGCAGAGGGGCTGTAAGGCTCACACAAAGGGTTGCAACACCGAGGCTCTGCACTGGAGAAAAATACGACCTGGCCTGGTTGTTTGGTGAAACCTGGGATAGGAGCAGGACCGTGCACCCGACACAGCACATCGGCTCGGGATACAAGGCGGCCGCAGTAAAGGTGATCACTAAACATGGCGTCCACAGAAACCTTGGGGTATACACCATGCACAGAAAGGTGTAATCATGTAAACCTTCGCACAGTGCAGAGCTGCTAGGGGGGCCCTTGCACAGGGACACATCAGAACTGGGACTGGAGAGGAGAGTGGAAGCGGGGAGACACCACTGCTAGACAGGCCAGGAAACGCACACAGGACCATTAAAGCATCAACACCCAAAGAGGGATGGGTGGGGGGCTACCTGGCTCCTAAAGGAGGGGCCCAACTCTGTACGCAAGAGGCGCACAACAGCAACTGCAAAGGCGGGTGCAAGATGGAGAGGGGGCCCGCAGTGACACTGGCCCCGGAGAAATAGTGCTCCAAAATACAGGAAGACAGGACACCTGGGACAGAGTACGAGCAGGATTACGGAGGAATGGAAAGGTGACTGGGCTGTCACCATGGTCAAAGACAAGGTCAAGAAGAGCGGGACCCAAAGATGTACCAATATACGCTGAGTGGTCCTTCACCCGCCTTGGCCCACACCCTGCGATGTTAAGCGCAGGAAAGGAGTTGGAGGCCACACAGATATTCCTCACAGACATTATGACTGTGATAGGGGAGTCCAGATCATCTCTAGAGAAGAAGATAGATGGCCTGTCTGCAGAGGTGTCCTTTCTTCGGCAAGTCTTGATGACACTCTCCACTCGGGTGGGCGAAACTGAACAGCGTATTTCAGATACAGAAAACGCAAGCAAGCACATGACCCAAAGGATGGTCCACCCGGAAAGCTGAGCCGAAGATAGTGAGGTGAGATCATGGTGCAATAAACTACAAATCCTTTGGGTACCAAAGAGAGAGGAGGGGCCCAGCAGGAACTCTTCTTGTAAAAGTTGTTGACGGACCTCTTTCACCCTAAAAAACTCAATCGCAAGAGCGCAAAGGAGCCCACAGGATCCCAATGGGTCGGCCGTTGCCCTGGGCCCCTCCCTGAACCATAATCAACAGACTGTGGAACTTCCGGGACAGGGAAGCCTTGCTGCAAATGGCGAGGGCCACAGCCCCATTAACTTAGAACGGTTACCGATTGGGCTCTTCCTGGACTACACGAGGGAAGTTCAGAAGGCGCACCAGTCGAAGCTGAACTCACTGGGCATATAATACACTCTCTTCTTCACAACACAGCTGAGGGTCTAATATGGGGGCATCCCAAAGACGCCTGGAACTGACTTGAGACTCAAATATTGTCCACACTGGACTGACAGCAACCGAGGGGTGAGGGGGCTACATCTGGAGCCCATGCCCTCCCCGGTCCTTTTTGAGATGCAGCCCATGGAGAATCAAGCTGACATGCCGGCAACTGGGGAGGTGACAAACAAAGGTTGAAAGGTGCAGGGCAGGGACATGCATAGACTTGGAGGCACAGGACCTTGAAGTGGGTTGAGTATGTGGCGCGGCAGCCCCAGGGTAAGACGGGTGGCCGACTAATTTGCAATGACAGGCACCCTGCATATGGTTACATCCGTTTGACGTGGAGTTAGGGCAACAGGTGATTCTGGTTGGGGGGAAGAACAGGGTGGTGGGGTTGGGGTGGTTTCTGTTAAATTTGAGTTTTGTTGGTTGCTTAGCTTGGAATATCAGCAGATGGGGGAGAGGCAGGGATCTCAAAACGCGATTGCACAGGGGAGTAGGGCTGGGGGGCACAGGCCGGCGCTGCACCAGATAGTGTATAGTAAAAAGGCGGGTTTGCCCTACTTGGGAATCCCTGCGAATGGGAGATGCGTGCCAGTTAATAGAGTGCATGGGACACTCTGAGGGTGGAAAGACGGGCAGGAAGGGGACAGCTACTGGCATTCAAGACACAGCCCTGGGGGACTGATGGCACATGATGGGGTAGTGTCCCTGTTGATGTGGAACATCAATGAGTTACGCTCGAGCATTAAACAGAGACTAGTACTTCAGTTCCTTAACAAACACACACCGGATACTGCCCTTCTCATGGAAACACACTTAGTTGGCACGGAATGCAAGTTTATTAAGAGGTCCAACTATGCACTGGTTTATCATACAGGATTCTTGAGAGGGGCGAGGGGAACATTGCTTCTAATACATGAAGGGGTACAATTCAAACTGTGGGAGGTTCGGGCGGACCCGAGAGGTTGATTTGTAGTGGTAACTGGGGAAATATGGACGAAAAGATGGGGCATTGTGGCGGTATAGGCACCCCCATCTCTGATGCTTGAGCTGCTCAACGATCTCCAAGCAACTATAACTACTGATCAAGTGGACATGTTGGTGATGGGGGAGACTTCAAAGTGAAGTCATGGATGTAGGCAGAGTTAGATCATACACGTGTAATCGAAACCCTGCCCTCCCGACCAGACTACACTTCTTCACAACCGCACTGGGGCTGGTAGATGCATGGAGGGCATTGGATGGGGCAAAATCTGTGTCCTCGTTCTTCTCCAAGGTACACAAGTCCCTATCTAGGATAGACTACATCTTTGTCCCACAGTGCATGGTGTACAGGTTGCTGTCCGTGACATTTCTGGCCACAGGCATCTCGGATCATTCCCCCCTACTCATGAGGGTATAAAGCGTGCAAACGAAACCTAGTGCGGTTTAGCACATTAACGCATACTACTTGGGACTGCCAGGAGTGCTAGAGGGGCCACCTATTAGGACGGATGAATACTTCCCCCTAAACATGGGGTCAGTAGACAGCCCCATCACACTATGGGAGGGCTACAAGGCTGTGCTTCAGGGAGAGGCTCTCTCTCTTGTGGTGTCGCAACACTGGCAACACACCTGGGAAATAGAGGAGGCTGAGGCACTTGCGGCAAGGAAGGAGGAGGAATTCCTGGAGTCGGGGTCCCAAGTTTTGGACTCAGTGCAGGATATCTTCAGAAAGGTGCCATCAGATAAAGCAAGGATGGCACATTGGATGGTACGAAGCCAAATAAATGAATCCTGGGACAAGACTGGGAAAATTCTGACTTGGTTGGAAAGGCGGGACAGGGTAAGGGATACGTGCAGGCCATACAGGACACAGACGAAGGGATGCTAACAGAGGACTCAGACATTGCTGGGGCCTTTGCATCCTTTCATGAAGATCTCTACTGCCCCCCGGCGGCAGAGCACAGGGCAGTCGGACCAAATATCCTTGACTTGATAATGATCCCTTGCCTCTCGGAACAGCAGACGATGGGAATCGACTCTGAAATCACAGAGGAGGAGGTGGCGGTAGCACTTTCTCAGCTCCAATCTGGCAAGACCCCAGGACCAAATGGTTTCCTGGTGGAAAGTTGGAAACGACTGGGAGAGTCAGTGATGGGACCCATGCACCGCATGTTCATACAAAGCAAAAAGAATATACACCTGCCGCCCAACATCAGGAAAGCATGTATCATGGTGATCCCCAAGCCTGGGAAACCACCGGAACTCCGTGCCTCTTACAGACCAATGTCACTAATTAATGGGGAAACCAAGGTCCTGGTGGGCATCCTTGCCAATCAGCAAGTGACAGATTGCCTAATACACCCAGATCAATGTGGATTCATGCCCTCTAGATCCACACAAATGAACCTGCTCAGGGTGCAGTTTGCTATCAATCAGGCCTCTGCAATACCAGATCCACTAGCGCACTTAGCCGTGGACTTTGAGAAGGCATTCAATTCGGTAGGGTGGGATGCCTTATGGGATATTATGGGCTGCATGGGATTTGGGGATGGCTTCATGTCATGGGTCAGGCTATTATATGAGTTCCCGTATGCAGTGATGCGGGTGACAGTGGTATCTTCTAGGGCTTTGACGCCTTGGCGGGGGACCTGGCAGGGCTGCCCCTTTTCTCCCCTGCTGTTCACGCTGGCCAGAGAGCAGCTGGTGATAAGACTCAGGATGGCAGCAGAGTGGACAGGATTCATATGGCCGTGGGGTGGTGATAGACCGGTTCTCATTCTACGCGGATGATCCCCTCATCTATATAAGCAACCCTGTCACTTCCTGCCCAGCAGTGACACATATCATAACAGAATTTCTGATGTTCTGTGGATTTAATATACGTTGGCAAGACAATGAGAGAGGTGTGCCAAAGAGTATCGGAACACTGTTCATGTATCAGAAACAAGGTACAAGACAAACCTTTGGTTGAGCACTTTTCAAAAATGGACACCCATGAGAGGGGGTGAATGTCTACCATGCTACACTGACAAGAACATAGGTGGATTCATTCTTTGGATTCAGTCAAGAATGGCCTGAATATTTCCATTGAGTGGAATACATTGGTTTCAGGTTAAGTGACCCCTGAGACCACTTCCTCAGGCAGCAGAGTTACATATCTACATGCGTGTGTAGCCTGTGCCCTTATGCCTCCACCACTTTGAAGGGGTGTTTTGCTGCATATATGTGGAACTAACACCCGCACATATGTCTGCACGGCCGGCACCATACCATGTATACAAGGGGCACATACCAATACATTCACCCATTGGTCTAGGGGGCGGGAATTATGTAAGAACTCAAGTACATCTTGTTGGTGGACATGAGGTCATCATTTGTTGCCGAACCAATATGGGAGGTATTTGGAGTTTGAATATCCAAAGCATTGATAGATCGAGCGGCATCCATTGACCTGAGATGTCATCACATTTTGTGTGTCACTATTGGCGGAATCATGAAGTGATGACACCACATATGCCAGATTTCTCCTGGGTTGAGAGAAAATAGTTCATTTTTGCTAGTCTTACCTAGATGAGGTAGCCCGCCTGTGCCCTTCTGAGAGGGTCACCTGAGAGCAGTGTAGAGAGTGAACACACTGTGTGTAAATACCAATAAAGACCGGCAAGATCGATATTATTTGCTGTGTCATCATTGGTGGTAGTACAAAATGAGGACACTACATACCCCAGATTTCTCTATGGTTGAGCGGAAGCAGTTTGTTTTTGCCAACCTTTACCCGCACGAGGTAGCTGCTCCTACGCACTTCTGAGAGCGTCACCTCTGAGCCATTTAGAGAGTGAACACATTGAATGTAAACATAAGAAAGACTGACAAGATTGTGATCTTTTTTCATAATCGGCAGAAGGACGTAGTGAGGACACTACATATCCCAGAATTCTCAGCGGTCGAGAGGAATTAGTCCTTTTGCGTTACCGGAGAGTTGTTGAGAGAGCAAACACACCATGTGTGAATACAAGATAGACTGGTAAATCCTTGTTGTTTACACCTATTAGAGAGGTTTTGCATATGCATAGTTAGGGAGATGTAATCACTGGGCAGACCATCTCACCGAGAGGAGAGCACAATGTATAGGTATTTTGTTTTATAAATTAGTGTGTTAACTAGCACCGCGGCAGTATGATTTGCCTCGTGCTTCCCAGAAGGTGAAATATCTATGACATAATTCATAGTCATTTCCATGCCGACTAGAGTGCATGTTGTGGCGTTTTTGAGGCAGAGATTCACTCTGCGAACGGAACTACAAACCAGGGGGACATCAAATTACCTCTCCTCCTTCGCGAAGGGGATTGAGTGCACACTGAGTTTTAAAGCAACTGAGGCATTTGGCTGCAGAAATTGGCCAGGAATATAAATAAGGAAATGGGATAAGTACTGCCACATTCACATTGGTAGTTAGGCAAGCACAGAAGGTGCTATGTGATATTTGGAGTGAATAATTGCACTGGTATTGTACAAAATGATGAATATCCTTTGGTCATCATCTAACAAAGGGCACCAGAGATTAAGAGAGAGTGAATATGACATTTCACGACTTATGTTTGTATACGTGGAGACGTATGTATAATGGTGGAGTGACTTCGTCCCATATATCCTCCATTAGCAATATGGACTACGGACATTGTTGAGCCTGTGTTTTAATGGCAGACATGGAAAAGAACTAGCAACGTCTCTAAAAAGAGGTGAGATGACTTCAGAGCGGGCCATCATGGGTAAGGCCCTTTAATTAAACTGGTCTACATACATACTCTCTGTGTTGAATTTTAGATACATGAAAGACTGTTCTTGCCATGAAATTGGAAACCAGGGTGAATAAAGTGGAAGGTGTCAATTTATATTCTAGAGACATTCAGTTCTGCATAATTTATCAGGTAAACTGGGGTGCTGTGGAGCACGCAGCTAGGAACTTAATGTTGTTATGTCTTTCATTAGATGTATGAGAGAGGGTCACTGAGTTGCCTTGTCCTCTTTTTTCTGTTACAGTTTTGGTATAGAAAAATCCATGACCACTGTAGGATTAATTCCATCGCTGACACACGACTCCATGATTTTGTGTGGATGTGAGTGGCAGTTTGTATATACATATATTGAGATATACACACAAGATGTATCTGTGTCTAGAGAAATAAGAACATTGACAAATTGTATATCATTTTTTTGTAGATATACGTGTGGACGACATGCCCTACCTTTTTGACAATTCGAAGTGGTCGCAATAGAACCATCCATCTCCTGAAGAAGGTCGCCTACATTGATTGGCCCAAATTGAGAGCCTATCCCTTGACGACCGAAACATATGTTGAGTGAAATTAAATAAGCATGATGCTATTTGATGATGTGTATTAACACTCACTGAAAATACAAAGGGGTGTTGTAATATATGTAAAGATTTGAGTATTTCGGAGGATTGATTAGTGTATATTCTTTTTCGAAGAAACACTGACAGGCACTTACAATGCAAGCTTTGATGTTAAGGGTTGATTACACGAGATCAAAGTGATCCGAGGAGGATGTGTTCTGGTCACGGATAGGCAGGAAGTGGGTGAAAATGACTATAAGGATTAGCCTGGCAATGGGCAGTGAATGAGTGGGTTAATAACTAAACAACACCTACAAGTATTGTGTCACTCCTCATATGCCATCTTCCCTTAGCTGTACTCCAATGCAATAGTTTCGGCTTATAGGTGACATTATAGCCACAACTTAAAAAGGCCATTTCCTGATTTGCTCGAGTGAAGCACAATGGATAGGACAAGCACACCCTTAGCGGGGATGGTTATAGCACAGCGGTGCATGCAACTGAAGCTGGACCTGAGGACCAGTCTCTAAGCCAGTCCCAAAGAGGAGATAGAGTGCTTTTCTATGGAGTGCCCATGCAGTTTACCATTCTCAAACAGCCACTCCCACTGGCAAAATAAACAGGAGCATTGCTCCAGATAAGATTGGAAGTGGGAGTATTTTACTCCCTAATCTTTTAAGTTCGGAGAAAAATTATTTTTTAGTGACTATAAGAGTAAGCCCCATTCCCAATGGGAGAATTGCAATAAATAATTGTTTGTACTCTGGTCGAAGTGGGCGGAAGTGGTTGGGAGTGGTGCTTTGATACTTTTATTTTTAAGTTTTACTATTCCTATATTTTTATTTTACAAAGAAACCGTTCTGGTGTGGTTTTGTTTTAAAATTAAATAAAAGTGTAGGAATAAGTTGAAACTTGCACTACGTCCCCTTAAGCAGCAGGGATGTTTGTCTCTTGATTCTTGCAGTCGCCTTACTTGGGATTCGAACCCGGGCTCTGGTCGATGAACTCCAACCTCACATCACCGTGAGCTAGCTTTGAACTACTGGGTGGTCGCTATTTTATATTTTCAGTGGCCTGCACATTCCCAAGCCCCACCATAGCCCTGCTCGCGCAGTAATCATGATTTTTCTTTTGCATTTAAGCAATACTGCAGGCGCAGATGCAAATACAACTAATGGGTAGGTGGGAGGGGTGGCTTTGATCTTTAGCATGCCCCCTAAGAGGTGCAAAATGGTGGGTGATTGGAAAGGGGAGGGTGCATGAAGCCGCACACTTTGGGAACAATGAATAAATGTAATGCTGGTCGTTTCAAATGTGTTTTGCAATTTCCTTTACTGTGCTTCTTTCAGCCTTTACACAGTGTTGGGGTGGAATGGAGGGAAGGAGGGTCCCAAATATGGGGTTTGTATTGCGCTTGTGAGGGGCCATGATGATGAGGTTTGTGGGTAGTGGGGGAGGGCCAGTAGGGTACATATGATATGATATGATATATGATAAGGCATTTATAACGCGCCTATCCAAAAGTGTTTCAAGGCGCGACAAGGCAAGGGAGGGGGAGCAGAGGGAAGACAGACAATGATCCTACTAGGCCGAGTGTCATTCAGATCGCACAAGTGCATGGGAAGGGGAAAGGGGAAACTGCAGGGGGGACGGGGAAGGGGACAGTGCAATACATAGGATAATAGAATAAATAACAAAATAGTACGGCCAATACGTGGCAAGTGCAAGGGAGAAGGGTAAGTGCAGGCCTCAGGTGCCAAGTGCTCATGGTAGGACTGTAGGGATACAGAGAACAGTCCCCAGGTGCAGAGGTATCCGGGAGGGCAGTGCAGGTGTACGACTGGCAGAGGGAGGGGACCTGGGCCCGAGATCAGAGGGTGGCCAGGTAAACCAGTCCAGTTTCAGTATGAGCCACAAAATCAGCCGTGGAGAGGAGGAGAAAAAGCAGAAGCAAAGAGAAAGGTTTTGAGGTGTTAAAGGGACCGGAGATGGTTCTCCTCAAGTTTCAGGGGGCAGGGAGGCTGTTCCAGAGGGAGGCCCCGGACGAATAAAATGATCTACCACCAACTCGTTGCTTGGGGATGCGACTGACCCTGACGGAGTTGGAGGTGGATGAGCGATGAGCTCGAGAAGGAAGATTTTTAGGAAGAGAGAGTTGAAGGTATTGAGGCCCCTGGCCCCAGAAGGTCTTGTGGATGATGCAGACGGTTTTGAGTTTAATCCTCGCAGACACTGGGAGCCAGTGCAGAGATTTCAGTCCTGGAGAGATACGATCCCTGGGCTTGAGACCAAGGACAAGTCTCGCAGTCCGGTTCTGGATGAGCAGCAGAGGGCGGAGAGTAGAAGCAGACAGATTTAGAAAGAGGCTGTTGCAATAGTCCAGCCTAGAGAGAACCAGAGCTCTGCAGACAGTGAGCTTCTCAGGGAAGGATAGGAAAGGAAGAATACCGCTGAGGAGGTGTAGCTGGTAGTGTGACTTCTTAGAGATATCAGAGATGTGAGGAGAGAAGGAGGGTGTGGAGTCAAAGATGACCCAGAGGTTTTTAGCCTCACAGGTGGGAGCAGGGAGATGGCCAAGAGAGGACAGCCAGAGATTGACAGGAAAGGAGGGTGTAGGTGTGCCGATGAGGAGAATCTCAGTCTTGCTGGCATTCAGGCAGAGATCGTTGGCGGCACACCACTCCTGGAAGGATGGCGGACAGGCAGTAGGAGATGAGAGAGGGAGAAGAGGTGGCTGAGGGTAGCCTGAAAATGAGCTGAGTGTCATCCGCATAGCACTGGAAGTTGAGGCAGAGCGTGGCAATGCAGTGGGCAAGAAGTGCCAGGTATTGGTTGAACAGCCAGGAAGAGAGGTTAGACCCCTGGGGAACACCACAGGTAGAGGTAGAGATGGAGGAGAGGAAGGACCTGAGTTGGACCTGGGAGGGTCGATCGGAGAGAACAGAAGTCAGCCACGCCAGAGCCTGACCCGTGATGCCCATAGTTCCCCTACTTCTTTTTATACACTTAGACTTCGTTATTCATGTACATTAAAATACGTATTTTATCTGTTCAGATCAGGCAATGATAATAATAGAAGAGTTTCTTCAGTTCTGTGGTATTTTTTCGACAAGAATTCTGCCAAAGAACTTTACTTTGCCGGAATTCCACAAAAGAAAATGCACTCATTTTTTATTTTATTTGGGGGAGTTCCCCTGAAACCTCCGTTCCCTACACCAATCTACCTGCCCCTTACCAACTCGTTTTAACCGCCTTCTGACCCCCATATAATTCGATTACTTTTTTTCAGCAGAATTCTGTCAAAATAAAGTACTTCTGCAGAATTCCTGCGACAAAATGACTGGATACCGTTACTTCATCTGGCACTATGTGCACTACTGCACCAAACATATTAGTGGAGTCTGTTTTCTCTTTTTGCTTAATGTATTTTTACTCCCTATTTTTTGGGAGTATTTGCCTAATTTTTGCAAGTAAAAGTGGTCAATGTGCCCCTTATTTGGGGTATGACAGAATCACTCATGCCTATCCTTTATCCAACCAATCTAGGGCGACTGTAACCAAGCCACTCACCACAATCTTGTGAAGAATACTTGTATGCGGACTAATGTAATTGATCGCCCACTTATATACTGCACCTAAGACATATTCTTGTAACAGCGCCTCAATGCCCTTGGGATGTGTGACCGTTTTATAAATGCAAATAAAATTAAAATAAATTTGTAAGGCTAAGAGCAAGCATTCAAGCTCACCCTCAGCGCCTACACACTTGCCAACCCTGCCGCTTTAGGCGGTAGGCTACTGCTTTGTTTGTAGTCCTACCGCCTACAGATTTGGGTGACAGATCCTACCACTTTTTAGAGTGGCAGCGTCAATCAGTCGGTAATCAGTAGTTTGATGAGCTCCGTCCATCCACTGACTTGATGGCGACGTGACTCTTGACTTGACAGCTTCCAGCCCACCAGTGAACACAAACGACAAAGTGTGACGCCATACCGGAGCCTGGTAACAGAGGTATCAGGCTCAGCCTCCATTGTGTGCAGTGCTGCACTGCCATGCTGCTGCTACAGGGCACTGGCAAACGTTGCCTTTCGGCTCTGTGAGATATTTATTCTGCGAATTTAGTAATGCAATTCTATGTTAACTTGCAGTAAAAATACATTTAACAGATTTGAACATCTTTCCATCGTGTGCTATCAAATATATTAGAAAGCCTTATTGGCACATTTTGTCAGAATAAACCCACAAGGCTAGGTGATGCAGTCAAACATATTTGAACAACCGCGTTGCAAAAATGAAGACATCAAAATATTAATAAGTCAAACGTTTTATTCCACGAGTGTACAGTACTATGATGAAATATCAATACTTAATTCAGTAGCGGGCTCGATGAAGATAAGAATGAATGCTCTGGGCCTCTAGGGACTAGGACAGGCAGTCAGATTGTGTAAAATCTACATGTTTTCAGAGATACTGGTGCGTGTAAAAGGGTGATTTGTTTTACGTGAAATTCACAGACGTTTGGCTCTGATTTTCTTCTCATCGATTGCATTTT
Organism: Ambystoma mexicanum; assembly: GCF_040938575.1. Taxonomy (NCBI): domain Eukaryota; kingdom Metazoa; phylum Chordata; class Amphibia; order Caudata; family Ambystomatidae; genus Ambystoma; species Ambystoma mexicanum. Next base: position 1,398,966,985 of record NC_090922.1, read on the forward strand.
AAGTTTGTGCCAGGGTCTCAATGATCTCCTTGTTCCCTAGTATCTTTGTTTCTTTTAAGCTGCCATGAGGAATCTGTTTAATAACAGAATGTAGGCCACACAAATGGGAAACAAGAAGAATAGCCCAATTTCTCTGTGAAGTTACAACTCACTGTGATGGGTCTATGAGCAGAAAATGCCTTCATGACATAAACATTAGATTTACATCTATAACACAAACTAACATTTCCTGTGTTTGTTTGTTTGTTTTATTATTTATAATGTGCACCAGAGCGGAGGGTATCAGGGTGCAAGGACAAGGATATTTTCAGCTTACAGAGTTGCAAAAAGCAGATACAAAGACAATGTAGAGTGCAGGTAGATAGTAATGAGTTGTAGTAGGGGAAACAGTACATAAGATATAAGAAGAGAGTTAGCGATTATACAATAGGTTGTATGTAAGGCAGTTTGTACAGGAAGAGGCCCAGGGCAAGCAGTTTACACACTATACACAAAACATGCAATCTAGGCAATATGTACAGTCAATGCAGCATAGTATAGCATGTGTGATGTGGAGGAGGTCAGCGGTCATTTTCCTTGATCCAGTTGATGAGGTTGGACCTAAAGCGAAGATAGGGTAAATCTTCCTTCAAGGGTGGTGATAGGGAGTTCCAATATTGGGCGGCTTTGACGGGGAAGGTGCTTCCACCAGTCTTAGAGTGTTTGAACCTAGGTACAGTTAGGAGATTTGCATTAGCCATTCTTGCGGGCGGTTGGAGGACTGCCTTGTGAATCTGGCTATAAGGTATTGTGGGGCAGCATTGTGAAGAAATTTGTGAGTCAGAGAAGCTGCATTAAGAAGCATTTTATCTGTCATGGTGAGCCAGTTGTTCTTTCTGATGTCGGAAATGTGGGCTTTCCTTGGAATACTTAGGGCTGCTCTCAGAGCAATGTTTTGTAGAATCTGGATTTTGTTCGTAATGTATTTATTACTCCCTAAGTATAGGGCATTACAGTAGTCCAATTTAGACAAGAAAAGGGCTCTGGCTAAGGTGATGCAGTTGCTGGAGGAGACAAATGGCTTAGCTGCTCTGATTAGCCTACAGGTGTAAGCAGTGGATGAGGCCATGGCGTTAACTTGTTTTTTAAAGGTTAGGGTGGAGTCTAAGTAGAATGTAAGAGTTTTGACTTCCTTGGCTACTGTAATGTTGTTGTCGTCTATTCTGAAGTTAGAATAGTTGTGGCCAAGTTTGTTCAGATTGGCACGGGTACTGAGGATAAGGAGTTCCGTTTTGTCATCATTCAGGCATAGTCTGTGAGTCTATTCACAAAGGCCAAATCCTTGTTGTAATCTCCCGTCAGTGGGATGAGGATCTGGGTATCATCAGCATAGTTTGTGCAGGTGATACCCAGACCGTCTAGATCGTCAAAAAGGGGCTTTGTGAACATGTTGTAAAGGGTGGGGGATACACAAGAACCCTGTGGCACTTCACAGGTGATGGGAATGGGGTCAGCGGCTGCTGTAGGAGAAAAGACATGCATTGTCCCATTATCAAGGAAGGATTGGATCAACCAGGTTCAACCGATCCTTAATGGGGGCTAACAGCTTACAGGTGAAAGCAGCCCAACACTGGAACTCCCTACCTCTCACCCTAAGGACACCCCAAACCTACCCACTGTTTAGACGTAACTACATTCAGTGGTTAAAGAATAACAACCAATAACTGACTTGACTCAGCATTCTATGCTCCCATGTAAACATGCATAGTTGTAAACTGTATATCACTGTATGTTTGTAAACTGTATATCACTTCTTCCATCGCAACTGTATTAACTTATGTATTTACTGTAAATTACTGTACAGCACTCTAACTAAGCTGAGAATAACCTTACTGCTCCTGCGCCCTCATACCTTCGGCTCTGGTGCGCAATATAAATGAATAAACAAACAAATAAACAAACAAACAACCTATGGCTTTTTGTGAGAAGTGGGCGGCAGAGTCCAGGTGGTTGCACACGATTTTGTGGTCTACTCGATCGAACTCTGCTAAGAGGTCAAGTAAGAGCAATAGCACTGCCTTTCCACTGTCTCTCAGCACGTTGATTTGTGCCTTAAAGTCAATCAGTGCAGTTGCGGTCCCGTGTTGGGGTCTGAAGCCTGACTGTCACACTCCTAATAGATGGTTACATTCCAGGTGTTGTTGGATTTGAAGGTAAGCTACTTTGTCTAGAATTTTGAGGAGGAAGGGGACTGTGGAGATTGGTCGGTAGTTGGTGGGTATGGAAGGGTCTAGTTTGTTTTTTAAGTAGTTGGAGGACCCAAGATTTTTCAGATTGTTAGGTATGATGCCGGAGGAGAAGGAAGCGTTGATGAGTTTGGAGATGAATGGGGAGAGATCGCGCGCAATGTCCTTTATGATTTGTGCTGGGCAAGGATCGCTTTGGCAATTAGACGGTTTGAGGGTGAGGATGACCTTTTCATTGTTGAAGGGGTGGCAGAATGCAAGGGGGAAGTGGCAAATGGGGTTTGCTCGGTTTAGTGGCAAGGAGGAGAGTTTCTTTTTTATTTACAATTTTGGCTTGGAGCATCGCTATCTTGTTAGACAGGGTGTTCTGTATGTTAGTGCACCATATTTTGTCTTTTAAACAGTTGTCGGGGGCCTGGATAGGTGTTTCCATCTCTTTAAGGATTGAAGGAGGATTGTTTGGCAAGAATAATTTCTTTTTTGTAGAGCGTGGCTAATTTACTGAGGTTATTTTTATTGGTGACAGGCAGATCTTGTCTCCATATATGTTCGCTTTTACGTTTTTCTAGTCTGAGTGATTTCAGGTGGGGAGAGAACCAAGAGCTCACATGCTTTTTGGGTTTGCTCGTTCTAAGTTTTAGTGGTGCTATGATGTCTAAGGAAGAGATCATTATTTTGTTATACTCATCTACCAAAGTGAAGGGATCAGTATGGTTGGGGAGTGTAAGTGATTTCAATCTGGCACACACCCAAGTTTCACCCATCATGTAGTGCGCAAATGAAACCCTTATTTATTTTATCTATAAGTTCAATATTCTGAATGATATACCACTCATATCACACCCTTCTCCTGAGACCCCCTCCCCCGGTCACACTGAACCAGGAATCAGGCTAGTTTGCAAAGGTAAATATTTATTTCATTATTTAGAATTTAAACCACAATATATTTTAATAGGTAACAACAATCACCAATGGGGTGACAGAACACTGAATAATATCTTTAATGCACTGGGAATCAAGTAATTAACACAAAAAGAAAGCAGCAAAGAAAAGAATACTTGGTTTGGAACAGATAGCACTATGGTTAGAGGTTCCCCCTGCAGCATCCCTCAACCCACCAATAGGCAATTTAAATAAATGTGAGAAGAGATTAGGTACTCAGGAATAACACAGATGAAACAGAATATCACTCCCACCTTCCCCCTTTAAACACAAGAGAAAAACGCAATTGACTTTTCAACTGTCAGTATGGCTTTGAAATTGGCTGAACAAAAACAACAAATGTGATAAAAAATGCTTAAATTATTATACATTTCTACAGGAGCCGCTTTAAACAGATGCAAGCAAACATAAGCAATGATTTAATCAAAAAGGAAACAATTGAAATCTCAAAAGCCAAGTGGGAAATTATTTAAAGGCAATTCACACGTTTAAACCTTTTCAACAGGGAAATTTGCGGCAAACTTTTACTTATGCAGTTTTTGACATAACCGGTCAATCGCACTGTTTAGCACTGTGGTTTTGGGTTGTAGAGATAGCTAAGGATGTTTGGTACAAGTGGGATTTCACTTATATCTTAAAAACTGAGGGAGTTATAGAGGTTTTAATGAGAGGTGTTTTTCGAAAATAAAGACACAAATTTGAACAAGGACTTCAGTTTAGAATCAGAAAATATGGCTTATGCTTTTACTCAAAGCTAGAGCGTTTAGGCTAGGCAACCAAGTCGGGACAAAGTAAGCTCTGAGACTGATTCATGACTTCAGTAACAGATCCCCATCACCCTCCCCGGAGGCACCAGTCCAAAGACTCAAAGTGAGATTTATGGATCAGAGTTACACAAATAAGATGACTATGAAAATGGCGCTTTAGCAACTAGACAGAATAAGATAGCACTAAAGATTTTGACACTGTTACTGGTTATGAAAGTAGGAATAGTTCAAAGGTGAGAATGGAACAAGATAATGCAAGGTATACAATATTTCGCTAGCATCCTATTAATACTCACATTCCACTGGCATTTAAGATTTTTGACAGTCACGGTTATGGTCAATGGATTGGGTCTATCAAGGAGGGACAGCATATCAGACGTGGGACTGGATCAGCTAGGCCGGTCGCCGGAACTGCACAGGATCTTCCCTTCTTGTTTCTGGGTATTTCAAATCAGTGGAATGCTTTCTCACACCACAGCACTTCACTGGGTTGTAAGAATAAGTTTGAGGATTGAGGCCTTGTTGAAAATGGTTCAGCTACTGCTTGGCAAGGTTCTTGGCATCTGGATCTGGAAGGATGTTAAAGGCTGAATGTTGAATGCTGGAACAAAGTGCTTCGCTGGAATCAGAAGAGTGAGTGAGTGAGTCTGTGTTGTCAGCTGTCTCTATTTATCCTTTCAAATGAAATCACAAAAATGGCTGTATTGGCCGGCTTAAGTAAGCTTGCCCCTGTGAACTGGGATTGGATCAGGGCCTCATCTTCAGATTGCATCTGAGTGATTGGATCAAGGACGGATGATGTCACATTTATGGTTTGGCTTTTACAGTCCTTAGAAATCTCCCCTAGCCACTAGTATCAAAATCGAATTTTGTCCTAAATACATATTTATACATTGTTAACCTCTACAAAAATCACACACAAAGATTCCATATTTTATGTGGTATCTGTTCATCAAAATCCCGCAGCTGTGAGAACTTCTTTCACCTTTTTGCAGAATTTTGTCCATTTCGCCATGAACACAATTTCCAATTTTTGTCCAAATTTCCACACATAACCCGGGAGACTGGGTATGGCTGTCTTCTCGCTTTCTGCCTAGACATTTACGACCATCGAAACTCTCTCCAAGATACATGGGTCCCTTTCGAGTTTTGGGAAAGATTGGAGCAGCTGCCTTCAAACTCTGATTACCCAAAACCTGGTCTCGCATCCATGCAGTTTTTCATATATCCCAATTGAAGCCTGACCAGTGGAGTTCTTTACACTCCCGCCGACCAGACTTGGGAATCCAAGGCTGCAGTACATGCTCCCAAACTGGTAAGACAGTCCTATCTGAAACATCCAGACAAACCGGGGGGGAACACCCCTAAAAGGGGGCATACTGTGATGGTTCGTGGAATACACAAACCTTGGGATAACGGACGAGATGTACGGCGTCCATTTTACTCATCCAACATGGAGAATCCCATTGCGACAAGTTACAGTATAGCCGTTGGGCCACATGAGGAAGAGGCTGTAGCCACGCCCCCAGACTGGCGAGCAGTACTTCCATATCCAGCACCTGCACATCGGCGCATTGCTACTCTCTTTCCAGAGTCCAGCTGTGCTTCGCAGACGTAAGTACGCACTCGTACCTGCAGCCTTTCCACTTCTTTCCTCGTAGAGCTAAGTGGCTATCCTGTGTCTGTTTCTCTGCTCCTACTTATTATTGAAACTTCCTCACCGTTCGCTTTAGGCAATCATCCGATCACGGCTTAGATCCTCCGCCTTCCTCTCTGCTTTCAGTGGAATCCGAGGAGTTCCTGTGTTTACAAAACGATCCTTCATCCAGGGATTCTAGAATGCAGGTCTTGGTACGATCTTTTATATAGAGTCCGATTTCCTTCAGTGGCATTTCCTTTGCTTTACCCAGTGTTTTTCCATTCATCACAATCTCCTTTCTTAAGGATTAATTCATCTCTGTACACGGGCCATTACGCTACCTACTTCTTCCCAGTACTAGCAGGGGATCAGTTTCTCCAGAGTCTCCTTCAGGAGGTGAGCTAAGTTACTTTCCTTCTCAGTTAACAAGATCAGGATTGGGAGGGGAAAGACTAAGTCTAAATTTTCATTCTTTACACTTTGTTAGGCATTGCAACTATTCCCCCTGTTTTCTCCAAAACTGCCATCCAGGAACTTAACCCTCTGGTCTTCCGGGCCTGATTTAGGTGTTCCTAGGGTAAGCCTTTTATCCTCTCTTTGGGTCTGTAACATCTATCCTTCGTGTCATTAATTCCTCTCTGTGTCTACTTGCGCCTAGCACTTATAGAGCTTGGAGGAGATTGGGAAGTTCAACCGAAGGAGCTGATTATTCTCCATCGGAAACACCTTCAGGGAGCAGTCCTCAGGAAACTACACTCTCTAGCAGCCCTCCACAGGGTTTTTTCCCCGTAAGGGGTTTTTTCCCTGGAGGCTCCACCACTGTCGGACTCTCTGAAGTCAGATGGTGAAGAGGTTTCTAGGTATTTTCCCATTACTTCAAAAGATTAGCGAACCATCGATCCCAAAGAAGAGAGAGGTAGGAGTTTTGTTTACCTGTATTGGAGTCTGAGTACATGTAAGGATTTTGAAATATCATACTTATGCATGTTTACCCTAGGAATGTGTGTGCAAAGTTTAACAATTCTATCATATACACAGTTCACATAAAACCACACATATTGCCATTTCTGTTCCGAATATGTTACACAATTCCACTACATCTTTAAATGTAAAGCCAAAATTTAGACTAACAAATCTGTCCTTTTTATATTTTTCACCATTTCTGATAGCAAGTTAAGAAGTTTAAAAAGGATATCTTGGCCTCTAACCCTGGTCTCCCTATTGCTGATACCTATACCAGCGCCTCTTTCAGACAGACCCTCACCGACATCCTCTTTGTTGTTCCTTCGCCTGATCTATGGACCCCCCCATATGATCTCTGTGCTCTGTCCTGTCTCCTCCTCTCCCAAAAATGGTGGCACTCGCTGAGAAATCCTCATGGCTTCTTTTGACTCCTCCAGAGTCATCCTTAACGTCTACCTAAATGGCACTGTCATGGTCCAAGGTCCCCAGGCAAATCTCCTCCTCTTCGATAGGCGTTTACCTCACCTCATCAACTTCCTTTCTTCTCCGGCTGTCCCCTCCTCTCATTCCTTGGCTACCTTGCCCACTCTTCCCTCCTCTGCCCATCTTCTGGCTACCTCCACAACTCCGCAGGGCGTACCTCTGATTTGTACCCCTCCCTGGAAGGTCTTTAAGGCCGGCAACCTTCTTCATCTTGCCACTCTCAACTCTTGCTCTGCTGTCAAACACTCCTCTGACATCTGCCACCTCCTTGAAGAACTTGACCTTGACGTTCTTGGTCTTACAGAGACATGGTTCACAGCCAGCTCTGTCACGAGATTTGACACTCTCCTCCCTGATGGCTACTAGATCCTCTCCGCACCCAGATCCACTCGCCCTGGAGGGGGTGTAGCCTTGATCTTTCCTGAGTGGATTCCTGCCACTATAATTCCCACTCAGATCTACTCCTCTTTCGAATGCCTCACCTGCAGGCTCTCAATCTCTCCTAGCCACCCTCTTACTGTTGCCACTCTCTACCGGCCCCCTGTTCAAATCACCTCTTTTCTTTCTGAGTGGGCTGACCTCTCCTTCTCTTTCCTGGCCTCAACCACTCAACTACTCCTCCTTGGTGACCTCAACATTCACCTTGATTCTCCCTGTCCCTCAACATTGCTCTTTCACGACCTCTGCGATTCCCTCTCCCTCTCTATCCTCCCATCTGGCCCAACGCACTCTGCAGGGCACACACTTGATGTCTTGATCTCCTCTCGCCTCCCCCTATCTATCCCTCTCTCCACTCCCCTCTCCTGGAGTGACCACTACCTCCTCTCCTCTCATCTCTGTCTCTCTTCCCAACATGCCAAGCCTACCCCAACACTGCCACCTACCTTCCTGGACATCCGGCCCATGAAGCGTGTGTTAGTCGAGGCTTTTGCTTCCATCTTCTCCTCACCCCCTCTTCCTCTGGCTGACTCACACCCTGACACAGCCCTGTCTTCTCTCTATTCTTCTATTTCTGATACTCTTGATGTTCTTGCCCCTGTCATGAGGATCCGCCTGAAGTCCAAAGCCAAGTGCAATTCCTGGTATGACTCCGACCTAGCTACACTTAAACGCAGGTGTAGGGCGGCTGAGAGAAAGGGCGGCAAGGGATTCCTGCTCATCCTCTGACAAACTGGCCTGTCGCCTTCTCCAAAGGCAATACCGTTTCTCTGTCCGTACCAAGAAGAGAGTCCACATTCAAGCCCGTGTCTCTGCGGCATCTAACAGCTCGGCCGAACTCTTTAAAATTTGTAAGGAGCTGGCCAACCCTGCTGCAGTCTCTACCCCTCCCCTTGCCTCTCAGGCTCTTTGCAATGCCCTGGCCTCTCACTTTATCTCAAAAACCCAGGACATCCTGTCCACACTCTCCTCCACCCCCTCTCCTCTCCCCTGTCCGTCGGATCTCACTGACCCTCCTCCAGACACCCCCCCACCCCCCTTCTCTTCCTTTCCTCTCTTCTCCCCTGATGAGGTCGGTAGACAAGTCCAATCTATGAAAGACTTGTCAAAACAGGTTCATCCCTGTTCCTCTACAACTCTCAAAGACCACATTGATACCCTTGCTCCGGCCCTTGCCGACTTCTGCAACCACTCCTTTGCCTCAGGATCCCTCCCCTCCCCTCTTAAGGACTCCTTTGTGCATCCTCTCCTCAAGAAACCCACAGCGGACCCCTCTTGTCCGGATAACTATCGCCCAATTTCCATTACCCCCTTCTTAGGCAAACTCCTTGAAAAGCTGGCCATCTCTCAGCTAAACCTTCATTCTGATTCTGTTGGCTGTCTCCATCACCATCAGTCTGGCTTCAGATCTGGCAGAAGCACGGAAACTGCTCTCCTGAACATCCGTGAAGATCTGCTTTCCAACCTTGAGTCTAGCATGCCCTCTGTTCTCATCCTACTTGATCTCTCCTCTGCTTTTGACACGGTCAACCATACCATCCTGCTCAACCGTCTCCGGGATAACTTGGGCATCACCGATCAGGCTCTGGCCTGGCTGACCTCTTTCCTCTCTGATCGACCCTCCCAGGTCCAACTTGGGTCCTTCCTATCATCTGTCTTCCTCTCCACCTGTGGTGTTCCCCAGGGTCTAACCTCTCGCCCTGGATTTTCAACCAATACCTGGCAAATCTCGCCCGCTGTATTGCCATTTTCTGCTCAAACTTCCAGTGCTACGCAGATGACACTCAACTCATTTTCAGGCTGCCCTCGGCCACCTCCTCCACCTCTCTCATCACTGATTGCCTAACTGCCATCCAAGATTGGTGTGCCGCCAGCGATCTTTGTCTTAATGCCAGCAAGACAGAGATCCTCCTCATTGGCACACCATCACCTTCCTTTCCCCTCACTCTCTGGCCAGCCTCCCTTGGCCCTCCTCCTATCGCCACCTGCGAGGCCAAGAACCTTGGTGTCACCTTTGATTCCACACTCTCCTTCTCTGCCCACATCGCTGATGTATCAAAAAAGCCAAACCTCCTACTGCACCTCCTCAGAGGTATTCTTCCTTTCCTCTCATTGCCCCAGAAGCTCACTGTCTCCCAAGCTCTGGTTCTCTCTAAGCTGGACTATTGCAACAGCCTCTTTCTTAATCTACCTGCCTCTACCCTCTGCCCTTTACAACTTATCCAGAACAGGACTGCGAGACTTGTCTTTGGCCTCAAGCCCTGGGATCGTATCTCTCCAGCTCTGAAATCTCTCCATTGGCTCCCTGTGGATGCAAGGATTAAATTCAAAACCCTCTGCATTGTTCACAAGGCTTTCTGGGGCCTGGGTCCAACATACCTTCAGCTATCCCTCCGCAAATACCTCCCATCTCGAGCAATCCGCTCCTCTACCTCTAACTCCCTCAGGGTCAGTAGTTTCTCAAAGACATGAGCTGGGGGTAGATCTCTGTCTTCGGCTGGGGCCTCCCTCTGGAACAGCCTCCCTGCCACTCTAAAACTTGAGGAGAACCATCTCTGGTTCCGGAAGCACCTCAAAACCTTCCTCTTTGCTTCTGCCTTCTCCTCCCCTCTCCCCTGTTGATTCTGCTCTCCCTCGGCACCATGCACCTGGCCACCCTCTGTCCTCTGGGCCCAGGTACCTGCTCATCTTGCCACCCTCACGCACTGCCTCCGGGCCACCCCCTGCACTGGGGTCTGTATCTGTACCCATACAGCCCTCCCCTTTTCTTCCTGCACTTTCAGACCTACACGGCCTGCTGCCATAAACCCGGCACTTGCCACTTGCTGGCTGCCCTCCCATTTTTTGTTGCCTTTTTATTTATTATTTTATTATTATTATTTTTTTTTCCTTCTCGCTCCACACTCTCCTTTTGTTCCCCCTTCCATGCACTTCTCCCCCTTCTCCCTCTATCCTGCACTTGCACGTTCTCAATGTCACTGGGCCTAGTAAGATTGTTGTTTTTGTTCTCCCCTGTTCCCATTCCCTGCCTGGTCACGCCCTGAAACACTTGTGTATGAGCGCGATAGAAATAAAATATCAATCAATCAATCAAAAGTCTCTAAAGAAATGTTCATTATATATTCTTAGCAGCAAATGGTCACCCTTTTGTCTGTCTCTGGTGCAAGGAGTAGCCCCCACCTTTGCTGGATTTCCTTCGAGGAGCAGTGTATGACCTTTTCACACGTCAATTTCCTGGCCTGGAGGATCTGCCATTGTTCATTCCTTGGTTGTAGACAAAAGTCTGGCCTAACCCACGATTATCATATATCAGTGAGTTTCTGCTGAAAGGATTTCCCTCCCCTTGGGGGAAACCTGTTTTTCCACTTCTTGCAGGCCCAGCCAGGCTAATTTATTATTCATTTCTTGATTTAAAATCCAGCAGAAACCAAACTTGTTGTATCAAATGACATAGATCATTTACATTCTTAGTTTTAAACCTGTGGAATCAAAAACAACTGGGATCTGTATTCCTTTTAGCACCAATCCTTTTATGTTTGCTGATCCGGCAGACTTTAAGTTTAGATGACTTTGAAGTTTCATCAGGAGAGCCCATCTGACAGGGCTGTCATTCACAGATAGCCCAATGTGCTGCACACAGATTTTGACAGGGGCTGTCATTCACACGCAATCCAGTTTTTCGGAGAAAATGTTTTGCTCTTCACATTTTAGGACTTTGTACCTTCACAGTGCTTCATTAGATTAAATGAATTTTAGTGCCAAGCAAGATTTTGAGTGTTGAAACAGTATTATGTACAGCGCTTTCGCAGCAAAATAAATGTCATTTACAGGCACATTTTTGGGTTTCATTTTACAAAGCGCTGCTTCTCCCTCTGTACTCAATGTTTGCTTGTCATGGAGCCTACTGGAACATTTCCTGCAGTGTGTGCTCTATTCCACAACACATGTTCCATGGGTTGCAGGTTGTGCAGCCATCTTTTTGTGTGTTGGAAAACATGGTTTTGGAGGTTTTTGGCGCACACAAGAGTTTTGCCGCCATTGTTGCTGTTTCTTGCACCATAAATATCAGAGTGATACCGCATAGTATAGCAAAGTGGGTCAATAGATCCCACAGGAGCGAGTTCAGAGTGGGCAGGGTAAGGGGAGTGAGTTTATCAGCAGTAATATTTCTTTTATTTCTGGTGGGGATGGCAGGAGCTATGCTATTATGTGGAGGTAGGGGGGGTATAGCCTCTAAAGTGAAGGTTATCAGGTGATGATCGGACCAGTGTTGTGGCGTTATAGATGTGATGGAAGTCTGACAGTTGTACTCTGCTATACAATCAAGAGTCCTTCCTTAATTGTGGGTTGGAGGAGTCACTTTTTGGGTCAACCCGAGTTCAGCAAGGGAGTTGTTAATTAACGTGGCATTGTGGTCTAGAAGGTCATTGAACCCTAGGTTAATGTCATGTAGGAGAAGGCATTGTGAGGAATCTTTGAGGTTGTCAGATAGGATGGTGGTTAAATCTTCTTCGAAGGAGCCTACGGGGCCGGGGGTCTGTATATGAGGTGGATAGTCACAGTTTGGGTGTCAGTAATGGGTATCTTAGCTGTTATGGATTCGCAGGAATCGAGATTTTATGGTATGACAAGTCTCAAAGCTAGGCTGGTTTTGGCGATTATGGCAAGGCCTCCACCTTGGGATTTAGTTTGATCTATTCTAAGGAGTGTGTAGTCCTCGGGAATAGCTAGCATAATCGCTGGGACTGCTGCTGAGTGAAGCCAGGATTCAGTGATGCCGAGGAAGTCAATTTTTTCTGACTGAAGTAGGTTGGCTATTTCGGTGGCATGGGCTACAATAGAGCGGGCATTTATTAAGGAGCCTCTGATGCTAGTCTGAGTAATATTAGTGGGTAAAGCCTGAAGATAATTGGGAGGGGTGTTGGTATCCTGAATAGTCTATTATTCAATGATATGGGCTGGGAGGAGGTGGTGGCTTTGAGGAGGGAATTATTGTTTTTGGCGTGCAGGCCCACATTTCTAGTCATGCTTGTTTTGAGGTGGCATAAAGATTTGGCTGAAGGTTCAAATATTTTAGGGAGTCTGGCACAGAGTTTAAGGTTTCTCTGATGTCGGCTGCACCGTCTGGTGTCTAGCATGGCTAACTGGCTAGGAGGGTTGTTATAAAGTGTCCAATATAGGGTGTAGGTACTACAGTAGGAGTTGTGGGTGTCATGGTAAGTTTCAGAGTGCAGATTAGGTTAAGAATGGTCCTCAGCAGAACAGAATAAAAGGATGGGAAATACATAGTATACGCTGTTTGGGCTAGCAGCAGTGGAAGGGTAACTATGTGGTGGCTGTGTATAACCCGGGTTGGTGGACCAGTAGGAAGTGGCAGTGCTTAGGCACAGAACAAGGTATACTGTTAAGTGTGGCATGGGACTGGGCTAGTTAAGATAGTAAGGCAAGTAAGTAGGCTGGTTCAGACAGAGAGTGCTAGGTCAGGGAATAGGCTGGTTCAAAAAATAAGCAAAATCAAACAAGGGTATAGGATAAGCTATTGCGTGTAGACTAGTTTAGGTTGTGACATGGTAGGCTAAATCAGAAAGAGTGATTATTGCAGTTGTGTACAATGGGCCAGTACAGAGTTCAAGTGTGGCAGTTATACACTCCAGGCTGATTCAGAAAGTAAGTACAATGATTGATCAATACAGAGAATGTACCCAAGTGAAGATTTCTTGGGCGGGTACAGCAGTATCTGGGAAATGCATATAAGGCAACTTAACAAACAGTGTTAGGCATTGGGAAACATTGAACGGACAATATAGTAATGGATGTCAAGGTGGTAGTAATGCAAAGCAATAATGCAATAATAAGCCTAGGTAATACTACGTAATAGGGGTCTCAGCATGAATATCAACAATAAGGCAGTGTTAACGTTAAATAAGCATGTGAGTTTAGGGCAGCAAGCAATCTTGTAGTATTGTTACATATATATTGGAATAACAGCTTTGCCTGAATGTAAGCACTGTCTGGCTAGACTTGCAATGAGTGTCAAGGATATGGTGGCAGATGCTGTTAGCTGAATGTCTTGTATACAGTGTTATTGGGAACCAATGTCGTTGGGAACCAAGCAAAGAGGGCTGCATGGGATGGGTTCCTGTTGATGAGCTGGGAAAGCCTCAAGGAGGCGATAGTATTACACGAGGGTAGGCCGACATCTACAGACTCTCCGAAGTGATGAGTCACGACAGGTCACAGTGAATAACTGGTGGCCGGTTTTGAGAAGGCATACCTTTGTATAGGAGGTGTCTCAGCAATAGGGAGCTTCATGGAGCCATTGGAAACCATGACGAAGTCGGATCACTGCTAGAGACACAGCAGGCAGTTTCCGGGGCACAGTTAAATTGTGGGGAGACCAGAGTATCTCACGGACAGCTGTAGACAGGCCGGTGGACAGGCTAGTGATGGTGGCCCGGCTTACATCTGCCGGCACTCGATAGGTGCAAAAATCAGACAGAGCAGCCAATCAGGCACCTGGATAACCAACCTTGGTGGGGATTAGGCTGTGGGTTGGAGATTCGATTATGGGACGGCCATCTTGTGAAGTGCAACCTAGTGGTACACGATGGTGGAGGTGGAGGTGGAGCTCTGCATCAAATTAAGAAATGTCCTCGAAATTCAGAATTTTGTAAATAAATACACCTCTTGTGATCACGCACTGTACAATGTGCGTTTAGGTGATTTATGGAAGGGTTCCGCCGTTTCAAGTGACAAGTTGAGTTTTAAGCCACACGCTTACCAGGTGAATGCGTGAACATCGGCCTCATCTCCTGGGGGTGTCTGCTGCTCCAGCAGTGGACCTGGCACTCCTGCTCCTCCAGTGACATGGAAAGATGGTCACGATTTTTCAGGTTTGCACATTTTATTCATGTCCGGCATTACATGATGCGTGCCAGTGTGAAACAATAACAAAGACTGCTGCAGAGGTCTTAAGCTTGCATCATATTGGAGTCTGCTGCTTATAGGTGTGCTTTGGTCATTGCATCGAATACCAAACCGTTGAATGCCATACCACAGAAAAAAATGCATCTAATGCATTTTGTTTAAATGGTAAAGCGTTTAGTTTAATTGTAATGGCTTTTAAAGGTTAAAAAAAGGGGGCTTGGGGGAAACCACCCATAAAAAGTAAAAAAAAAATGCATTTCATGCTTTTTTTTCAAAGCATTTTTTTCTATGGTATGGCATTCAACAGTTTGGTATTCGATGCAATGACTAGGAACCGCGTGCCTTTATTATGTTGAAATTTACAAAAATAGAGGAATGCAAACAACATACAATAAAGATAATAGGACTTATTGTACAGGTCCTAAGAGCTCCATTTATGGATTATTTAGAGAAATAAGAGTGACTGAAATAATTATGCCAGCTGCTAAAAATGGGCAGTGGTGTGTCTGCATTACTAGCTTTAGTGGACTTCACTTGTTTTGAAAAAGGCTGATGAAAAGACCCTGTTACCCTGTTTGCACTGTTTTTGTTTTCCGGTGTAGGTTATGCAGAGTTTGTTGTGCGGGAAAGGTGAGAGAGCAGGTCAAGGAGGCTTAGCACAAAGGTGAGTTTCCAATCAAAGGTACCACAGAAAAGAAAAAATCTATGCCTTACCCCAAGACTAACACTTTCCTTAAGAAAGAAAAAGGAATCTTGGATACTAAATGGGGGCTATTTGTATTTTCAAGCATATCGGTGGTGTAATGGACATTACCGACTTGTTGGTTTTGGATGGTGGGGTAAAATAAATGTTAGAAACAAGGAAAGGTGGTGCTTTCAAAACATGAGGATGCACATGGGTGCTACTTTAGACTGAGAGTGCCACCAGACTTGAAGACACAGTAGCAAGTGCTCCTCAAAATGAGTCTCCTCAATGCACAGAAAACTGGTCCGACGGTTGCCTCTTATTTGCAGGTAGATAGTATAAAGCTATGATTATGCTCGTTTTGCTTAACATGGTTATATAATGGAATATAGTTTTTCAGGTTTGTTTAATTATGTGATTTATTTACTTAATATAGTAAACTGTAAAAAGCATTATATTTTATTTTCATTTTTAGCCCTGTGAAGTGAGCAATGAACACATACCGGTACCAACTAAAGCTGGCTAGATATGTAGTCAAGTGCCAAAATTGTATTTTGGGATCAAATACATGTTTCACAACTTAACAAAAGTGTGAGATCCTGGGCAATCATTTAATGTAATTATTGTTAATGTTATAGGCATTTATATAGCGCTCTATATATCATTGGTATGATCTCAAGGCACTTGTGGGTGGAACACCCTTGGGGACCGTAGTCCAGGTCATTCCAGTGAGTAGGGTAGTATAGGGTGCTTGGGTGCACTCAATATGTGTGCAGCTAGTGTGATTTGGATGATGGTAGATGCATCCTAACATTAGATGTGATGATGGTGAGAGATCAGTCGAATGTGTTCAGTCAGGTGGCTGTTCTCCGTGACTGCATTATGGCGGCATTAGGCATGTGAAGGGCATTTATGTGTGCAGCTAGGCCGATTTCTGTGTGGGGTATAGCTGCATTCTAGCAGGTTCTTGAGGTGTTCCTGGTGTTTTGTTGGTATGTGTGCAGATAGGTTGAAATTGATAGAGGGGTATAGCTGTGCTCTATTGTCTGCTGGTGTAAAGTAGAGAGTGAGCATAGCAGTAGAAGAGGTGAGTGTCCGGAGTGGATGATTTCCTCTTAGGAGCCCACTGTTCCTGAATTGCATTCTGGATCTGAGCATGCTGGCAGTGGTCCTCCTCATGTTTGGTGGTAGCGGCACTCTGAGGTAGATTCACAGGTAGGTCTGGGTAAGTTATGTTTTATTCGGTCAGAGGGTCATTATTCTTATGCTCAGCACTATGTGACTCAGGGGCCCATTTTCCCGGACACTGGTTGTTGTTTATGGTGGGTTTATGGTAGGTTGCAGGGTAGGTCTAGGCAGGATACTTGATTATAGGACAGGAGATATCTTGCACTAACCTGGTCACACCAAGGGAGTGATGCTAAAGGACAGGCTCAACACTTGTCAGCCGGCTGTAACATTTGTTGGCTGGATGAATTATGCTGAAATCATGAATCCATAATATTGGTGGGTTTCAGCTGCCCTACGTGGTCCTAATCATGGTTTAGGGAAAGAGCCAGGTTTTTAGAGCTTTATGGAAGGACATGTAGTCATGGGTGTGTCCAATGTGCAATGGGAGTGAGTTCCACAGAGTTGGAGCCAAGGTTGAGAAGGCTGACCCTAAAATGCTGGCTGAATTGGAAGCTGGAATCACTTGTAAGAGAGCAGTGCTTGACCTCAGGGCGCGTGATGTGTGGTACAGTGTAATTTTCTCTTGAAGGTATGCTGAGCCGGTATGTCACTACTCGGTGGGTAATACATAGTATTTTGGAAGTGGCCCTTCACCCAATAGGGAGCCAGTGAAGGGTGCGGAGAGCCGGGAGATGTGATCCATGTTTGTTAAGTTGGTATGCTGGTGCACCCAGGTATAAGGAGTTGGCATAGTCCAGTCTCCACATCACAATGGACATAATAGCATTGAGTCTGTTAGGGTAGGTGAAGTAAGGGAACCTGCATCTTAGGAATTTGAGGTGGTAGTGACAGGATTATTATACATTATTGATCTTGATCTGGGGTACTCCAGTGTTCCCAGTGTGAGCGGTTGAGACAAAAGGGGAGAGGAAGGTGATTTATTTCCTGTTGCTGAGGAAGGAGGCAATCCATTTGAGTGCTGAGCATTGGATTCCTAGGGAGTGTAGTCGGTCAAGGAGGGTAGAATGGTTAAAGGTGTCAGAGGCTGCTGACATGTCAAGGGGAACCAGGACTGCACAACCCTCTGAGCCTTCCGAGACCTTGAGGTCATCCCAGATCGAGATCAGAGTGGTTTCTCTTCCATGGCACGGCCTGAAACCTGATTGAGCGGGGTCGAGTAGTTTGTTGGATTCTATGAAGTGGTTGAGTTGAGAGTATGCAGTGCGGGCAATGAGTTTAGCCAGGAATCGTGTGTTGGAGATTGGCCTGTAATTCTTAGGGTCAAGGGGGTCGAGCGTTGCCTTTTGTAGAAGTGGTTTGACATGCGCTATTTTAAATGCCTTGGGAAAGATGCAGGCAGTGAGGGAGTCATTTAGCATGGACCTTGCTTGTTCTCCTTCACAAGTCGAGGAGAATATTTCTTTTTGAAGAGAGGTGGGACAGGGGTCAATGGGGGATCCAGAGGGTCTGCTGCCGGATAGTGGATCAAGGAACTCATCTCTAGAGATGGGGTTGAAAGAGTTGAAAGATGGCATTGCGGTAGTAGGAGCAATGGAATTGGGAGGGGCAGTTTCTAGAAGTGATTCAGCTCACAATGTTAATAATTAAAACAAAATCACTCATTGTTTACCAGACTATAGTGTAGCAGTGACAAAACCAAAGAAATATTAGTTGTTTCCAAATGTATAGGGTTATCCTGAGGATAGGAATTAGGGACGGGGTGGTGGGGTTTGAAGGCAGCCTCAAAAATGAGGAACCATGGATTGTGCCGAGTATGGACTTGCATCTGTGTATAAAGCCTGTGCTCATGTTAAGTTTATTGGCTGGATCAGGTTTTGTGGGAACCTATAACACATGACGTCTCCTGGAACTTTCGATTATTTTGGTGATTTCACATCACTGTCTGAGCCCCACCAATACATTTATGAAGTTGGCACTTATTAACATTGGTGTCTGTCCCTCTACATGCACACTGCATAAATAAATACTGCAGTGGAAAACTAGGCCTATGTGCGAGGTGGCCCTCGCCAGATATTTTTATATGCAGGTTTAGTAAGGTAATTAATTCCTTGTTTCAATGAAATTGGAATAAGTCAAACTTAAATTGGCTGCAGTATTCAGAGTGACCCTCATGGAGCGCAAAGGCCTCTGTAGTTCCCACTTTCTTCTGCTTCATGCTCCCTTTCTCAACTCTCATGCTGGACTTCCTTTGCATCTTGTACTCATGGTAGCCCTGAATCATGCTGTTCCCATCTTCATCTTGTATCCTGGCCTGCAACATTATGTGTTACTACTGTCATCTGCAATTGTATTCACTCTCCCTTCTTGCTGCCCCACTCTTTTTGCATGCTTACTCTGTTCTCTCCTTCTACCCCTTTATCCCTTTTCCTATCTCCTCTCCTCCTCCCCTTACTTTTTTTCTATGCACTTACTCTATCAGAATTGTCCCTGGACCTAGTATGAATGCAACCTTGTTTGTCTCCGCCCCCTCCCTTTATTTGCCCCCCTCCTACAGCATTATCTGAAATGTCGTCAGGCCTAGTACGATAGTGGCTTGTTTTGTTCCTCCCCTCCCTTTCTGCACCACTCTCCCGCACCTTTTGTTTTTCTCCGGCTCTACCAGAAATGTTGTCAGGCCTATTACGGTAGTCGCCTTTCTGTTTCCATGCCTTCCCACTCTCTCTCTCCCTTCCTTATCTATGTCTTTGCTCTTGCACTATCTGAAATGTTGTCAGGCCGAGTACGATAGCTAATTTCACATCCTTACTGTTCATGGCCTGTAAGAAAAGCATTGTATTTTCCCTCGTTCCCTCCTTTGCCTTGAAGCGCTTTGAAACACATTGGGCCTCATTACAACAGTGGCGGCCACGGTATGAGCGGTGCCGGTAAGGCACCGGCACCGTTCATACCGGGCCACCACATTATGAGTTCTGCTCGAATGTGCGACACTGCACGCCTGGTCAGACCAGGCGTGCAGAGCAGCACCTGCGAGCACATCAGGATGGTAGCAACGGTACCGTTATGAACGGTACCGATGCTACCATCCTCACCATTCCCATTGAGCCCTATGGGAGGCTCAAATGAGAATGGGGTCGTACCGGCTCCGGGTCCCGCGAAAGGGAATTACTTGGCCCGCCGAGGTCAGAATGGCCCGGTAACTCCCCTTTTGCGGGACCCGGACCCGAGTTTGGGGGTAGACATGCCCTTATTAATGGCCTGGCTACCTCCAAAATCGTAATGAGGCCCATTGCGTAAAGGTGCTGTATAAATAAACTATCATATCATATCATGCTGGCTCATTTTGCTAAGCATACCATGAAATCTCATGATGACATATTACAAGCTAGCTAGCACCCACAGGCGCTCGCTCATTTGCTAAAATGATTTCTCAGCTGGGTCAGAGAGCTTGGGTTAAACTACTATACTATCCTTTCCTATGCTCTGTTCACCACCACAGTCTTTTCATGTGGTGACGTTATGCTACGATTACTATTTTCGAGAACGTGAAGAATCCTACATCTTTTTGGTCACAGAATGTTGGCAAGTATGCTACCATCAAAACAAGGGCAGCAAAAATACACGCATGCGCGCACACACATAAACACTGTTGTTATTATCATTGTTATTCTGAGAGCCCATCTGGAGAGCAGCTGGGAGCATTCGTATTCGGAGATGACGCCCACAACATTAGATTGCTGAAAGGAAGGAGATTTTAATAAGATGTTAAAACGCATTGAACCAAATGTCATGGAGTAGAGAAAGTAAATAATACACAGCTGGTGACGGGCTCTGGGATAGGCTGAATCAGGGTATGATGCAGAATGTATTTGTGGGAACAGCCAATCGAAACAAAAGCAGAAGCCAGGAAGATTGAATCGCTGGAGACGTTTACTCTCTGTGCGTGGGGGTGAAATGTTTGCTGAGGCGAGTGGGGGCGGGGAGCGGCCAGCCAGAAAGCTCGATAGCTTCACGGCAGTGCCCTTTGTGGGGCACGCTGGGAGGAAGTGTACGTTCGCCGTGTTCCTGGAGCGAAAGGATGGGAGGAGGGGGCGGTGTGAACTAGAACGTGCAACAGCCACACAGCAGAGACCTTTGGCGTCCACCTCCTCTCTAGTCTAGGGACAGAAGGGCGAGGGCGTTAGCAAACTACTGATGCACTGTGCACCGGGTTGCACAATAGCTGCAAAATGTCCAGTGTATTCGCCAAAGAAAAAAGATCTTCATTGTTTAAAGGGTAGTCCTAGTAATTGGTGGCCACAATTATATGTGGGCAAATACAATTACGACACCACACAAAACATAACATTTCAAAAAAGTACACTTGAAGGGTGATAGATGTTACTGTTACCCATAACAGTGGAGTGTTTTCATTTTATTTTTATTGGATATTTATAATGCACCTATAGAGCAAAATGGTGCAAAGAGTTGCAATTAAAGGTAACTCACTTATTACAACTCTCCCCCAGCTCACATAGCAGCCAAGTCTTCTGCAAAATGCCAGATGCTGTTGCAGAGGCTTCCCAATAATTCACTAAGCGGAGTAGCCCGCTTCATGAATATATTTTTTTTTTAAAAGCTTTCGAAATGTCAACAGTTTGGAGCTTTTTTGTAGGCATAGGAAAGGCATTAAGCAGGCCCTGCCGTCGTGGTAATAATTAGCCATTGATGCTAGCAGCTGTAGAATTAGTATCATTGTATGTGAGTGTGTACCTGGGCATCTAACAGAAGTATCTGGCAAATGTCTAATACGCATACACAACCATAACTGCTGGCTTTGCCAGTGCGTGTTTTCCAAAGGACTTCAGTGAAGGGCATGCATAGGGATTACAAATCTAGCAGCTGAAAGCCGACCTGGGTAAGACATTTATATGTCACCAGTAGTGAGTTTACAGCTCCAATTAAGCAATTAACTCTCAGAAGACGGCTTTAAAAAAAAATTGGCAGGAATTTGATAGCAACATTTGTTGGTAATGCTTGATAGACCCCAGCTTAAAGTGTTCCCACGAATTGGTATTTTGGGTGTGGGGGACGGAAACGGGGTGGGAATGGCCATAGATATAAGCATGGCAATGGGCAGTCAATGGGTGGGAAAATGACCAAACCAAACAACACCTACAAGCTCTGTGGCCCTCCTCGTATGCCATTCTCCCTATTTGTACTCTAATGCAACAGTTTCCACTAATAGCCCAAACTAATTGTACATATAAATGCAAAATATAAGTAGGAACAGATCAAAGTACTAGGAAGGGAAGACAAAAGGAGTTCCCGCAGGAAACCTTCTATAACTCTGCCCTCAGTTTACACAGTAATCATGACTTCTGCAATATATATGATCCTATAAAAGAGCCTACGTAATGTATCACAAAACATCTGGTTGGCCCCAGGGGTGCCGTGATATCTCTCTCCCTTGTCTGCAACCTTCAGCTCACCACATGCTTTGGACTATTGCTTCCATGATCCCTCACCATTAACTATGCTAGCTAGGGCTCATGGGAGTTGTAGTGCAAAACATCTGGAGAGCCAAAGGTTGCAGATGCATGATTTTAGCCAGACCAGCAAATACCCCTTCACACCACAACATAAACAACATCTGCCAACATCTGGAAGACCAGAACAAAAATCCTCACGAAGGAGCCATTGCAAAATAACTATGCATGATAAGAAACATCTGTAAAGTAAAACGGCTAACACATGTTAATGTCATGGTCGACATTCTCGCAAATAGCCTCATAAATCGAAAGGCCCAACAGGGTTAAGTCGAAAATGAGTAACTGCAATGAAGAGCCTCATTGGACGAAATAATGAGTCTACTACAGGAAGTGTCCTGCAAACAATGTTTCCCCAGTCAGAAGTCAAGTGCTGCACATAGCCACTTAACAAGCTGAGTAAAATGTTACTACTCATGAGCCTTGATCACAAACAACTACTCTGGCTGAGGAAACCCAGATTTCTAATGTTCTTATGTAAAGGTAGTATATACCTCTGCATGCTTCTGCCCACTGGATGCACGGTTCCAGAGTTGCAGACCTCTTGCTTCAGGAGAACCATTGTACCTTATAAAAAGGGGAAGTCTGTCATCATTGCTCGCCATTCCAGCCCATTCAAACTGCTTTGCTGTGAGACAAGTAATAATTGCTCTTTTTTGACGGTTTTGCAGAGTAAAATCCTTTGATATCTGTCCTGTGATTTTTAGTGGTACAAGGGATGCCATGACATGTTGTCTCTGAAAGACATAGGGCAAAGCACATTGCTTTGTGTTGTGCCATATCAACGTCAATTTAACAGCAAGTTCGCAAGCAATCAACATTTATCAATACTGCAAAGCTGACATTTTTGTACAAGTTTTTAATTCAAATGTTGCCATAAGAATTCTTACAACCATTTTTTTAAGGTCGCATGTCTGCCCCTCTCAACCGGCTAATCCATCCCCTGCTCCAATCTCAACACTTTAGTGGTCAGAGGAGGGAGTCATTAATGTGCATCATTGCCATCATTGGGTTTCTTGGAGCCAAAAATCAAACCAGCTCAGAAATCTCATTTTGTTGGGACAATAATGGACCTTTTTAGCGCCTGCTGCAAAGAGGGACCACAACACTCATCTCCGTACATAGAAAGCACGTTTTGGTAAACAAATGACTTTATTCGATTAGAAACATACTGATTACTGATTGAATGATCTTTTCTGAAATTATAATTACGTTGAAATAAAACACAAATCGTACAGGTTCTGTTAGAAAAACACTGATCGGTTACATAAAGGGCTGTTTGGTAACTCTGCAGCGGTCTTTACTAAACATTATGATACAATGAGTTTGCTGGCAATCTGATTCATTTGGGTGACGGGAAAACGAATTATATTACAATTACAACAGCAAAGTGCTCGTAAGAACACATACACAACATTGCCATGGCGACACCTCCCGCCTTCCCGTTGTTATGGGGAGAGCGGGACGCGAGGCGTACGTGCACCGGCTCCATGGAGGCGTAGCACGACGCCTCGCATGGTCGTCATGACTACGAATAAATACTGAGAGAAGCTGTGAATTCCCGCGGTTTCCAATTGGTTTGGAGACAGTTTAACTTCAAGCTGCAGGGATAGCAGTTCACAGACGCGAAGAGAAGTAAGAGTTAAAATCTGTATGCCTTATAATGATACATATATACTTTCAGGTTACTGCATCCAGGAATTAATTAGAACACAAGTTACACACGCAACGGCACAGACAGTGGGATGAGGTACTAATCAGCTTACCCTCATTTATATGTTGACGGAAATATATGTAATGGAGTCTAAAACAGGACTGTTGTGTTCTCTTGTGGACACGAAAATTATTACCAAACATGGTATGTATCATTTTTTGAATAATGAACACTTTATTTAATGTTTACACAGCCATGAAGATGGTGTTTTACACTGAAATGCAAAGGCTAAATGCAATTGTTTGACCGCTGTGTCTTTATCTCTGCCTAATAAATCACTTCTGTGTAACTTCAAAATAGGAGTGTGGATTAAAACATTACCTATAATCTTAAAACTTGATTTGGTGTAATCTCTAATGAGAATGATATTCCATCTGAATTATCAAAGTAAGAAAATGAACAAAGAGGGAAGAGTGGAAAAAGAAAAAGTACAAATAACATCTACCAAGATGATAAATATATGCTACTTTTTTGCAGACTCATTTCTTATGAGCAAACTGAGAGCGTCATTAATTATGAGGAGGTGTCACATTGTTTTTCTTTTTGATGGTTTTATTACATGGCACACTCCGGCCAGGGACTCCTTCCCTGAAAATGAATGAGGCTTACCACAGGTTCTTTTATTTGAGTAGGCCTCAAACCTGTCTCTCACCCAACCTCCACAAACACCCTCGGTCACAATGGACCAGGAATCAGGCTGGTGGGTATCAATAAGATATTTATTATTGTATTATTTAATGGAAAAGGAAAATCAAACCATTTTACAGCCACTATTGTTGTGGTACACAATTGCACTAATCTCTACAAAACAATTCAGTGAATATATACTGTTACAATTCTCACAATCTTTAATGGCAACACAGAAAAAGAGCACATTTTAGAAAGAGATGACCCCAATGGTGTAGCACTCCCTCCTGTAAGAGGATTCAATTCAGCACTACAGCCAAGTCAACGCCTAGTCTAGAATACTGAATGAAAACCATTATTGATATATCTTTATGTCCAGTTCATGTTTTCTGGATGACTACCCCTATATAACACCCCTCTCTTGGAATCCTCCTGACCCCACTGAGCCAAGAAGTAGTTCTGTTTTGCAAGTTAAAAGGTTTATTTGATAATTTAAACAATAGATATATATATCACACTTTATAATAAATTAATAATTGAATATCACACTTAATCTGAGATGATAAAGATTAACAACGGAGAATCTGGCACTAGCACACTTCTTTATAATCAATGATGAGTGGTTATAGGATGGATAAGATAGCAACAATACTTTTATGGTTTCAAATGGATGCAATGTGGAATGAAATGCAGTAAAGAAAATAACTTGATAGGATTTCAGCAAAGACAATGTAATCACTTTCTTGTACAATTCACCCCCCCCCTTTTATGCAATGCAAGGAAATGGAAGGAAGGCACACAGTTCTCAGAAATGCAATCAAATGTGATTCAGTTCACCCCAGCAAGCTTAGACTACAGATCGGAGTTTTAAACACAGGCCCAAAATGCTTTTATATGTGCTGGCAATGAAGTGAAAAATATGCTAAAATGCTTTTAATTCCCTCTAGAGGTTCAGGGTGAGTGGTATCAAGTTAATATTAGTCCAGGCTCACTTTAGCAAGGATCTAGGGTGTAGCTAGCAGGTTAAACGAATTTTTGGCAACTGAAAGCAAGAAAACTGCTGTTTTCACACGTTGAGAAATTTGCAAATCGCGGTAAATTCGCAAGTGCGTTTTTCACGATTGCAGCAGAAGTATAGGGGGTAGGAATGGGGTTCTAGGTTCGTAGAAAAGCCACGATTCTCAGCTTTCAGGGGAAAGTTACTGCAAGTCTCTATCACAAACGGTCACGGAGATATGAGCGTTTAAATAAAGGTCGTTTTTCAGATTTGAAATTTTAAAGTTCAAAAAGACAAGTGCAGCTTGCAACTAGAAAATGACAAGTGACAGCTTTACAAATGACAGGTGACAGTTAGGAGACAGTTCTACTTAGATTACAATAGCTTGGATTATATTATTTTAACTAAGAGATTGGTTCTGCACAGTTCTGCTAGGTACTCACAATATCTTTTAAAATATGCCTCGCCACGGATCTGGTCAGGTTTTGGACTGGACTCCGGTCTCTGCACTTCACAGTGATCTGGGTCAGCTCTGCTCTCTCTCTGGTTCTGGAAATTTGATAGATTTGAAGTCTCTATGTCTGCTCTCTGAAGGTTGAGGGAGGTAAAGTATGGATTTTCCCGGCAGAGCTTCCAGCTGCAAATGGATTTGAAGGTCCCTATCTGTCCTGCCTGTCTGCTTTTATGTGTTTTGAAAATGGGTGTGTGTGCAGCATCACTAGACCCTACCCCTCTCCACTTGTCATTGGCCCAGCTTTCATTTCTCCCCTGATTGGGGGAGCTAAGTTGTGTCAGAGTGATGTCATTTTACAGCCTGCTGAAAGTCCACTCCTCCTGTCAACTTGCACACAAATCTAGATTTGAACCAAATACATATTTGCAGAGGTACATATTGTTTAAAATTACATGCACCCCTCACATATCACAGGAGGTATCCCCTGTTCAAACTCTGCTCTTCCTGGGGGCTTGCATTCAGAAATGGCACATATTTCACTTTTTAACTGATTTTGCAATTTCGGACATTAACCCAAATTTACACACATGTGCGCAAGGAGTATGGACATTAGTTGATGAAGTGTCAGATTTTTCACATGCACACATTTTGAGTAATATCCTCTTTTCCGCTAAAACCCCCCTGAACATGCCACCGGTTCTAAAAACCTCTTAAAATGTGGGCAGAAAAATCACAAGAATTATGGTATCATTTATAAAATTTTCACATGTCCGCTCTATGAATGATCCATCTTTTTAGAGTTATGTTCTGGCCCCAAAGGGGTGTGGTTTCCCCCCAGCACAAGGTTGAATTTCTGTTTTTTCCAGTTCTGCCAAGCCAGCTTGCTCTCACAGGCAGTGCTCCTCCTCTGTCCTTCCAGGAGGAAGCTCCATTTACGACATCTGCAATAAACCATCTGCCTGGGTGAAGGGGGTTGCATTGTTCAGAGCTCCTGTATTCTGTGGGGGCTCCCCTTAATTCAATTATCAGAGAGATGGCATATCCTTAGTGTGGCCAGCAAAAGGCAGATAGGCCTGGGAACACAGCTGTGACTCAAGTTTCACTCCTGATGGGGGTAGTTGCCAGGCAAAATTGGAATCTCTTTAAGCCAGTTTTTAGCTACATGTCATTTCTGTTCCCCAGTCTTCTGCATTCAAATAAAACTGAACATTTTTACATATGCAGCTAGAATGCTGATTCTAAGTTTAAAACTATGACATTTAAACAATTGCAACCTATGTGACACTCAAAAGTAGGTCACTCAGTCAATTTAAACATTTAGATTTTTGGTGTCTTTCAGTCCAAATTTACTTAAACTGCTGAAATCCACAGCTCAGCCAGTCTTGTTATAAACCTTCAAGTCACTTCAGAATATAACTTTACATTGGATCCACCTCTCAGTAAGTCTTTCTTTGGCCTGCTTTGGGTTCATTTATTCAGTTTTATACAAAAAGTAAAATCTGGTGTTGTTTTAAAACGCCGGCTTTTGGATAGTGGTGAGTACTGGTACTGCACCCCTTTTTGGGATTTAAGAAAATGAATTCCCAACAGTTATGGGTTTGCTTTTGGCAATCAGCATTGCCACTCCCAATGGTTTCAGACTACTGTGTGGGTAGTCCAATGGTGGTTTTAGGCAGTGTCCTTCTGTGCCCATAACATCGGCAAAAATGAGTGACAGCCTATTCTTCATGCATTTCCCTGTGCATTTTCTGGGAAGCTCTGGCCATCATGATGTTTTCCATGTCAGTACTGCACAGTTTTGAGGTAGGGCTTGGATGCGTGGATAAAAACATCCCACAAGCCCCCCTCTTGCGATGGCCATTCTGTTTCCTGATGGGACTCGCAAGACCTGGGATGTTTCCTCATCTTCTTCCAATAGATGGCACAGTTCAGCATCTTTTTCTCCATCCGGTCGGATCGATCGGTTCTCCTCGCCGGTCCTGATGGGAATATTGGGCGGTACACTGGGCCCGTTGCGTCTCTGCTCCCGGTCTCCGGATCGTCCTCCTTGGCCCGTCTCCCGGTTTTCTTTCTCCTAGGACGACAAAGGAAGAGCGGCAATACCTACTCATAGACGTTTTTCCACCACTGTTGAGATAGTGGGGCAGCATATGCATTTCATCATAATGAAACATTACATTCTTATTTTTAAAAAAAACAGTATAACTAACAGACAGTTTCATGCAAATCACAGTATTTTAGAGACTAGATGTGGTATGTTTTATGATTGGAACTGAATTAGTCTGAGACAGTACCCGCTAGGATTCCAGAGGATTCCTCCAGTTGTTGCAGAGCGTGCCTGGGATGGCAACACTTCAACTGGTTTATGTGGACCCACTTGTCTTCCCCCGCTGCCAACGGACCTTTGGGGATGTGGATTTTGTAGGCCACAGGGGAAGTCTTGTCGATGATCTCAAAGGGTCCCTTCCACGTAGGCAAGAATTTGCGCTGTTTTGCCTGGTTTCTTTGGAAGTTGTATAAATAGACCCGGTCCCCCACCTGATATTCCTTCTTGGAAGTCTTCAGGTCATAGTGGGTCTTCATGCTATCAGCCGATCTTTCTAGATTCCGCTGAGCGTAAGCAAAAGCATGTTGGAGGTGTTTCCTTAAATTCTCCACATACTCATGAGTAGTGGAGGCATTTATCAGTGTCTGCTCTTGGGTCCTGTAGAGCAAATGCTGCGGAAGCACCATCTTGCGCCCAGTCATCAACTCAAATGGTGACATTTTGGTTGCAGATGAAGGGGTAGATCTGATGGCCATTAGGACCAGAGGTAATCGGATATCCCAACTTGGCCCAGAATCTGCCACAAACTTTTTTAAGATGCTCACAATTGTCTGGTTATATCTCTCTACTGCCCCAGAAGAAGCTGGCCTGTAAGCAATATGCAACTTCCTTTTGACCCCCAGTATCTCCCACATCTTTGCCATTACTTCACTGGTGAAGTGGCTACCTCTGTCTGACTCAATCCTTTGAGGTAGACCAAAACGGGAAAAGATATGGTTAATCATCAGGGCAGCTGCGGTTTCTGCCTTGCAATTTGGGGCTGGGAGACATTCCACCCACTTGGTGAACAAGCATGTGACGGTCAACATGTACTTATTCCCCCTAGCAGAGCGAATCACGGGGCCTACAAAGTCGATTTGTAAATCTGCCCATGGCAGTGTCATCCCCCTCTTTTGGAGAGGCGCACGGTGCATGAGGGATGATGGCTGAAATTGTGCACACACAAGACACCCCTTCAAATATTGGTCGAGGTCCTGCCCCATGTGTGGCCAGTATGCAACCTCTCTTAAGATTTCCAATGTTGTGTGAAACCCCCTATGACCGGCGGTGGCCGCATCATGGGTGTGACTTAACATCAGGCTTCGGAATGAGGTAGGAACCACCCACTGGTCATGGCCAGCTTTGGATTTCCTTACCAACAAACCGTCTTGGATTCGGAACATTTTTGGACATTTCATCAACACTCTTAGGTCCTCTTTCCCAATGTAATCGGTATCCGTCAGGGGAAAGTTCTCAGGGTCCTCAATGTGCTGGTAAAATTTACCAATTATTGGATCCCCCTTCTGAGCAGTAATCAAATCAGCATCAGGGGTCTCCTTACTCCATTGTGCAATTGAAAGGTCGTTGTGAGCATTTGTCTGGGACCTCGTGACAGCAGTGACCTGGATTTACCCCAACAGGGACTCAATCTCAATTAGATCCCCTTGGATGGCCCCAGTTTTGGCCAGCTGATCAGCTAAGTCATTTCCAGTTTTGTCTGGTCCCTCTACTTTGGAATGACCCTTGATCTTCTTCCAATAGATGGTCATCTCATTCGAGGTGACCAGATCATCAATGTTTTGGATCAACTTCCCATGTTTCAAGGGTTTGTTGTTAGCACATAACATGCCTCTGGTTTTCCAATTAACCAGGTGCTCCACGAACCCGTTCCGTACATAATCCGAATCTGTGATTATGACCAGTTTGTGGAGTTGATTCTGGACAGCAGTGAGGATGGCCTGATGCACAGCCATCAATTCTGCCACCTGACTACTTCGGGGACCAATTTTGTATCCAGCGGAGGGTTCTGGGGACTCATTCACCCATGCATTCCCTACGCCAGCCACCAGTTCTTTCTCCCCGTTGTTGTCAACATGGTAAGAGCATCCATCCACATAGACAGTGGGCATTCCCTCACACTTGTCTTCTTCAAAGACTTTGTGTGGGGAATTAAGGTATGCCTCCATGTTGTCCTTTATTTTTAGACTTTCGTCCTCGAGACAGTTTTCTCTGGCACAATCATGCAAGTCAGCCAGACCTTGCGCGAGGGGACTCTTCTTGTTTTGGCCATATCGGACCTCCACAGGAAAGCCTTGCATTGACAGAATCCAGGAAGTAATTCGGGAATTACTCACATTTCCGGCCCGGATTCTGTCACTTTGGAGATATTGCAGAGGCTGGTGTGGAGTCTCCACTATGATGTGTTCCCCCTGGATAAACGGGCGGTAATTCTTCAATGCCCACACCGTTGCCAGGAGTGCCTTCTCACAATCGTTGAATTTTTCCTCCACAGAGGATAAAGTTTTGCTCGCGTAGGAGATTACTGTATTGACCTTGTCATGCTTTTGGTATAATACTGCCGTCAAGCACGTATTAGAGAACCCCGTCTCCAGGAAGAACTCCTTGTTTCTGACAGGGTAAGCTAGGCAAGGCGCTTGTGAGAGGCTTCTTTTGAGTTGTTTTACTGCCTCGGCTTGTTCTGGACCCCATTCCCACTTGACCCCCCCCTTCAAGAGATGAATCAGGGGTCTGGTGATCTCTGCGTAGCCCTCAATGAACTTTCTGCTGTAATTAGTCAGTCCAAGGAGGCTCCTTAGTTCCCGCAGAGTTGTGGGGTCTTTCAGTTTCTGAAGTGCTTCCACTTTCTTTTCCTGGGGACAGAGACCCTAAGGAGTAATCTCATGCCCCAAGAAATTAACACGGGTTCTACACCACTGTGCTTTCTGGAAGGAAAGTTCTGCTCTGGCGGCACTCAACTGGGTCAGAACATAACGGATCTCCGCTATGTGTTCCTTCCCAGATGAACTTTTGATGAGGACATCATCTACATAAGCCAGGTTACCCCTCACACCCAGGTCGGGCATGGCCTTATGTAGGAAAATATTGAACTCATTGCCGGAGTTGAGGTATCCGAAGGGAGTCCGGGTCCATGTGTACTGCTGGCCCCCAAAGGTAAAAGCCAGTTTGTATTGGTCCTCCTTGCTGACAGGCACGGTCCAGTATCCATTGGTCAGGTCTATTGCAGTGAATACCTGTGACCCCTGGATCTGGGCCAGCCCTTGGTCAATGTAGGGCAGAGGCCATCGGGAAGTATGGACCCGTTTGTTGAGCTCCCTGAGGTCGGCGCAGAGTCTCCACTGGCCGTTTGGCTTCAATATTCCCATCACCAGATTATTGAAGGTGCTGTGGACTGGACGGATTATTCCCCGGGACTCAAGGTTCTTAATTATTTCAGTAAGGGACTCCATTGATGCGAGAGGCAAGCGATATTGCTTCACAAACACAGGAGTCATGCCAGGGTCCATGGGGATTGTTGTTGTGTGGATGTCAGTGCGACCACAGTCATATGAGTCTACCGCAAAGAGATCTAGATAATCCAAGAAAACTTGTTTCAACTTTTGCTTTTGTTCAAGAGTCACACAGGCATCAGCTAGGTTGACTCTCTCTTCCACCATCTGCCTGAAGCCTGGAAAGACTTCTGGTTTGGCTATCTCCGCGGCCTCCTCCAGCTGGGTGGAGAAGTCCCTGGTCAGAGTGCTGATTTGGACCGGAGGCTTCAGGTGGGAAAGGCAGCCCTCATGGACCTGGAAAATCACCTCATCACTCCTGAAGTCACAAGTCACATCTTCCTTACCATAGGGGCAGGAAGTGTACACCAGGAAGTTCCCCCCATGCCGGGTAAAAATCCTGTCTGGTGTTGTATTGTCATCCCTGTCACTGTCAAAACAGTCCTTGGGGATTGGCCCTAACAGTTCATTACCTAAATCTATGGAAAAATGTCGGTCATCAACCGCCATTCCAATAATGGTGCCTGCGGCTAGAGTAATACTCTTTAAGTCGCTGTTATCCACCTCTATTGGAATGGTGTCATGTTCTATGTTGACTAATGGTGTTGGGTTTACCCCCAACCCTTGCTGTTGGAGAGAAGCGTTTAGATGTATGTAAGCATCAGGGTTTTTCAAATGTTGTCCTCTTTTAGCTTTCACTTCCAGGGAGAATTGTCGGGTCCTTTCTGGGATGGTGACTTCCTCTTTGATCTGAATTTCAACTGCATAAGGTAGCAATTGAGCTGACCTAAATGTTTTTCTGGATCATCAAAGCCCATGGGATTATCCGCTAATCGGGACCAAGCTTTGAAGTTTATTAGGTCCAAACTAATGGCAAAGCGATTGAGAATGTCACTGCCTAAGTAAAAGGCGGCAGGGACGTCTCGCACGACCCAACAATTATGGACTATGCTCTTGTTGCCAATGGAGATTTTGAGCATACACCTGCTTGGCAGGAGATGTTTGGAATTAGGTGCTTCCAGGTCCATTTCCCATTTGTCTATCAGTTTGAAGGTGGGAATGGCTGGATCTTTTGGGAGTTGGCGGAACATGGCTTCGCTGATGAAGCTCTTACCGTTGTTTACACACACTCGAGCGAGAACAGAGTCCTTCCCATCATTTAACTGAACAGGGATGAACAACTGCTCTCCAATTTGCTGAATATCAGCCAGGCTCTGAGCTGATTTCACATCTTTCTGGACTACAGGAGTGGGAGTTTCTGATTGTGGATTAGTATAGAATCTCAGAGTGTTTCCTTCCAGCGTGGAGTACCACTTTAGACTGGAAGGAAGGTTGATTTTCAGAAATAGAGAGGACCCTCCATCACCAGTCTGTTGTCCTACTGCTATTACTGTCACGTCTGGAATTTGGCTATTCTGGAAGTGAAATTCTACTTGGTCAGATTTTTGTTCAACCATGTGGCAGGTGCCGTTTAAACTAACATGGTTGACACTTTGTTTTAATTTTATTGGTCGGTTAGTTTGGGTCCAGAGGACCTTGTTTACGCAATCTATTAGGGGTGACAACCTTCTCAGGAGGTCATTCCCTAGTAAACAAGGGGTGCCCTCTGGGGTCACAACTATGACCGGGTGTTTCACCTTGTGTCGCCCGATCTTAACGTCCAAATCTGCCGTCCCCTCGACAGGAATTTCCTTCCCGTCAAAGTTCTGGAGTTGTCCAAGAAGTGAGGTGAGAGGAATTTGGTACTTCCCTCCCCTTCCTGCATTCAGTTCATCAAAGGCCCTTCTGGACAGAAGGGTAGCTTGAGATCCAGTGTCCACCAGTGCCAAAATTGTACCCTGCCCCTGTACTTGTACCGGGGCATAGTATCTTCCCTCCTTCTTCTCAAGGGCGCACAGATAATGCACATTTTTGGACAACTGGTGGGCTAACTTTCTGGTTTTGGACATCGCTAGCGAAGAGATTTGGGCGGAATTCTGTGGAGAGCCTTGGGAATCTGAAAGAAAAAATTGGCAACTGGAGATCAGAGCCATTGTGGGTTCCCCTGGCTCCGGTTCCGGGCCGCCCCCCCCCCCCTTTTTGGAGGCAGTCACCAGGATGGGTTTGAACCAGGGGATTTTCTTGCTGTTGGTTCTGGGATGAGATGGTGGGCGGCGGTAGCTCAGTCTCCACATCTCCCCAGTCTAGATTTGCATCCCTAGGGACCCATTTTTCTTTGGGAGGAGTTCCCCCGTCTCTGAAGGAGAAGATCCTTTTCCCAGGATCCTCTGAGGATCCCTCTCCCTCAAATTGGAATATCTGTACCTCCTCCTCAAACTGAGTCTGTTTGGGTCTTTTGTTTCTCCTACCCCCCCTCTGCTCGTTAGGAGGCAGACTTTCAGGGGCAAGAGATTTTGTTTCCGGTTCCTGGGTTTCCAGGGGCTGTTTACAAGTGAGGAAGGAAGCTTCCTCCAAGGCTTTACACCCCCCTTCCCTTTGTGCCTCCTCCCTGGGAACCGGTGAGTTATCGGGATGCTGCCCCCGTCATTGTTCTGGAGCACCAGGTCCAGAGTTTGGGGCATTCTGTGCCGGCATGCCCATCTGAGGGTTCTGCTGCGCCCTCAGTATGTGACCCAGATCCCGCGCCATGTTTTGAACCTGGCGCTCTAACTGGGAAACCCGCTCAGGCTGATACGGGGCCCTGTTTCTCCCCTGGGCTGATCCCGGGAAGGGTAGCTATCCCTTCTTTGGTAGTACCCCTGGTTGGGAAGATTTGGATACCCCTCCACCCTTGGCCTCCCCTCTCCCGGATTCGGTTGTCTGGGCTCAGGGAATTGGGGAAAGAAGGGTGGATGATTTTGGGGTTGGAAATTGGGTGGATACCTGGGGAAAAAGTTCTGCCCAGGATTTGGAGAATTTCTGCCCTCCGGTGGGAAGTTAGGAGGGAAGTTCCCTGGGTTAGGTGCTTGGCTGGATCCCCCCCCTTGGGCTGGAGGAGTCCACACATAACCCAGGATGGGTCGATTACCCTTGTAACGGGGACTTACATAGTCAGGAGAGCGAGGGACCCCATTTATGGGACTACCTCCTTGACTCCCTGTTTGTGACTGGCCCGAGGACCTTCTGGGCCTAGCATTATTAGATGCAGGTAGGTTTTTAGGCCCCCCCATCTCCAAATCCAAAACGGGGGTGACCTTTACCTCTGCCACCTTGGCAGCAGCAGGGGTGCTGTTGGCTTTGGGGTTTTTGGGCGCATTATTTTTATTTTCTATTGGCTTCTGCACCTCGTAGATGCGGGTGGCTTGTTCAATGACCCATTCTAAAGATCTTTTCTCATGAAAATCTCTCACGAGCTGGGTCATTATGTATTTGGGCAAGGCATGGAAATAAGTATTAACAAATTCTCTGCTATCCGTGCGCACCCTTCTTATGGTCTGTGCAAAAGCACGATTTAACTCTTGCACGAACTCTTGTGGGGCCTGATCCTCCCCACATTGTAAATTGTAGGCTGCCTTGTGAACAGAAAAATGTTTTAATATGGCCGCCCTATAGGTGGACCACCTGGAATGATTTTGGTCCTCCAGCCCTGCAAAGAAACTGGAGTACTCTGGGCAGAACGTCCACTTTACATATTGGATACAGCTTTGGCTGTCCTTCAAATGAAAAGTCTCCATCATTTGCTCAAACAACTCTAAGTGCTCCCAAACAGAATACTTGGCATTCTTATGATACGGCGTGATGACGCTCCTGATTGCCTTAATCTGCTTTAAGGGGTCCTTAAGCAAGGCCCTTTTTGTCTTATTGGCCCTTTTGGTCCGGGTAACCCTGGTCCATTCATCTTCTGACTCAGAGGCACTGCTCCCAGAGGTTCCCGTCTGTTCTTCCAGGTTTTCCCGGATTCTGCGAGCCTGGGAATGGCTGGCAGAATGTGGGGACCTGGTCTCTTGTGTCCTGTACCGCTCAGAGGAGTCTTCAGATCCCTCCTTGCTGCCAGGATTTGATGGGTACCCCCCCCCACTGACCTAACTGGGCAGAGGTTTTCAGGATGCCCTTAATGGGCCTACTCTCCTGGGGTTCCCCATCAAATTGTACTGTGCTTGGGTGCCCATACCCGGATGCCTGCCCCTCCATTCCTGGGTGGTACTGGCCTATGAGCCCCATGCTTCTGGCTGGATAGTAATCTGCCATCCCTGTGTCCCTGTGCTCATGTGCGCCAGGGGACATGTGGGTGGCAGAGTCCAGGGACTGAGAGAGATAAAGGCCTCTGGTACTAGGGCTCCTGAGGTTATGCTCAGGAGTTTCCCTTTCCCAGCGAACTTGGTCTCTATCCGCCCCTGCCCCCTGTTGCAATGCAAGAGCCTGCGCCTTCAGTTCCTCAGTTAAGGCCTTACTAGACTCTATCAGTCTATCAGTCTCTCCTGCATCGCTACCTGTTGTTGGAGCCTATCATTGTGCTGACAGAGAGCCTCATTTTCTCTCTGTGCATCCTGATTGGTCCTGGAGCACTGGGCCAGTCTTTGCTGCAGGAGGGTTACCTCCTGAGCTGTGTCCCTATTGGCCTGCTCCTGTCTTGCCAGAGACTCCTCCACCCTCCTGGTGGGCTCTAGCAAGTCCTGATGTTCTTTTTGGAGGTCACCCAGTCCCTGGTGGGCCAGGTGATTTTGTTCTGTTCTCTTTCCTGGCTAAGAGCCTGCATTTGTGCCGCTAGGTCGTCCCTCTGCCTTTGGAAGGCACCAGCTTTCTGGCGCTCCTGATCAAACTCTGCCTGGGTATCCAGGTCTTTCAGAATCAGTTTATTGCTCTCCTCTTTCTCGCTATCTAGCTGGCTTTGCAGGGTGACTACCTGCTCCGCGCATGCCCTGTTGAAATTGATCTGTTGCTCCAACTTTTTCTGGTTCTGCAGTAAGGAGTCCAAACTGTCTTGGTGCTCCTTCTGCAGGGCCAGAAATCTGGTATCCTGGTCTGTCTTTTCCTGTTGTAGGATGCCCATATCCTCTTTTATTTTAATGATATATTGCCTACTATCATTTTCTGACTCCTGGCTCCTCTGCAGCCTCTGCTCAGAAGAGGCCAGATCAGATCGGGCCTTCTCTACTGCCATCTGTTGCCTATTTGCCAGATCTTGGCTTTCAGTGCATTTATCCTGCATGTCTCCCATATATAGGTACATGTATGCTGCTATCCTGGCAATCTTATTGTGTTCATCTTTGGCTTTAGGAGCCATATATAGTTCACTCAGGGCCACATGTAATGGACCCTGATCTCTCCATAGGTCTGACCCTGTTTCAGTGACCTGTCGCGTGATGGCCTGCAACCAGGCATCCTGGCCCTGTTCAGTCCATTCACCTCTCACAAACAGTTTATGTAAGAGGTGCTCTCTGGCTATTTTCATGTCTACTAAGGTCGTCATTCTAGAGATTGGTCTCTGTCCTGACTTACAGAAGTTTGTATTTTATTTTTGCAAAACAGACCTTTTCCTAAGAGCGTTCCTTTGAGGAGTGCTTTACAGCGTAACACAGCGTGGTGATCCGACCGGATATGTGTATCTGGTCAGCTGGCACGCTGTATTAATCTGCACAAATGGTAGATCTAACCCAAACGTCCGGCACAAGCCCCCAATTTGTAAGAGGATTCAATTCAGCACTACAGCCAAGTCAACGCCTAGTCTAGAATACTGAATGAAAACCCTTATTGATATATCTTTATGTCCAGTTCATGCGTTCTGGATGACTACCCCTATATAACACCCCTCTCTTGGAATCCTCCTGACCCCACTGAGCCAAGAAGTAGTTCTGTTTTGCAAGTTAAAAGGTTTATTTGATAATTTAAACAATAGATATATATATCACACTTTATAATAAATTAATAATTGAATATCACACTTAATCTGAGATGATAAAGATTAACAACGGAGAATCTGGCACTAGCACACTTCTTTATAATCAATGATGAGTGGCTATAGGATGAATAAGATAGCAACAATACTTTTATGGTTTCAAATGGATGCAATGTGGAATGAAATGCAGTAAAGAAAATAACTTGATAGGATTTCAGCAAAGACAATGTAATCACTTTCTTGTACAATTCACCCCCCCCCTTTTATGCAATGCAAGGAAATGGAAGGAAGGCACACAGTTCTCAGAAATGCAATCAAATGTGATTCAGTTCACCCCAGCAAGCTTAGACTACAGATCGGAGTTTTAAACACAGGCCCAAAATGCTTTTATATGTGCTGGCAATGAAGTGAAAAATATGCTAAAATGCTTTTAATTCCCTCTAGAGGTTCAGGGTGAGTGGTATCAAGTTAATATTAGTCCAGGCTCACTTTAGCAAGGATCTAGGGTGTAGCTAGCAGGTTAAACGAATTTTTGGCAACTGAAAGCAAGAAAACTGCTGTTTTCACACGTTGAGAAATTTGCAAATCGCGGTAAATTCGCAAGTGCGTTTTTCACGATTGCAGCAGAAGTATAGGGGGTAGGAATGGGGTTCTAGGTTCGTAGAAAAGCCACGATTCTCAGCTTTCAGGGGAAAGTTACTGCAAGTCTCTATCACAAACGGTCACGGAGATATGAGCGTTTAAATAAAGGTCGTTTTTCAGATTTGAAATTTTAAAGTTCAAAAAGACAAGTGCAGCTTGCAACTAGAAAATGACAAGTGACAGCTTTACAAATGACAGGTGACAGTTAGGAGACAGTTCTACTTAGATTACAATAGCTTGGATTATATTATTTTAACTAAGAGATTGGTTCTGCACAGTTCTGCTAGGTACTCACAATATCTTTTAAAATATGCCTCGCCACGGATCTGGTCAGGTTTTGGACTGGACTCCGGTCTCTGCACTTCACAGTGATCTGGGTCAGCTCTGCTCTCTCTCTGGTTCTGGAAATTTGATAGATTTGAAGTCTCTATGTCTGCTCTCTGAAGGTTGAGGGAGGTAAAGTATGGATTTTCCCGGCAGAGCTTCCAGCTGCAAATGGATTTGAAGGTCCCTATCTGTCCTGCCTGTCTGCTTTTATGTGTTTTGAAAATGGGTGTGTGTGCAGCATCACTAGACCCTACCCCTCTCCACTTGTCATTGGCCCAGCTTTCATTTCTCCCCTGATTGGGGGAGCTAAGTTGTGTCAGAGTGATGTCATTTTACAGCCTGCTGAAAGTCCACTCCTCCTGTCAACTTGCACACAAATCTAGATTTGAACCAAATACATATTTGCAGAGGTACATATTGTTTAAAATTACATGCACCCCTCACATATCACAGGAGGTATCCCCTGTTCAAACTCTGCTCTTCCTGGGGGCTTGCATTCAGAAATGGCACATATTTCACTTTTTAACTGATTTTGCAATTTCGGACATTAACCCAAATTTACACACATGTGCGCAAGGAGTATGGACATTAGTTGATGAAGTGTCAGATTTTTCACATGCACACATTTTGAGTAATATCCTCTTTTCCGCTAAAACCCCCCTGAACATGCCACCGGTTCTAAAAACCTCTTAAAATGTGGGCAGAAAAATCACAAGAATTATGGTATCATTTATAAAATTTTCACATGTCCGCTCTATGAATGATCCATCTTTTTAGAGTTATGTTCTGGCCCCAAAGGGGTGTGGTTTCCCCCCAGCACAAGGTTGAATTTCTGTTTTTTCCAGTTCTGCCAAGCCAGCTTGCTCTCACAGGCAGTGCTCCTCCTCTGTCCTTCCAGGAGGAAGCTCCATTTACGACATCTGCAATAAACCATCTGCCTGGGTGAAGGGGGTTGCATTGTTCAGAGCTCCTGTATTCTGTGGGGGCTCCCCTTAATTCAATTATCAGAGAGATGGCATATCCTTAGTGTGGCCAGCAAAAGGCAGATAGGCCTGGGAACACAGCTGTGACTCAAGTTTCACTCCTGATGGGGGTAGTTGCCAGGCAAAATTGGAATCTCTTTAAGCCAGTTTTTAGCTACATGTCATTTCTGTTCCCCAGTCTTCTGCATTCAAATAAAACTGAACATTTTTACATATGCAGCTAGAATGCTGATTCTAAGTTTAAAACTATGACATTTAAACAATTGCAACCTATGTGACACTCAAAAGTAGGTCACTCAGTCAATTTAAACATTTAGATTTTTGGTGTCTTTCAGTCCAAATTTACTTAAACTGCTGAAATCCACAGCTCAGCCAGTCTTGTTATAAACCTTCAAGTCACTTCAGAATATAACTTTACATTGGATCCACCTCTCAGTAAGTCTTTCTTTGGCCTGCTTTGGGTTCATTTATTCAGTTTTATACAAAAAGTAAAATCTGGTGTTGTTTTAAAACGCCGGCTTTTGGATAGTGGTGAGTACTGGTACTGCACCCCTTTTTGGGATTTAAGAAAATGAATTCCCAACAGTTATGGGTTTGCTTTTGGCAATCAGCATTGCCACTCCCAATGGTTTCAGACTACTGTGTGGGTAGTCCAATGGTGGTTTTAGGCAGTGTCCTTCTGTGCCCATAACATCGGCAAAAATGAGTGACAGCCTATTCTTCATGCATTTCCCTGTGCATTTTCTGGGAAGCTCTGGCCATCATGATGTTTTCCATGTCAGTACTGCACAGTTTTGAGGTAGGGCTTGGATGCGTGGATAAAAACATCCCACAAGCCCCCCTCTTGCGATGGCCATTCTGTTTCCTGATGGGACTCGCAAGACCTGGGATGTTTCCTCATCTTCTTCCAATAGATGGCACAGTTCAGCATCT
This sequence comes from Ambystoma mexicanum, assembly GCF_040938575.1. NCBI lineage: Eukaryota > Metazoa > Chordata > Amphibia > Caudata > Ambystomatidae > Ambystoma > Ambystoma mexicanum. Next base: position 1,399,006,794 of record NC_090922.1, read on the forward strand.
TTTTCTCCATCCGGTCGGATCGATCGGTTCTCCTCGCCGGTCCTGATGGGAATATTGGGCGGTACACTGGGCCCGTTGCGTCTCTGCTCCCGGTCTCCGGATCGTCCTCCTTGGCCCGTCTCCCGGTTTTCTTTCTCCTAGGACGACAAAGGAAGAGCGGCAATACCTACTCATAGACGTTTTTCCACCACTGTTGAGATAGTGGGGCAGCATATGCATTTCATCATAATGAAACATTACATTCTTATTTTTAAAAAAAACAGTATAACTAACAGACAGTTTCATGCAAATCACAGTATTTTAGAGACTAGATGTGGTATGTTTTATGATTGGAACTGAATTAGTCTGAGACAGTACCCGCTAGGATTCCAGAGGATTCCTCCAGTTGTTGCAGAGCGTGCCTGGGATGGCAACACTTCAACTGGTTTATGTGGACCCACTTGTCTTCCCCCGCTGCCAACGGACCTTTGGGGATGTGGATTTTGTAGGCCACAGGGGAAGTCTTGTCGATGATCTCAAAGGGTCCCTTCCACGTAGGCAAGAATTTGCGCTGTTTTGCCTGGTTTCTTTGGAAGTTGTATAAATAGACCCGGTCCCCCACCTGATATTCCTTCTTGGAAGTCTTCAGGTCATAGTGGGTCTTCATGCTATCAGCCGATCTTTCTAGATTCCGCTGAGCGTAAGCAAAAGCATGTTGGAGGTGTTTCCTTAAATTCTCCACATACTCATGAGTAGTGGAGGCATTTATCAGTGTCTGCTCTTGGGTCCTGTAGAGCAAATGCTGCGGAAGCACCATCTTGCGCCCAGTCATCAACTCAAATGGTGACATTTTGGTTGCAGATGAAGGGGTAGATCTGATGGCCATTAGGACCAGAGGTAATCGGATATCCCAACTTGGCCCAGAATCTGCCACAAACTTTTTTAAGATGCTCACAATTGTCTGGTTATATCTCTCTACTGCCCCAGAAGAAGCTGGCCTGTAAGCAATATGCAACTTCCTTTTGACCCCCAGTATCTCCCACATCTTTGCCATTACTTCACTGGTGAAGTGGCTACCTCTGTCTGACTCAATCCTTTGAGGTAGACCAAAACGGGAAAAGATATGGTTAATCATCAGGGCAGCTGCGGTTTCTGCCTTGCAATTTGGGGCTGGGAGACATTCCACCCACTTGGTGAACAAGCATGTGACGGTCAACATGTACTTATTCCCCCTAGCAGAGCGAATCACGGGGCCTACAAAGTCGATTTGTAAATCTGCCCATGGCAGTGTCATCCCCCTCTTTTGGAGAGGCGCACGGTGCATGAGGGATGATGGCTGAAATTGTGCACACACAAGACACCCCTTCAAATATTGGTCGAGGTCCTGCCCCATGTGTGGCCAGTATGCAACCTCTCTTAAGATTTCCAATGTTGTGTGAAACCCCCTATGACCGGCGGTGGCCGCATCATGGGTGTGACTTAACATCAGGCTTCGGAATGAGGTAGGAACCACCCACTGGTCATGGCCAGCTTTGGATTTCCTTACCAACAAACCGTCTTGGATTCGGAACATTTTTGGACATTTCATCAACACTCTTAGGTCCTCTTTCCCAATGTAATCGGTATCCGTCAGGGGAAAGTTCTCAGGGTCCTCAATGTGCTGGTAAAATTTACCAATTATTGGATCCCCCTTCTGAGCAGTAATCAAATCAGCATCAGGGGTCTCCTTACTCCATTGTGCAATTGAAAGGTCGTTGTGAGCATTTGTCTGGGACCTCGTGACAGCAGTGACCTGGATTTACCCCAACAGGGACTCAATCTCAATTAGATCCCCTTGGATGGCCCCAGTTTTGGCCAGCTGATCAGCTAAGTCATTTCCAGTTTTGTCTGGTCCCTCTACTTTGGAATGACCCTTGATCTTCTTCCAATAGATGGTCATCTCATTCGAGGTGACCAGATCATCAATGTTTTGGATCAACTTCCCATGTTTCAAGGGTTTGTTGTTAGCACATAACATGCCTCTGGTTTTCCAATTAACCAGGTGCTCCACGAACCCGTTCCGTACATAATCCGAATCTGTGATTATGACCAGTTTGTGGAGTTGATTCTGGACAGCAGTGAGGATGGCCTGATGCACAGCCATCAATTCTGCCACCTGACTACTTCGGGGACCAATTTTGTATCCAGCGGAGGGTTCTGGGGACTCATTCACCCATGCATTCCCTACGCCAGCCACCAGTTCTTTCTCCCCGTTGTTGTCAACATGGTAAGAGCATCCATCCACATAGACAGTGGGCATTCCCTCACACTTGTCTTCTTCAAAGACTTTGTGTGGGGAATTAAGGTATGCCTCCATGTTGTCCTTTATTTTTAGACTTTCGTCCTCGAGACAGTTTTCTCTGGCACAATCATGCAAGTCAGCCAGACCTTGCGCGAGGGGACTCTTCTTGTTTTGGCCATATCGGACCTCCACAGGAAAGCCTTGCATTGACAGAATCCAGGAAGTAATTCGGGAATTACTCACATTTCCGGCCCGGATTCTGTCACTTTGGAGATATTGCAGAGGCTGGTGTGGAGTCTCCACTATGATGTGTTCCCCCTGGATAAACGGGCGGTAATTCTTCAATGCCCACACCGTTGCCAGGAGTGCCTTCTCACAATCGTTGAATTTTTCCTCCACAGAGGATAAAGTTTTGCTCGCGTAGGAGATTACTGTATTGACCTTGTCATGCTTTTGGTATAATACTGCCGTCAAGCACGTATTAGAGAACCCCGTCTCCAGGAAGAACTCCTTGTTTCTGACAGGGTAAGCTAGGCAAGGCGCTTGTGAGAGGCTTCTTTTGAGTTGTTTTACTGCCTCGGCTTGTTCTGGACCCCATTCCCACTTGACCCCCCCCTTCAAGAGATGAATCAGGGGTCTGGTGATCTCTGCGTAGCCCTCAATGAACTTTCTGCTGTAATTAGTCAGTCCAAGGAGGCTCCTTAGTTCCCGCAGAGTTGTGGGGTCTTTCAGTTTCTGAAGTGCTTCCACTTTCTTTTCCTGGGGACAGAGACCCTAAGGAGTAATCTCATGCCCCAAGAAATTAACACGGGTTCTACACCACTGTGCTTTCTGGAAGGAAAGTTCTGCTCTGGCGGCACTCAACTGGGTCAGAACATAACGGATCTCCGCTATGTGTTCCTTCCCAGATGAACTTTTGATGAGGACATCATCTACATAAGCCAGGTTACCCCTCACACCCAGGTCGGGCATGGCCTTATGTAGGAAAATATTGAACTCATTGCCGGAGTTGAGGTATCCGAAGGGAGTCCGGGTCCATGTGTACTGCTGGCCCCCAAAGGTAAAAGCCAGTTTGTATTGGTCCTCCTTGCTGACAGGCACGGTCCAGTATCCATTGGTCAGGTCTATTGCAGTGAATACCTGTGACCCCTGGATCTGGGCCAGCCCTTGGTCAATGTAGGGCAGAGGCCATCGGGAAGTATGGACCCGTTTGTTGAGCTCCCTGAGGTCGGCGCAGAGTCTCCACTGGCCGTTTGGCTTCAATATTCCCATCACCAGATTATTGAAGGTGCTGTGGACTGGACGGATTATTCCCCGGGACTCAAGGTTCTTAATTATTTCAGTAAGGGACTCCATTGATGCGAGAGGCAAGCGATATTGCTTCACAAACACAGGAGTCATGCCAGGGTCCATGGGGATTGTTGTTGTGTGGATGTCAGTGCGACCACAGTCATATGAGTCTACCGCAAAGAGATCTAGATAATCCAAGAAAACTTGTTTCAACTTTTGCTTTTGTTCAAGAGTCACACAGGCATCAGCTAGGTTGACTCTCTCTTCCACCATCTGCCTGAAGCCTGGAAAGACTTCTGGTTTGGCTATCTCCGCGGCCTCCTCCAGCTGGGTGGAGAAGTCCCTGGTCAGAGTGCTGATTTGGACCGGAGGCTTCAGGTGGGAAAGGCAGCCCTCATGGACCTGGAAAATCACCTCATCACTCCTGAAGTCACAAGTCACATCTTCCTTACCATAGGGGCAGGAAGTGTACACCAGGAAGTTCCCCCCATGCCGGGTAAAAATCCTGTCTGGTGTTGTATTGTCATCCCTGTCACTGTCAAAACAGTCCTTGGGGATTGGCCCTAACAGTTCATTACCTAAATCTATGGAAAAATGTCGGTCATCAACCGCCATTCCAATAATGGTGCCTGCGGCTAGAGTAATACTCTTTAAGTCGCTGTTATCCACCTCTATTGGAATGGTGTCATGTTCTATGTTGACTAATGGTGTTGGGTTTACCCCCAACCCTTGCTGTTGGAGAGAAGCGTTTAGATGTATGTAAGCATCAGGGTTTTTCAAATGTTGTCCTCTTTTAGCTTTCACTTCCAGGGAGAATTGTCGGGTCCTTTCTGGGATGGTGACTTCCTCTTTGATCTGAATTTCAACTGCATAAGGTAGCAATTGAGCTGACCTAAATGTTTTTCTGGATCATCAAAGCCCATGGGATTATCCGCTAATCGGGACCAAGCTTTGAAGTTTATTAGGTCCAAACTAATGGCAAAGCGATTGAGAATGTCACTGCCTAAGTAAAAGGCGGCAGGGACGTCTCGCACGACCCAACAATTATGGACTATGCTCTTGTTGCCAATGGAGATTTTGAGCATACACCTGCTTGGCAGGAGATGTTTGGAATTAGGTGCTTCCAGGTCCATTTCCCATTTGTCTATCAGTTTGAAGGTGGGAATGGCTGGATCTTTTGGGAGTTGGCGGAACATGGCTTCGCTGATGAAGCTCTTACCGTTGTTTACACACACTCGAGCGAGAACAGAGTCCTTCCCATCATTTAACTGAACAGGGATGAACAACTGCTCTCCAATTTGCTGAATATCAGCCAGGCTCTGAGCTGATTTCACATCTTTCTGGACTACAGGAGTGGGAGTTTCTGATTGTGGATTAGTATAGAATCTCAGAGTGTTTCCTTCCAGCGTGGAGTACCACTTTAGACTGGAAGGAAGGTTGATTTTCAGAAATAGAGAGGACCCTCCATCACCAGTCTGTTGTCCTACTGCTATTACTGTCACGTCTGGAATTTGGCTATTCTGGAAGTGAAATTCTACTTGGTCAGATTTTTGTTCAACCATGTGGCAGGTGCCGTTTAAACTAACATGGTTGACACTTTGTTTTAATTTTATTGGTCGGTTAGTTTGGGTCCAGAGGACCTTGTTTACGCAATCTATTAGGGGTGACAACCTTCTCAGGAGGTCATTCCCTAGTAAACAAGGGGTGCCCTCTGGGGTCACAACTATGACCGGGTGTTTCACCTTGTGTCGCCCGATCTTAACGTCCAAATCTGCCGTCCCCTCGACAGGAATTTCCTTCCCGTCAAAGTTCTGGAGTTGTCCAAGAAGTGAGGTGAGAGGAATTTGGTAATTCCCTCCCCTTCCTGCATTCAGTTCATCAAAGGCCCTTCTGGACAGAAGGGTAGCTTGAGATCCAGTGTCCACCAGTGCCAAAATTGTACCCTGCCCCTGTACTTGTACCGGGGCATAGTATCTTCCCTCCTTCTTCTCAAGGGCGCACAGATAATGCACATTTTTGGACAACTGGTGGGCTAACTTTCTGGTTTTGGACATCGCTAGCGAAGAGATTTGGGCGGAATTCTGTGGAGAGCCTTGGGAATCTGAAAGAAAAAATTGGCAACTGGAGATCAGAGCCATTGTGGGTTCCCCTGGCTCCGGTTCCGGGCCGCCCCCCCCCCCCTTTTTGGAGGCAGTCACCAGGATGGGTTTGAACCAGGGGATTTTCTTGCTGTTGGTTCTGGGATGAGATGGTGGGCGGCGGTAGCTCAGTCTCCACATCTCCCCAGTCTAGATTTGCATCCCTAGGGACCCATTTTTCTTTGGGAGGAGTTCCCCCGTCTCTGAAGGAGAAGATCCTTTTCCCAGGATCCTCTGAGGATCCCTCTCCCTCAAATTGGAATATCTGTACCTCCTCCTCAAACTGAGTCTGTTTGGGTCTTTTGTTTCTCCTACCCCCCCTCTGCTCGTTAGGAGGCAGACTTTCAGGGGCAAGAGATTTTGTTTCCGGTTCCTGGGTTTCCAGGGGCTGTTTACAAGTGAGGAAGGAAGCTTCCTCCAAGGCTTTACACCCCCCTTCCCTTTGTGCCTCCTCCCTGGGAACCGGTGAGTTATCGGGATGCTGCCCCCGTCATTGTTCTGGAGCACCAGGTCCAGAGTTTGGGGCATTCTGTGCCGGCATGCCCATCTGAGGGTTCTGCTGCGCCCTCAGTATGTGACCCAGATCCCGCGCCATGTTTTGAACCTGGCGCTCTAACTGGGAAACCCGCTCAGGCTGATACGGGGCCCTGTTTCTCCCCTGGGCTGATCCCGGGAAGGGTAGCTATCCCTTCTTTGGTAGTACCCCTGGTTGGGAAGATTTGGATACCCCTCCACCCTTGGCCTCCCCTCTCCCGGATTCGGTTGTCTGGGCTCAGGGAATTGGGGAAAGAAGGGTGGATGATTTTGGGGTTGGAAATTGGGTGGATACCTGGGGAAAAAGTTCTGCCCAGGATTTGGAGAATTTCTGCCCTCCGGTGGGAAGTTAGGAGGGAAGTTCCCTGGGTTAGGTGCTTGGCTGGATCCCCCCCCTTGGGCTGGAGGAGTCCACACATAACCCAGGATGGGTCGATTACCCTTGTAACGGGGACTTACATAGTCAGGAGAGCGAGGGACCCCATTTATGGGACGACCTCCTTGACTCCCTGTTTGTGACTGGCCCGAGGACCTTCTGGGCCTAGCATTATTAGATGCAGGTAGGTTTTTAGGCCCCCCCATCTCCAAATCCAAAACGGGGGTGACCTTTACCTCTGCCACCTTGGCAGCAGCAGGGGTGCTGTTGGCTTTGGGGTTTTTGGGCGCATTATTTTTATTTTCTATTGGCTTCTGCACCTCGTAGATGCGGGTGGCTTGTTCAATGACCCATTCTAAAGATCTTTTCTCATGAAAATCTCTCACGAGCTGGGTCATTATGTATTTGGGCAAGGCATGGAAATAAGTATTAACAAATTCTCTGCTATCCGTGCGCACCCTTCTTATGGTCTGTGCAAAAGCACGATTTAACTCTTGCACGAACTCTTGTGGGGCCTGATCCTCCCCACATTGTAAATTGTAGGCTGCCTTGTGAACAGAAAAATGTTTTAATATGGCCGCCCTATAGGTGGACCACCTGGAATGATTTTGGTCCTCCAGCCCTGCAAAGAAACTGGAGTACTCTGGGCAGAACGTCCACTTTACATATTGGATACAGCTTTGGCTGTCCTTCAAATGAAAAGTCTCCATCATTTGCTCAAACAACTCTAAGTGCTCCCAAACAGAATACTTGGCATTCTTATGATACGGCGTGATGACGCTCCTGATTGCCTTAATCTGCTTTAAGGGGTCCTTAAGCAAGGCCCTTTTTGTCTTATTGGCCCTTTTGGTCCGGGTAACCCTGGTCCATTCATCTTCTGACTCAGAGGCACTGCTCCCAGAGGTTCCCGTCTGTTCTTCCAGGTTTTCCCGGATTCTGCGAGCCTGGGAATGGCTGGCAGAATGTGGGGACCTGGTCTCTTGTGTCCTGTACCGCTCAGAGGAGTCTTCAGATCCCTCCTTGCTGCCAGGATTTGATGGGTACCCCCCCCCACTGACCTAACTGGGCAGAGGTTTTCAGGATGCCCTTAATGGGCCTACTCTCCTGGGGTTCCCCATCAAATTGTACTGTGCTTGGGTGCCCATACCCGGATGCCTGCCCCTCCATTCCTGGGTGGTACTGGCCTATGAGCCCCATGCTTCTGGCTGGATAGTAATCTGCCATCCCTGTGTCCCTGTGCTCATGTGCGCCAGGGGACATGTGGGTGGCAGAGTCCAGGGACTGAGAGAGATAAAGGCCTCTGGTACTAGGGCTCCTGAGGTTATGCTCAGGAGTTTCCCTTTCCCAGCGAACTTGGTCTCTATCCGCCCCTGCCCCCTGTTGCAATGCAAGAGCCTGCGCCTTCAGTTCCTCAGTTAAGGCCTTACTAGACTCTATCAGTCTATCAGTCTCTCCTGCATCGCTACCTGTTGTTGGAGCCTATCATTGTGCTGACAGAGAGCCTCATTTTCTCTCTGTGCATCCTGATTGGTCCTGGAGCACTGGGCCAGTCTTTGCTGCAGGAGGGTTACCTCCTGAGCTGTGTCCCTATTGGCCTGCTCCTGTCTTGCCAGAGACTCCTCCACCCTCCTGGTGGGCTCTAGCAAGTCCTGATGTTCTTTTTGGAGGTCACCCAGTCCCTGGTGGGCCAGGTGATTTTGTTCTGTTCTCTTTCCTGGCTAAGAGCCTGCATTTGTGCCGCTAGGTCGTCCCTCTGCCTTTGGAAGGCACCAGCTTTCTGGCGCTCCTGATCAAACTCTGCCTGGGTATCCAGGTCTTTCAGAATCAGTTTATTGCTCTCCTCTTTCTCGCTATCTAGCTGGCTTTGCAGGGTGACTACCTGCTCCGCGCATGCCCTGTTGAAATTGATCTGTTGCTCCAACTTTTTCTGGTTCTGCAGTAAGGAGTCCAAACTGTCTTGGTGCTCCTTCTGCAGGGCCAGAAATCTGGTATCCTGGTCTGTCTTTTCCTGTTGTAGGATGCCCATATCCTCTTTTATTTTAATGATATATTGCCTACTATCATTTTCTGACTCCTGGCTCCTCTGCAGCCTCTGCTCAGAAGAGGCCAGATCAGATCGGGCCTTCTCTACTGCCATCTGTTGCCTATTTGCCAGATCTTGGCTTTCAGTGCATTTATCCTGCATGTCTCCCATATATAGGTACATGTATGCTGCTATCCTGGCAATCTTATTGTGTTCATCTTTGGCTTTAGGAGCCATATATAGTTCACTCAGGGCCACATGTAATGGACCCTGATCTCTCCATAGGTCTGACCCTGTTTCAGTGACCTGTCGCGTGATGGCCTGCAACCAGGCATCCTGGCCCTGTTCAGTCCATTCACCTCTCACAAACAGTTTATGTAAGAGGTGCTCTCTGGCTATTTTCATGTCTACTAAGGTCGTCATTCTAGAGATTGGTCTCTGTCCTGACTTACAGAAGTTTGTATTTTATTTTTGCAAAACAGACCTTTTCCTAAGAGCGTTCCTTTGAGGAGTGCTTTACAGCGTAACACAGCGTGGTGATCCGACCGGATATGTGTATCTGGTCAGCTGGCACGCTGTATTAATCTGCACAAATGGTAGATCTAACCCAAACGTCCGGCACAAGCCCCCAATTTGTAAGAGGATTCAATTCAGCACTACAGCCAAGTCAACGCCTAGTCTAGAATACTGAATGAAAACCCTTATTGATATATCTTTATGTCCAGTTCATGCGTTCTGGATGACTACCCCTATATAACACCCCTCTCTTGGAATCCTCCTGACCCCACTGAGCCAAGAAGTAGTTCTGTTTTGCAAGTTAAAAGGTTTATTTGATAATTTAAACAATAGATATATATATCACACTTTATAATAAATTAATAATTGAATATCACACTTAATCTGAGATGATAAAGATTAACAACGGAGAATCTGGCACTAGCACACTTCTTTATAATCAATGATGAGTGGCTATAGGATGAATAAGATAGCAACAATACTTTTATGGTTTCAAATGGATGCAATGTGGAATGAAATGCAGTAAAGAAAATAACTTGATAGGATTTCAGCAAAGACAATGTAATCACTTTCTTGTACAATTCACCCCCCCCCTTTTATGCAATGCAAGGAAATGGAAGGAAGGCACACAGTTCTCAGAAATGCAATCAAATGTGATTCAGTTCACCCCAGCAAGCTTAGACTACAGATCAGAGTTTTAAACACAGGCCCAAAATGCTTTTATATGTGCTGGCAATGAAGTGAAAAATATGCTAAAATGCTTTTAATTCCCTCTAGAGGTTCAGGGTGAGTGGTATCAAGTTAATATTAGTCCAGGCTCACTTTAGCAAGGATCTAGGGTGTAGCTAGCAGGTTAAACGAATTTTTGGCAACTGAAAGCAAGAAAACTGCTGTTTTCACATGTTGAGAAATTTGCAAATCGCGGTAAATTCACGAGTGCGTTTTTCACGATTGCAGCAAAAATATAGGGGGTAGGAATGCGGTTCTAGGAAAAGCCACGATTCACAGCTTTCAGGGGAAAGTTACTGCAAGTCTCTATCACAAATGGTCACGGAGATATGATCGTTTAAATAAAGGTCGTTTTTCAGATTTGAAATTTTAAAGTTCAAAAAGACAAGTGCAGCTTGCAACTAGAAAATGACAAGTGACAGCTTTACAAATGACAGGTGACAGTTAGGAGACAGTTCTACTTAGATTAAAATAGCTTGGATTATATTATTTTAACTAAGAGATTGGTTCTGCACAGTTCTGCTAGGTACTCACAATATCTTTTAAAATATGCCTCGCCACGGATCTGGTCAGGTTTTGGACTGGACTCCGGTCTCTGCACTTCACAGTGATCTGGGTCAGCTCTGCTCTCTCTCTGGTTCTGGAAATTTGATAGATTTGAAGTCTCTATGTCTGCTCTCTGAAGGTTGAGGGAGGTAATGTATGGATTTTCCCGGCAGAGCTTCCAGCTGCAAATGGATTTTAAGGTCCCTATCTGTCCTGCCTGTCTGCTTTTATGTGTTTTGAAAATGGGTGTGTGTGCAGCATCACTAGACCCTACCCCTCTCCACTTGTCATTGGCCCAGCTTTCATTTCTCCCCTGATTGGGGGAGCTAAGTTGTGTCAGAGTGATGTCATTTTACAGCCTGCTGAAAGTCCACTCCTCCTGTCAACTTGCACACAAATCTAGATTTGAACCAAATACATATTTGCAGAGGTACATATTGTTTAAAATTACATGCACCCCTCACATATCACAGGAGGTATCCCCTGTTCAAACTCTGCTCTTCCTGGGGGCTTGCATTCAGAAATGGCACATATTTCACTTTTTAACTGATTTTGCAATTTCGGACATTAACCCAAATTTACACACATGTGCGCAAGGAGTATGGACATTAGTTGATGAAGTGTCAGATTTTTCACATGCACACATTTTGAGTAATATCCTCTTTTCCGCTAAAACCCCCCTGAACATGCCACCGGTTCTAAAAACCTCTTAAAATGTGGGCAGAAAAATCACAAGAATTATGGTATCATTTATAAAATTTTCACATGTCCGCTCTATGAATGATCCATCTTTTTAGAGTTATGTTCTGGCCCCAAAGGGGTGTGGTTTCCCCCCAGCACAAGGTTGAATTTCTGTTTTTTCCAGTTCTGCCAAGCCAGCTTGCTCTCACAGGCAGTGCTCCTCCTCTGTCCTTCCAGGAGGAAGCTCCATTTACGACATCTGCAATAAACCATCTGCCTGGGTGAAGGGGGTTGCATTGTTCAGAGCTCCTGTATTCTGTGGGGGCTCCCCTTAATTCAATTATCAGAGAGATGGCATATCCTTAGTGTGGCCAGCAAAAGGCAGATAGGCCTGGGAACACAGCTGTGACTCAAGTTTCACTCCTGATGGGGGTAGTTGCCAGGCAAAATTGGAATCTCTTTAAACCAGTTTTTAGCTACATGTCATTTCTGTTCCCCAGTCTTCTGCATTCAAATAAAACTGAACATTTTTACATATGCAGCTAGAATGCTGATTCTAAGTTTAAAACTATGACATTTAAACAATTGCAACCTATGTGACACTCAAAAGTAGGTCACTCAGTCAATTTAAACATTTAGATTTTTAGTGTCTTTCAGTCCAAATTTACTTAAACTGCTGAAATCCACAGCTCAGCCAGTCTTGTTATAAACCTTCAAGTCACTTCAGAATATAACTTTACATTGGATCCACCTCTCAGTAAGTCTTACTTTGGCCTGCTTTGGGTTCATTTATTCAGTTTTATACAAAAAGTAAAATCTGGTGTTGTTTTAAAACGCCGGCTTTTGGATAGTGGTGAGTACTGGTACTGCACCCCTTTTTGGGATTTAAGAAAATGAATTCCCAACAGTTATGGGTTTGCTTTTGGCAATCAGCATTGCCACTCCCAATGGTTTCAGACTACTGTGTGGGTAGTCCAATGGTAGTTTTAGGCAGTGTCCTTCTGTGCCCATAACATCGGCAAAAATGAGTGGCAGCCTATTCTTCATGCATTTCCCTGTGCATTTTCTGGGAAGCTCTGGCCATCATGATGTTTTCCATGTCAGTACTGCACAGTTTTGAGGTAGGGCTTGGATGCGTGGATAAAAACATCCCACACTCCTGCCACACTCAACCACAAACATTAGTTAACTTGTTCCATTAAATGGAAGGCAGTGGCTAAGAGTAGGGATAGAGAGAGAAAATCGGATTTTGAGTAAAGCCCACCACCCCAGCATGGGATACCTGCTAAGAAAGTCAAAACCCGTTTTTGGAGCAAAACGGCAGAATCGGATTTTGATTATTGCTCACACGGCTACTCACAACTGCTATGGGACAGAATAAAAGGAAATGTGTGTTGCTACACTTGAGGAGATAGGTAAGCTTAGAGACAACTAATCAGGACAGCAGGGCCACGTGGAAATAAAGTAGGAACATCGATTTTGTGGAGAAAGCAAATGCAAAAGGAAAAATACAAACAGCAAATGGAAATTCCTTTTACACAGGATTTACAATGACAGGCAACTCAGGGAAGGGGTATAGCTCAGAATAGGCAAATTTGTTTTCATTGACACGGACAAAGACACATGGGACAGATGCAAATAGGAATGTGTGGGGTAATGCACACAATGCACAGGCACATTCGGTTTTCCGTTACAAAGAGACTCATTCTTTTGAGACAACACTTTAATGACTATGATTATTAAAGAAAGACACTATGGACAAGGGGGTTAATTTTATATTTGAACAAACTTGTACCATGAATTTCAATGGGGGTTTTCATTGATTTACTTAAGAATATGCTAAGGATTTACACAAACACTGAGAGGTTTACCAAAGGGAATATGCAACCATACACAGGCTAAACACAGATTCTTCTATGGGAAGATGACTGAATCACACTAGCAATGTGAGGTTTTCAATTGGGTTTCAATGGGCTCAATGATACAAAAAGGAAGAACGTATGCAATTTAGGGCAGGGGTTATTTGCTACTTATAAAGTAAGCCTTGATTTGGGATTCTGGCATGTCAGCTGGATCTCAGGACTCTCTGGACAGCTATGCAAGGGGTCTGGTCACTGAGCTCTCCTTGGTTTGGGATTCTGGTCACACAGCTCGATCTCAGGACACTCTGGACAGCTAGGCAAGGGGTCTGGTCACTGCACTCTCCTTGGTATGGTTCAGCTGCCTACTCTCCGTCCTCCTTCTCCTGTCCCCCTGGATTCTTGTGTGTCCACGATGGTTTAGCACAGTACCCCTTATATAGCTCAAATGACATCACTCACTTTACAATCTAGGGTAGGTACTCTGTAATTACCCCTACCCCTCGGATAGGACAGTTCACCATTCCTCTCTTCATGCCCTGGCATGATTGGTCCAAAGGAAGAGAGCACCATCTGTCTTTTGGCATTCTATTACTCTTCTTTGTTCTCTTGGTCACTTTATGTCTCATAACTCCATATTTCTACTAGCCCCGACATATGCATTAGATATGCAGTTTAAGGGGGTCATAGGGAATTAGGTAAGCCGATCGCCAACTCTGTACGAGGTAGCATGACCCTTTGGCACATTTTTGTCATTTTCTTAAAATATATAATAGTTATGACTTTGTAAATGATCAAGCATATTCCTAATTCCGCCTTCCAGCTTTCCATCAGATCTCATACTTGTCACATCTTTCGATGCAGCCAGAAACAAGTTTTAACTGGCCATTTCAGTCCCCCAAGTTCTATGAAAATGCACTATAGCTCTTAAAAACCACCTGGAAATTACATAAAAACATAGCATAAAACAAAATTATTTCTCATTCTAATTGTTACAAAAATGCAATAAAATGGACTCAGTCCTTTAATGTCAATTTGGAAGATTGCCCCCCTCTGTGGGAGGAGCACTTTATCCCCCACAGCCGGTTACCAGAGATTTTGATTACACCTTTTGAAGTTGCCAGTTTGCCCTTGGTAATGGGTGCAGGAGGAACTCACACTTCCCCTTCCCAGTCAGGTTTTTAGCCACCCTTGCTTTCCTTGAAGTCCCTGAGCCCCTGCCTTCAAGTCTGGCAGAGCAGGGAATTATAATGCCCTCAGTACATCACATGTCATTGCAGGCTGATTCACTAGTAGGTGCGATATTCAGGGGTGAGCGGGGTTTTCAATTAAGTTTCCTGCCTGAGCGCAAAAACTGATTTTGCCGGTATTGTGAGTGTCTTCCAAGGTGTTTGAAATCTGGTGGGTGGGAATGTAATGTGCATTGCTTAGTCAACCCCCTCTCCACAGCATTTTTCACTGACATGTCTGTGTGAGCAAAGTTATCCTTTCACAGTGGCTTTTTAAAGTATTTTTTTTATTTTTATTTTTTACAAGTATGCAAGCTGTTCCTGCGCCTGTTGTTTGAACTCCTATCTTGTATGTCACAGGATTCTTTAATTTGTCCTTTTTGAGTAAGTTGGCATTTGCTGTTGGTCCATTGACAATGACGGGAAGCCCCCTTCCACAGGGTTCTTTGATTTGACACTGAATCAAGAAAAAGCCAAGCCATTTTTCATTTGTAATGTTTTAAAGGACAGATGTTCAAGTGAAATGGAAAGGTAAAGCCATGTCTAGTTGTAGGATTGCAATTCCTGCCCCTCATGTGAATGAAAAGTACAATAAGGCTGTTTTTGTTGCAGCACATAATTTCATGTCATTCAAGTGAAACAAAAGCAATGTAGGGCCGTTTTTGGATTGCAGGGTTCAACTGCTTACCACTCATGTGAATGAACCGTATAATAAGGCTGTTTTTGATGCAGTGCATCACTTCATGTCATTCAAGTGAAACAAAAGCAATTCAGGGCTGTTTTTGAATTGCAGGGTTCAACGGCTTACCCCACATGTCACAGGGAAAGCAAAGCACAGCTGTTTTTGGTGCAGAGTTGCAATGCGTTTTCTTTTCAAATGACAAGAGATTTTTGTTTAGGGCCTTTAAATGCACCCCACACATGGAAATGACCCATGGTACCATGCACAAAGTGGGTTAGGCTCGCCATTGCAACAACTGCCCCGCCTCTATATATCAACATTCACCTCTGAGTGAGGCTACAGCCCATGTAACTGCAAAGCAGATTATGTACTAAAAATCTGTGACTATCATTGGACACAGGTATTATTACATCAAGTACAAATTAATCATATCCATTGTATATACAGTTATCAAAAATGCTGCTGACAGTGGACCTAGCCCCAAATCAGAAATCCCACAGTTGACGGCATTCCACTCAAGTGTGTGTGAGCATTTCCAGAAGTCCACCTCTCTAACGTGAGCATGTCAAACTCAGAAAGAATATATGTAGTTTTTCAGGTGACTAATGCCAACAATATAATTAAGCAATTACCACAGAGCTGGCTGCGTATAACTGGGGGGGCATCAACAGATGCAGTAATTCCCCCCAAAGGCAAGGGAATTATTGCTATTAGTGCCCGACCATTTTGACTGGGGTACTGATAGATACTTTTTTAAAGATGAGTGACGCCTTTGGTGTTGTGCAACTGAAATAAAGAAGAAAGGAAAATGGCCACCATGGAACGGGGAGAAGTTACTGTATGTAGTCCCTTCTCCCTTTCCATAGTGGCAATTGAAAAACAAAAAAGTAAACAAAAAAGATGGCCACCATGTAAGCGGTAGATGGGACTACATGTAGTTCCTTCTCCCTTTCCATGGGGGCCATTGAAAAAAGAAAACAAAAAAGATGTCCTCCAGGGAACAGGGAGAAGGGACTACACGTAGTCCCTTCCCCCTTTCCATGGCAACCAGCACGCGGATGAACTGGGCCGTCAAAGGCTTTTTTGGGCTGGTAACAACCCAGTGAGGGCCAATGAGCTTTCTTGTTACAAGCTCATTGACT
Organism: Ambystoma mexicanum; assembly: GCF_040938575.1. Taxonomy (NCBI): domain Eukaryota; kingdom Metazoa; phylum Chordata; class Amphibia; order Caudata; family Ambystomatidae; genus Ambystoma; species Ambystoma mexicanum. The sequence goes on from NC_090922.1 coordinate 1,399,022,799, forward strand.
CTCTCCGGAAACTAATATCTCTTAATCTAGTTCTGGAACTAAAACACCTTTTGAGAATTTGTGAGCTGTTTTCCATGGCTGTTTCAATTAAGCATCATCAAAAGAGATTCACAATTTATTTTCCCAGTTACCCTTTTAAATGTCTTGAGCCGATACTATAGTAATTGATATTACTTTGAAAAGAGCTGATATTAATCCCCGGGAAGAGGAATCTTGCTGAAGTGTTCTCTCTAATTCCACAGGGGTTATACTGCCACCTCAATTGTTGTGGTGGTTTTAGGTATATTGCCCAGTGTCTGAGATGCCAGCATGGAATCTAGCAGCCACTGAGAGACCAAGATTATCCAATCCCCCTTTAAACAAATCTCACAATTTGGTGCAGCTATACTTTACCCTCTCAAAGAAAGGTGTTTGAGCACACCCATTCATGAAATCACAGTTTTGGAATAATGGGGTTAAGGGCATTGGAATCAATGCTACATTTTTTGTTTTGGTTACTCCACCCAATACATCTAAGGTGAGCTTCGATATGGGAGTGACATATAATGACTTTGGCCAGGAGATTGCTTGAAGCCAAGGCTGCATCCATATATGAGAAGCCGTGACTGGCTGTTTGTAACGGTTTATTGAGGAGCCACCCTCAACAATCGGAGTTCCTTCCCTCCCCACTCAAGTGGTTATGAAACAAACTGTTTATCAGATTATTTTTTAGCCCTTTCTCAGATACATATCATGCCCCTTGGATTCCTCTCCCTTGAGCTAACAATGAGCAAAGAACAAGGCAGGTGTACGGGAAATATATGGGTATTTTGTAAAATTAAAAATAATAGAAATTAAAATGGAAATGTCAAACACCACTTTATCCATGGCACAACACAATTAACTACTCTCAGCATAAATAAATCACAAAAGTGGGTTGAAAAGCACACAATCACAATTCTTTACATTCTGCAAATGTCACTTCATGAAATAATTACACAGATCAATCATGAAAGCAATTGCCGCGTAATGTTGTGCAATTTCTATTTTCCTGCACGCTTAAAAGGCTAGCAATAGGATCTCAAGATTGGTAATTATGATTTCGCCCACACTTTTGTTTTAAAACAAACACAGGGTGATTATCAGTTTTTTTGTCAGACACACCTTGCTTTGGTCTATTTTGGGAAGTCAGATAGAAACATTGAAATGGTTTGGGGAATTTTAGATTTGAGACTCCTCTTACCGAAATGCCTGTGTAAGGGAAGCTGGATAAAAAGGTTGGACTGATTTACGAACACAGACACTCCTCTTCCTTAAAGAAGTCGGGGTCAGCTGGACAACAAGGATTACCCAATTAAATTATATGCAATAGTTTTCAGAGCACACTGGGAAGTTAGCTTGGTTAATTTTGAATTTTAACAAAGTTCATACCGTAGTATTATACCAAATGGGGAACTTGGTAATATAAATATTCTTGGTTACAAAGGCTAAGGATCTACACAGTTTTGCCACCTACCCACTATAAAGGGAAAGGATTCAAAGCAAGCATGATTCCCCAACCTTTTGATTTCCCAGGGCACAGTTCTACTTAAATAGCAAGCCTCTGTTTAAGGTTCAGGAAAGCCAGCTAGCTGCATCTCAGAACACTCTGGAAAGACAGGGCAGGGGTCTGGTCAATCCACTCTCAAAGATGGCCTCCCACTCTCCACCATAGGACCCAGTCAGCTTTGAGACCTTCCTAGGAATAGACAGCTCCACCCATGTACACGCTCAGCAATCTCCTCTGTCATCTCTGTAGAGAAGGTGCAAAGTGCCTCTACCGGAAGTCCATCTCCCATTTTGCCTATATGTTCGCAACCGGAAATTGCGACATGAGCAACACCAGCCATGGTACCTATACCGCAAACAGTCTTTGAAACAAGGTTTCCATTGAGAAAACCCTACATGATGTATCCATAAAGAAATGACAGTCTTCTGAAGGAAACCTCTGGAAGAAGTGTGAAGATGAGTCAAAGAGAATACTGGTGATGAAACATGAAGCAGAAATTATGCACCCAGAACAGATGCCAATGAAGAAGGTGAATAGAACTAAGAGAATCTGATGTGAAGTAAAGAATTGAGCAACATGTTGTGAGCAAAATGAAGATTGCACGTGCAGGAGAAGCACGGAAGAGAATGCAAAGCCATTTTATTTTTGTACAGATGCAGTAATGCAAGTAAACTAAGTAATCATACGACTGGCTATATGTAGTGAATAGACTGCAGGTGGTGCCGCCAATATATATGTATATACATGTGTGTATAGAATCTGGATGTTACACGACGCATTTTAGAAAACTTGGACCCTGTGCATAGAAGGTCTGAAAATTTGGTGCTGTAGAATAAAACAGTTGACGGCGAAGGAAGATTCAAGAAGGCTTGTCTGGTAACAACAGTTATGAAACATATCCCTAATTTCATTTTCCACCCACTCACCAACTCTCACATTTGGAACATGTCCAAATCAGCCATAAACCTAGTTTAACTGGCCATTACAGCTCGCGAGTCACAGGTAGATGATTTTCATGCCCCCAGAATAGCCTGGAAATTACTTTAAAAACTGTAAAAAAAAAATCATCAATCTGCCTTATGGTTGCTGAGAAAAAGGCATAAATGATAATAATACATTTAAATTAATGGTGAATGTTCATATGGGACACATTGCCCTTTTCTGCTTTCCGGCCATTTGTTTTCACTGGGTCAGCTTGTACCCAGAGCTTCTTTTTAATATCAGTCTCCTTTGTGTTGAAAGCTTGTTCATTGAAGTGGTTGCCCATATTAGTCATGCTCCAGCCAAGGGTAACTTTTCTTGAGTCAATACTTTCAGAGCCACCAGTTGTGGAGAACAATGAATTTTGACACCTTTAGCAGGACATTTTATTGCATTTGGTCATTAGGTCCCGTATCAAAAGTTGGGGCCACCAAGAACCTGGTTATCTACTCAAGAAGATACAATGAAAGTGGGACGCGATCCGAGCTCCTGTGGAGGTTTAATGGAAAAACACTATAAGTGCCAGGTTTCTTTCATTTACTATTATTAAATACAACAAAGGAGCTCAAAATGTGGTCTCCTGTCACATGGTCAGATGAAAATAGATTTTGGGCAAGCTACACTGAGACCAGAAGATAAGACCATGCTCACACTCCCATTTATTCTCAGGCACAGTGATCCTTTGCAAGGCTGAGTTCAAAGAACTAATTGAATGGCACACAACAGGAGTGATAATGGATGTTGGGCTAATTGGGTGGGGAGGCATGACCAAGCCAACCGTCCAGCAGCTGGTGTACCAGCTTTCGTGCTGCTAGCAGTTGGAATATTCCAGACGGGTACAAACATGCCAACCATTTATAGAGTGCCACGTAGCAAAGAGCCCTATAGTTTGAGAAGCCAATCAAACGTCATGTATTTTCATGACACAGAAGATGACTTGCACTAGCGGTAGGCATAGCTGTCTATCTGACCTCAGAGACACAATCACAGTCAGTTCCCCATAGAAAGTATACATAGATGTTCCCTTTGAGCCTATCACATTCCCTAGTATATTTTCTTATTTTGCCATGTAGTATGATGTCACTCATGATGAGTTTTTACTATAAATGTGTGTTTTTTCATGTGAATCATTGAGAGACGTATGACTGTGTGGTATCCGTTGATGCCCGTCGTACTCCCGGTTTTAGACAATTGCAATTAAAACAGTTGTGTTTTTGCCAACTTCCTGAGTCGGTCTGATTATTGATTTATGAGTAAGATCTGCATCCCCATCCATCTCAGGTACTGTTATATCATCTTAAAGGGCCTAAGGGTTCCTCTCCTTACAGCTGTCAGATGGTAACTTTCAGCAGCCTTACTGATGCTCTTTCTCCTCTGTCTGTTCCTGTCTTCTTTTCTCTCTCTCTCTCCTAGTGCAGTCCCCCTTATATAGCAGTGATGACACCACCAATTTTACAATCTTGGGTAAGTACCCTGCAATAATTCCTGCCACTAGGATTGGACGGTTACCCTTCTCTCTCCTCCCAAACCCAGCCTCCAAGTCAGGATTGGTTAAGGGGTCTGGAGCTACATATGGCAATTCCAAATTGTAATCGCCCTTTGTTCTCCTTTCAAATTTTTGGCAAAATCTAGTTATGTATCACAACTTCATAATTTTACTAGCAACTACCATATTAAATATATTTTCTGATTCGCCTAATCATGGAGAATAAGATAAGCCGACAACCAAATGCGTACCATGTAGCATGGCCATGTGTCACCTTTCTGCTTCCATAAAAAGCACAACAGTTATGAAGCATATCCCTGATTTCATTTTCCACCCACTCACCAACTCTCACATTTGGAACATGTTCAAATCAGCCATAAACCTAGTTTAACTGGCCATTACAGCTCGCGAGTCACAGGTAGATGGTTTTCATGCCCCAGAATAGCCTGGAAATTACTTTAAAAATTGTAAAAAAAAAAATAATCAATCTGCCTTATGGTTGCTGAGAAAAAGGCCGAAATGATAATACATTTAAATTAATGGTGAATGTTCATATGGGACACATTGCCTTTTTCTGCCTTCCGGCCATTTGTTTTCACTGGGTCAGCCTGTACTCAGAGTGTCTTTTTAATATCAGTCTCCTTTGTGTTGAAAGCTTGTTCATTGAAGTGGTTGCCCCTATTTTCACACATATTAGTCATGCTCCAGCCAAGGGTAACTTTTCTTGAAGTCAATGCTTTCAGAGCCACCCGTTGTGCAGAACAATGAATTTTGACACCTTTAGCAGGACATTTTATTGCGGTTGGTCATTAAATGGGAGAAGGGAGATGTGACATCCAGGATGGGATTGGGAGATCTCCTTGTGAAGATTTGCCCACAGCCAGCAAAAGGGTCGGCCTGGTGCTGACATTTTCCATGAAGACAAAGTGGCTTTTCCAAATGGCACTGTAGTTTTGTAGATGAAACATATTATACATTGCTTTTTGTCAACCTGCACATCATGTTTTGTTTTCCTGATATTTTTGTGAAAGCAGTGATACTTTTTTTCTCACTTTTTCAAACTGCTTTTATTAGCACACACCTGTGCAGGCCGATTTTGTTTTCAATGTTTAATAATACGGTTTTCCGCATTGACAGGAATCTTTGATTCCTGCTTCTTTTGAAAATTAAAATGGTACTTATCCATTGGTAATGACAGGAAGGCTTCTTTCCACATGGCTCTTTAATTTTCCTTGAAAAACTAAAACAAAGGTCAGGCTGTTATGGTTTTGTTGTTTAAAATCCTGCCATTCATGTGAAAGGGACTTCTTTTTATAATTAAGTAAATTCTTTGTTATTATTTTGGGGCTGCATTACATTTCTGTGGTACCTTTTCTAAAGCAAAATCCACCCAGGCAAATGCCCTTCCATAGTCAAGTATAAAGAAGGCTGTTTGACCCTGCATGTATGTGTTTTGTTTAAAGCTTTAATTGTCCATGTATTATGAAAGTGCTCCTTCACGGTATGAATCTTTGTTGATTAGATTTGACTTTTTGGGGATCATAATCATTGTGTCTGTAAGATGCCTAGTACAGAACTTGTCCTCCTTCTTTATTAAGGCTATTGGCCAATGAGATGAGCAGGGTAAATTGTCTTTGCCCGATTTATGTATCAATGAAATATGGGATTTGCCCATTGTTTTGAGTATCCTGCCAACTTCTTTGAAAACATTTAAGCGGTCACAGAATGTTGTAGCATCTTTGGGGCCATATTCACATGAAATATCCCAGTGAGCCCATCCAAAGCCCATTCATTTTTAAGAGGTTATACATTGTTTATGACTGTCATTATATCTTCTGTAGATATGGGTCCATCAAGATCTTCTCTTTGCTTTGGTAACACTCACATTGTGTTTGAGAACGTTTTTTTCTGAATGTAACTGTTGTTTCAAAAAGGAGCAAAACTCCGTTTGCATGTTTTCCTTCCCTTAGTGCCTTTGCCACATAGCAGTTTTAATCTTATGCATATAACCTCTATTAGTTTGTGTGGGAATTTGCATTGCTAAAATGGTGCCTGCTTTCTGCCTTTGTTCAAAGAACGTCTGTTTTACTCTGAGGATAGTTGGCAGAGGTCTCAGGGTTGTCAGGTCTCTAAGCATTGCTTAGGAGCAGGGATCTGCAGCATTTGGACCTCCAGATGCTTTGTACTACACTTCTCATGATCCCTCACCATTGTCTACGCTGGAGAGGGCTGATGGGAGTTGTAGTCCAAAATATCTTTAAAGCCAAAGGTTGCAGCCCTCTGCTTTAGACAGATTGGTCATTACCAGATGTGGTAATGCCCCCTGGCAAGAGGCTTATTGCTATTAGTACCCCGACCCGTTAGACTGGTGTACTAAGAGTTACTTTTTTAAAGATGCGTGACAGCTTTGGAGTTGCACAACTGAAAAAAAGAAGTAGTGCCCCGACTTGTTAGACTGGTTAACTATGAGTTACTTTTAAAAGATGTGTGACGCCTTTGGCATCGCACAACTGAAAAAAAGAAGAAAAAAAAATGCCCACCATGGTACGGGGAGAAGGGACTGTATATAGTCCTTTCTCACTTTCCTTGCTGGCCATTTTTAGAGGTGGTTATTATTTGCCTCCCGCAACTGCTTAAGCGCATACCATTGATCACTTAAAATGGTGTCAGATTTAGCGTAATCTTTAAAAAATGTAGTTGTTGGGTTATTCATATCTTTTCTGTGAATGGGTCTCACAAAATACTTTACTCCAAACTACACTGCCAGGCATGTAGGTTCTTTATCCCTAAAATAATAATGAATAGAAACCGGAAACTGTTCTGACGTCCATATGATAGCTTCTTTAGCAAGATGTAGAAAACTGAGTACGGTACAGATCATTTTTTAAAGTAATTTGTCCTTTTTGCCTGTATTTTGCAATGTCATTCAATCATCACATGAAGGCTTTGAAATTGTGAAATAACCGTATTAGTTAATAGTATTGCTAGAATGCTCCACTCATTTTGGAAGATTTTAGATGTGTTTAAAATGTTAGTTATTGAATTGCTAATAATATTTGTTTTAATTTTTAATATGTGTCTGGTAGGGTAATCATTTATTTGTAGGATATGTTATGGATTTTGGAGTAATACATTTTCTTTTTCTTTTTTTAGGAATATTGGAAACGTTTTAATTAAAACCAAATCACTAATACCATTTTTTTAAAAATCTTTACAGTATTGTCAGCAATCACACTCTTCAGACCTCTGTCAGGAATTCAGAAGTACTGGGAATTATTGTACTTATATTTCCTACAACTAATGTTTTATGCAAACTGCCCATTCATCCTGATCGCAATAGTTGTACTGGATGTCAATGTTTGTTCCGCCACTATCATAACTTTATCCAAAGCCCTTTGCATAGAATATTTTTATTTAAAATTTTGATTACCCAATCGAAATTGGAACTCACTACTGGCTGCTCTTTGTGGCCTATTAGAGGACTGGCCCTCTGCGGCCACTGACTCTGGTGTTAGGATCCGATGATGAGTGTTTGTTGGCGTAGTCTTCTTCCTGATAAATTCAGATCATGGAATAGGCTACAGAAGGATGACCCTTTCAGCTCTGTTTTGGACAGCCCATAAAACCTATTTTTTTAAATGATGCTTATGGGTATTCTATATTCCTAGTCCCCGCCAGAGTCTTCTGTCGTATACCCATCTTAAAACCTGCACCCAGATGCAGCTAGTTCTGCCTGCTGCTGAAAGAACAATACAAATCAAATCAAATCTGAGCCATTGAAGACAAGAGGCAACTGGTACTATTGAGCCAATAATTGCAAGCTTAGCAGACAATTTGTGCAATTATTTTTAAAATTGTTTACCTTTACCGCCACACGACCCTGTGGATTTGCGGGCCAATTTAGAAAAATGTAAACAACCTAGGCCACATACAAAATCATCTCTCTGCTGTTTATTAGAGTAGTGCTTCGAAGCTTATAGTGGTGAAATGAGTGCACACCTAAGGCGAATGTTTGAAAATATTATTTTGTAAACCACAAAAAGCGGTGTTAATACTCTTACGAGGTGCAGAGGAGGAAGGGAGGGGTTTGGCACAAAAACCCTATAGTAAATAGGAACAAAGGAAGAGGACCCAAAATTGGAGTCCTCCCGTCCCCTGCACACTCTAGGGCTAAGCGGCAAGGGCGTAGATTCTCTAGGATGTATTTTGCAATATTCGTTTTTGAACGCACTTTAGAGATTGGTTCTGCAATGTTTATAACTTCAAACAGAAGAACAATCATCATTACCATCACCGGAACCAGAACAGGAATAGACCACCACACCCGAATTCTCCCAACTCGGGCAGCGATAGCAGCAGTGGGAGTATAGGAGATACGATCACCCAAGCCTCAAGATACCAACCAACAACATTTCAGAGTGAGAGAGAGGAAGTTAGACCAGAGACATCAATAGATCAACACACGGGACGAACAGCAACACCGTCTGGGGCTTTTTTAGGCCTAAGAGATTGGTTAAGAGAAAGACCAGAAGAGGTAAAAAGGCCACAAAAAACAAGTAACTGAAAACATAGTGATGAATATTTTGAGCAAACATCTATCAAGTGACCAACTCTTTACCCTGAACAGGGGCCTATCATTCGTACCCACGAGTAACACATCTATTTTTGAAGAGCAAGTCTGTCTACACCGGCTTATGAGAAAGATCAGATTAAAGATGTTTTTTGAAAGTGAACCGGGACAAGAAGATAATCCTGAAGACAATCTTGAACTACGACCCAAGAGCTTGTTCGATCCACCAATCCAAAATCCTATACTTGACTTATTTGAGAAAAAGGTACTTAATGATCTGAAACGGATCAACTACCATAAATCATCCCCGATTAACATCAAGAATAGTCAGCTTGAGCACATTGAGACCTTGGCAAAGATGAAGAAATCACCATTAAACCTGCAGATAAGGGTGGAGCTATAATAGTTATGGACACGAGTTACTACACCACTAAATGCCTCGAGCAACTCAACGACCAGACAACATACAGCAGATTGAATGGCGACCCTCTTCAGGGTATTAAGACCATTATTGAGACCTTAATTGACAATGCACTCGACAATGATTGGATTAGTGTTAAAACCAGACAATTTCTCATCAATAAACATCCTATAACACCAGTTTTCTATGGACTTTCAGAAACCTCCGCTAAGACCCATAGTTGCAGGGACGGAGAGCATCTTCGACCCCCTAGCTATCTATGTTGACCGCCTTCTACAGCCTCTAATTCAGGAAATTCCTACCTATCTCAAAGACACCACAGCCTTCCTCAACTGCCTAGCAGAAATTTCAGCCATTAGTGCCGACTGCATCATATTCAGTATGGATGTATGCAGTCTATATACCTCTATACCCCACGATGAAGGCATCAACGCTGTGGAGTGGCTACTCTCCAACTCTGACCACATACAAAGTAACCCAGAGTTCATTATTGAACTACTGAAACTTATCCTGCATAATAGCTACTTTCAATTCCAAAAGACCTTTTACAATCAAATATCTGGTACATCCATGGGCTCTGCTAAGGAACCTGTTTATGCAAACTCCTTTATGCATAGATTCGAAACAGAACACGTCTTGAATAATCGAACATGGTACTGCAAGATCATACTATGGAAACGATTTATAGAAGATATATTTGTAATCTGGTACGGCACAAGAACGGAATTGGACGACTTTCTACTCTACATGAACACAGTACATCCAAAAATCAAATTCACGATGGATGTTGGAGAACCATACCTCCATTTTCTAGATGTCAGTTTGAAGATCTATGAAGGAAAGATAGTGACCACCATTTATCACAAACCGACAGATGCCAATAATCTTCTACACTTCACCAGCTTTCACCCCAAACCAATGTTAAAAAGTCTCCCTTACAGCCAGATACTGAGATTAAAAAGAATCATATCAGACCCAGCTGGTCTTGACATCGAGCGTACCCAACTGATTGAGCGCTTTGAGAAACGAGTCCCCACAATATTCTACAAGATGCCAACATTAGATCGAACCATCTAACACAGAAAGACCTGTTAGTACCTAAATCCAGAACTAATTCTGATCCACTGATGTATATTTCCAAATATTCACATCAAAGTTTTCAGATTAGTAAATCTATAAGAAAACATTGGCCTTTACTACAAAGTGACGAACACCTGAAAGAACTCTTTCCAAGAGTACCAATGATGGCATTCAAAAGGGGTCGTAACCTTAGGCACAGACTTGTGAAAGCTGAAAGACCAGATAAGGATAAACAAATGCTTTTACAAACTAAAAAAATGGGTACCTTTCCATGTCTTAATTGTACCAACTGCAACAATGTAATTAAGGGAAACACCATCTCTCACCCATCAACAGGCAAAAAGATAAAGATCAAAAGCTTTGCCACCTGCATAACATCAGGCGTCATATACGCTCTGAAATGTCCCTGTGGCAAATTATATATTTGACAGACTACGAGGTCTTTGAAAGAACGAATATCAGAGCACAAGTCTACCATTCGTTGCCAAAACCAGAAATCACCAGTGGCCAGGCATTTTATGGAAGCAAAATACAACATTAGCCAATTAAGATTTCAGGTCGTTGAAGTTGTAAGCAAACCACAGCGAGGTGGTAACTACATAAGACTATTGTCACAAAGAGAAAAATATTGGATATACCTTTTAGACACCAAATACCCAAGGGGCCTCAACGAGGAAACATCCTTGAATTGCTTCATTTAGATACTTTTAATTGTTAAAAATAACTGTCCTGTAGACCCTGCACTCTCTATTATGCACCAATTTGAGATAATAGGAGTCATTACGGCACCCTTTTTGAAACAATCAGACATCTGGTATACGCAGCAGCATGAATTTTGTGGTTATAGCCATGGAAGAATATTCTCTGGTATAATGGCTCTTGCCATACTTTGGGCATTATATCACGAGCCACGTAGTATGTAAATTTGATCATATAGTTACATGTTAGGAATTATAAGAGTGCGTATATGTCACTCGATACATTAAGCATGCAGAGTTTGATATAATGGTTTCTGACACATTTTGGTCAGTACATCATAACTTATGTATACATCATAAACCATGTAAAATGTTAATCTATGTGTACTGCTACACGAGAGGACTTACAGCAATATACACTATATATTTGACACATTAAGCATGCAGACATTATGCATAACCCAGAATGTGAGGACATCTGATACCTTGTACCCGATTTTCCAGCAAATCTGTTAGAATGATGTACATTGACAGGCTGTTAATTCGTTATACGCTCGAATGATGCAGAAGCGCTATGCGCATAAGTAGAGCTATGTAAAAAAGATGTTGGGTGAAATAACCTTCTTTTATGAATCAACCGTTGTTGATATTATTATATTGCTCAAATTCATGCTACTCCAAATGAAAATCTGAGTATGCTGCTAGAAAGTGACTTTCAGAACTATATACTAGGTATTACATTCACGATCAACATAGGAGCGGGGTTATCCCTACACTGCTAAAGATGGCCACCACATTAATCCATCAGCGGGTTAGTCCCTCATTGATCTCTACTCCCTGAGTCTTGCCCGCCAAATATTAGGCTTTTTTACACATTCCCTCGTTCCCATAGAGACCGTGCTAACAACGAACAGAGCGAAACTGAACTGGCGCTTCATTGAAATCAAGCAGGTACGCGTTATATACATAATAATCTACACATTTAAACCGTGTCATCTATTATCCTCATAGTTCAACACACTAACTAGCGCCCTGTTGTCTCCAACAGAAAGTGTTTGCTATCACGAGTTCCCTGACCCATCTGCACCCGTTCTTTCCTGTGACGGCATATGCAATTCCGAGAGAATAAGCGCGTTCACAGTGCACTGAACTCTGCCTCAATATACCCGCCGGCTTCATCGCATGAACTATAGCAGGTATTCAGTCATTACCTCACCTTTAAATGCATTGGATATCTATGAATATATAATATAGATTTAGTTACATGCAGTAACTTATACGTGATGATTTCTGCCCACAGAGATTACCGAAAGTATTGAACCTTCTCTCTGCAACAGAAAAACGCTGAAAACGATGTTTTGACATTACAAGCATGTCCCTTTCGCCATAGAAGGCTTCCTTGCCACAACATTATACCTCAGTAGGTCAGTACATTTCATTTACATTTTAGCTATCAGTCCGTGTTAACCATGCTTAAGAGTATACTCACATCGGTATAATATGGATATGTCTCTTTCTTGAATTTCTACACAGAATGTAGACGCGTTAGGCATTTATGCTTGAGTAATCGCAAATGGTCCCTAGCTGAAACCAGTAAATATACCCACAAATATAGGGCTATGACTCCATTTAAAGTATGTAGGATCGAATACCATTGTTTTATATTTCCGGCTCTGCTTATACTCACTGAAGCGACAGCCTTCATTTTGGGTTCATCTTTTAGATTACTATTGATGTTCTATTTTGTTAGATTCCTATTAGAGATGCACGGGATTATACTAGTCAGTATTTAGGATTTTAAAAGCATAGCCATATAGCTATTCGGGCTAGTCTGAATTGAATGTATGTATTGCTTACCACATTACATGTGCACACTTAATTTGAATGAAGCAGTGCTACTTGTTTCCTATGTGTTTAACGGATATATAAGTATACCATCTTTTGATTTCTCCCTAAATGCATCATGACTAGACAGTAGATTCACAGAGGCTTCTGAAGAAGAGGAATCTCCTTGAAACGCGTCAAGCCATTTGAAGTGGAATTTTCACCTATTTTTGATTATGTTGACAATGTTGTTTTATAATTTCTCCTGCCTTCACTACGTTTTTATGTATGAATAAATAGGTGTTCACCCTGTTTTTGAACACCTAAAAACAAACAAAACGATTGTTCTTCTGTTTGAAGTTATAAACATTGCAGAACCAATCTCTAAAGTGTGTTCAAAAACGAATATTCCAAAATACATCCTAGAGAATCTATGCCCTTGTCGCGTAGCCCTAGAGTGTGCAGGGGACGGGAGGACTCCAATTTTGGGTCCTCTTCCTTTGTTCCCTAGTGCTTCGAAGCTGCCTATTGGCAACATTATATCTGTTATATCCTGCATTGTCCAGTCTAGCTCCAGCCTAGCTGAGACAGTCAGCAGGGCTCCAGAAACTCCATCTAGGTCAGTGAGGGAGTCTTCTTTGAGCAGTAGTTGGATGGGTCAGACATGAGCGCGAGAAAGGAAAAAAAGGAATGGTGAGGGATGGCAGGTGGTTGTACTCAGGTGAACCCTAATGTACTGACTTTACTATGTTTTTCTAGCATGAATAAATAGCCTTGCATGAAACCTGATTTCAAGACACTCCAGTAATTGAATCCTGAACCTGGATGTACCATCCTTGTTGCCAAATAGTGTATTCCGGTTCTCTGGCTCTCTGCGCTCTGTTTTTGAGTCCATGGGGACGATTCAATTTTCAAATGAGATAATGGATTGGGAGACCCCTCTTGAACTACCTGTACCCTGCACTACCAATCCGAACGTTCACAAGGCCCACCAGCCATTCCCTTCCAGTGGCTCTCTGTGCACCCAGAGCACGCGAAGGATGTCTGAGGAAAGGACCTAAGGAACTTGCGACAGTCGTTGCTACAAGTACTCAGATAAGGCAGCTGTCGAGCGACTATAAAGCACTGCATCAGACAGCACCAGGCATGTGCTGCACCCTGGCATCTTGCTTGCAAAAGGAATGGAGCTGCAAGAAGAAGCCTCTGTGGCCCCGTTTTTGGCCTTGCATCATGACTCCTGCAGTTTTATTTATTTTAAATACATAGTTCAGTCCCATAATGCAAATAAATAAAAAGTGAAATACTGTTAAAATGCTATCTATCATATGTTAAGTAAATAATGAATGAATTAAAATTGCACCTTAAAACCCTTTTTTTTTAGCTGTAATTCACGCAGTGATGACTCTGCTGTCCACTCATTTGCATGGATAGTCCGGCCCCACCTTATGGGACTTGTGTGTTACATTCGGCCCTCCAGCAAAACAAGTTCTGCCCCCCTGGTCTAGATAGTCCACATCACTGAATGTTTTATAGCGTCATATACTGCCAAGTACACATAGGCATTCTAGTTGCTGCAGAACTCAGTCATTTTAGTACAGCAGGACAAGCTAACTTCTGCATTCTATTGCATAAGTACGTTGTTGTTAGGTATTTCATGCACATAATGATAGGTGCCTGCTGAGTATGATCCAGGCTGGTGGGTGATAACAGTTTAAGCACAATCATGAAGTCCATCTTTGCTGATGCAATAGGCAGACTAAGTAATTAAAGCACACAGGTGCGCTGCTTCAGGGTTCAATGGGCATAATGAGGAAAATGAGAAAATATGCCGTGTAGGTGCATGGGCGTAATTTTAGAGGCTGACAAGGGAGTTAGCCCTCACCCCCAACTTTCGTGGCACACCATTTTGTTCCCCTCATTTGGCAGAGGCCATTTTCCTTTAGATGTCATGTCCCCCCCAACATTTTCAACAAAGTTACTCCACTGCATAGGTGTACTGGTTCCTGCTGCCATAGGCACACTGGGCACTTATTAAGGGCACAACTGCCGCCGGTTAATGGTTTTTTTCCAGAGCCCAGAAAACGGCAATAACTGGATCATGCCGGCCTTGGCGGATCCGGTAATTGCCCTTTTCTGTGCTCCAGAATTTTTTTTCCCCATTCCCATTTCAGCCCACAGGGCTCAATGGGAATGGGGAGGATGGAAGCAGCGGTACCGTCCATTACGGTACCGTTGCTACCATCTAGCAATGCTCGCAGGTGCCGCCCTGCACGCCTGGTCTGACCAGACGTGCAGAGCAGTACCCGCAGTAGAACTCGGAATGTTGCGGCGAGGTAACACCGGCGCTGGTAGAAATACCAGCGCCATTGTTGCCTTACCACTACACTCCTAATGAGGCCCACTGAGTCATTATGGGAATGCAATTTTTAATTCAAATGTGTGCTCATTTTCCAGACATTTAAACGCACTAACTTAAATGCACACTAGGCGCTACAGTGCACTGTGTCCAGGTGCTAGCAGCACACCGCATAAGGATACATTACAGGAAGTGAAACGATTTACAGGTGAAGTTTATGTTTCCAAATGGAAATTACTCATTGTTTTCAATTATGCAATGTATACTGAAAAATGGTGAGGGAGGTGCGGCGGGGGGTTGATCCTTTACTGGGGTCATAGCACAGGAAAAGCCTTCATCTCTTCTTTCCCTTGTTCCCAATCCTTCCTCCATTGTGGTATTCCTTTCTGGGGATCTTCAACCTTATCATTCCCCAAGAAAATCTCCTTGAGGGTTTTTTCCCCCAACCATAAGCTTAGTACTTACAGCCATGTAATGCAATGTAATGTGTCCTCTATATAGTGCCTATTCCCATCAGTATGGCCTCAAAGCACTGTGGGTGAATGCCTTTGGGGGACCGGAGTCCGTGGTATGGGTGGTTCATCAGAGGTGTTTAGAATATGAGTGTGCAGTTAGCCAGTACGAAGGTAGGTAGACGTGGCCAAGTCGCTGCTAGTGTCATCTGTTTCATTTGATTGTTTTAATGCTAATTCTTACTATTATTTTTTGGGAATATGTACACATCCTGAATTAGGGCTAGTTGAAACTGATAACTGCGTAACTAATTGAAATGAGATGCTTAATAGCATAACCTGAGCATACAATATGTATTGATTCATTTGCATTTTAATATGATGCATTTTTATTTCTATTTCATATACCATTAACTTTCACTTTATTAATAAAGTGTATCTAAAACCGTGGTTATCATTAATAGTTAAGGTTTCGCACAAGTAAATAATCGCAGCAGTCTCATAGACCGACATGTGCAGGGTTTATGAACCGACTACATTTACTCTTGCAACCTGTACTCTAACATTTACTTTATTCTTTTAAAGATTGTAATGCTTTGCAATTGTAAACCTAATGACTTTCTATCAAAGGTCTTTGCACTTAACCCAGGACACTGTTGCACTGGGTTACTCTCCCCTGCACTTCTTGTCTGCGCACTTGCATGATCTAAATTATACTAGGCCTCGTAAAATCGTTTGTCTTGTTCTCCTCTGTTTTACCCTGGTTGCGCCTTGAGACACTTGTGCATAGCCGCATTATAAATAACCTATCAATCAATCAATACGAAGGAAAGAAAGAAGGAAAGGAAGGAAGGAAGGAAGGAAGGAAGGAAGGAAGGAAGGAAGGAAGGAAGGAAGGAAGGAAGGAAGGAAGGAAGGAAGGAAGGAAGGAAGGAAGGAAGGAAGGAAGGAAGGAAGGAAGGAAGGAAGGAAGGAAGGAAGGAAGGAAGGAAGGAAGGAAGGAAGGAAGGAAGGAAGGAAGGAAGGAAGGAAGGAAGGAACTGAGGCAGAGGGGAGTCCTCATGGAACTACAGCTAGCGCACTGAGGGAGTGATCAGGCCTAGGAGAGAGATGAAACACGATGCATGACCGGTGGCTGTGCTGTCCTCTACTATGGTGTACTATCCTGCCTGAACAACCACCTTACATGAAAGATGCGTCAGTGACCTTTCACTGGGGTGCAACCTGGACCTGGATATAACATTAGCTCTATATAAAGCACGCAAACATTCAACCAGTTAATACCTCCAACTCTACAACAGCATTATTTTCATCTTTATTTTACATAATAAATATTTGTTTTTACAATCCGTGAAGCCAAACGTGTTGACGAGATATTGTTTTACTTCTTTTGAGCAAAATAATTCAGTGGAAAACCATAACTCGTGTAATTCGATAGTACATTGGGCCTCATTCCGAGTACGGCGCTAACCAATGGCGCTATTGACGCCTTGGTTGACGCTATACCCGGACCGGCAGCGCCTTGGTGGTTGGCGGAATTACCGCCCCTTTCCAAGGTTGGCGGGGCGGTAATTCCCCAATCCCCATTTACCCTTCCCCATTCCCATTCTTGCCCCATAGGGCATAATGGGAGTGGGGAAGGCGTCAATTACGCCACCGTAAATTACGGTGGCGTAATTAACATCAAGGTCCCTTAGCGCCATGGTTTTTAACGCCTGCTAAAAGCAGGTGTTAAAACCACCATGGCGCTAAGGGAACTCGGAGTATGGCGGTAAGGGATTACCGCCACCGCTCTCGTTAGCGGTGGCCGCTATCTCTTACCGCCATACTCGGAATGAGGCCCATTGTCTCTAAAAGACACATATTGCACCACGTCAATAATAGTGTAAACATGGTGAACAGCGGCTTATGGAGGCCCGTGAGCAGAACCTGTGATTGCAACTGTGCACTGATGCTGGGCAGAGTTCCTGCTATAAAAAAAGCAAGGGTGAATGCACTAAATCAATCAGGGATTTGATCGCAGCTGCCCCCTCTTTTTAGCATTTTAGGCCAACTCCATTCGCTGGGCCACTTTCAGGTGTCTGCTTGCTACTAATTTGGACATGACAAAACATATGCTTAAAACCAGACAAAAGTAATGTTTTACACTTTGGGGTGGGCCACACAGGCTGGAATGCGGCCTACCGTATTTTTAAACCCCTCTGTAGGTAGCGTAGTAGCAGAAGGACATGTTTGATGATATCTGCGCACCACAAGCATTTCCCAAACATTGCTCATCCCACAATGATAGCAGAATGTCTCCCCTGTCTCCCTGCTGCCAGCTCCCAAAGAAACAGAAGACATTCAGCAACATAGTCCTAAATGAGATCCTCTGGCCTAGCCATCCATACCAACACCAAACATACTCGACCTGTTACATCCCGTCCCTCAGTTTGCAATCTCTTTTCCCTCTTTCAGATCCTTACCTTACCAGTAGCCATGGTCTTTTTTTCCAGAAGGCTAAGGTCTGGGTTATCCTAGTGGGGATACAATAAACCACTTTACGCAAAAGGACAAACACTTAGAAACTACTACAGTGGTGATTTCAAGCAATACAAAAGCACTACATGAACAACTCTGGGGAAGAGCAACACCGCACTAGCAGCTATGCCATCTCGAAATGTACATATAAAAAAATAGCAAAACATAAAACACAAGAAAACAAACATTTTTATGCAGGGCTCTGGCTTACAGAATGGCATACCAACTCATATCACAGGTGATAATTATAAAAGAGCCAGTGCACAAATGCAAATGGAGTTGAGCACTCTTAAGGGAATGCTCCAGCTTCTGCGCGCACATGTGCAGGAACCAGGAAGCAATCTTTGTGTTACTTTTCATGCTATGCAGAAGCCAGTGGGCTCTCTGGAGATGTCAGGTCAAGCGGAGTCTAATCTGGGTCAGCGTGAAGTTAAAGACTTACATTTTGTATGCATTATATTGTGACTGTGAATGAGTGAGTGTATGATGTATGGGTGTGCGTGTGAGTGAGTTAGTGAATGCTGTGTGCAGGGTTGGGGAGTCGGTGGCGGGGTGGAGGTGGTGGTGTGGATGGAGGCATGGCAACAACATCATGTTTTACTGGGCTTCTCTCATAGATGTCCAGTAAAAATGCCATTGATGAAAAAATTATGGTGTATTATTACGTGGCTAGACTGGCATTTTTTAGTAGCTGGTCTAGCCATTTCCTACTGTGGCATAACATATTTTACAGGGTATCTATAATAAATGTGGGATGCATTGACCCACTAGGCTCTGTCCTGAGACACCACTGTGTGCTGCTTTCACCAGAAACAACAGGATGGCCACCAAAAAGCTCTATGCGCGCTAAAACCCTCTGATAAGTGTGCAGGGAAACCGGAAAAATAGGCTGCCAATCTGTTTTGCCTGTGTCAGTGGTAGAACAGGAGACCACTCTGCCAAAACCTGTCATTGGGCTGCCCATGGAGTGAAATGGAACTACCTGAAAAGGCAGTGCTTCATTGCCAGGAAAACCCAGATGTGCTCTAAAATCCGTTTTTCCTTGGCTGTTGAAACTGCAAAATTATGGTTCCCAAACATCAGAAAAGATCCAACATCCTTGTTGGGTGTTAACCATCACCCTATTTAAGGAATCCCCATAAGCCCACAATGTCAGGAGAAGCAGATTTCATCACAAGAATATCCACATTAAAAAAAAGGTTTGCCTGGAAAAATCTGTCAGAATATGGGCGC
The DNA here is from genome assembly GCF_040938575.1 of Ambystoma mexicanum. Classification (NCBI taxonomy): domain Eukaryota; kingdom Metazoa; phylum Chordata; class Amphibia; order Caudata; family Ambystomatidae; genus Ambystoma; species Ambystoma mexicanum. Next base: position 1,399,041,948 of record NC_090922.1, read on the forward strand.
AGTACCGCCGCCTGCCTGTATCAAAGCTGTTATTTACCTACACTGTTAGTTTAAACTTGTATATTAAGATCAAATTGTGGAAAAGAAGTGACTTGCCATCAAAAGCAATATAGGTTGCTACTATTCAATCTCTATGTTTTAAAAAGACTGGAATTAGAGATCTGTTTGCCTATTTTGAAAATGTAAAGTCTTTTAGCAAAGACAATTTTAAACAGTGTTTTAAAGTGAACTGATACCATCCAGGGGACTTCAAAGCACATTCTACAGTTTGTCCTAAACAAAGGTACCTTCCTTTTGCTCTCTGCCCAGGAACTCTCAGTTAGATGCTAATGAAAGGAGGAGGCAATTTTGCTCTGCTTCTCTGGCGAGAGACAATAGGCTTCCTGGACTGAAAGGGAATGCACATTCAAGTGTCAACAGAAACTAACTGCCAGCAGGAAGAGAGGCCTGGATTGCTCTTAGCCCAGCAAAACCTTGGGGGCGGGACCAGACAGATTTGTGTATCTTAACCCACAAGAACATATCTTTTTGAAAAAGACTCACAGAGAACTGTGCAAAATTTATAAAAATCTATAAAATATAGGTTGTTAACATGAAAATTCTGCTCACATTATGAAACTGCTCTGAACTCTGTGCTATGTTCAGAGACAGGACTACCGAAATTGTAATTTTGTGGCAGTTGTGATGATGCTAGAAATATGAAACTTCACAGGATTATGCCCAGATGTCATGCATATATATGTAGAAAAATGTGGACAAATCTGACATTGGGTACCCAATCAAAAGCGCGAAAAACTGTCAAATCTGAACTAAAGCTCTCACCGAGATGGAACTCGGACGGATACTTGCTCTACTAAATCTGTGATGTAAATATGTATTCCTAGAAAGTTGATTGTATTGTAAATATGATTTACATGAAAAATAGATTTACTGTACAGAAACAAAGGGGAGGTATTCCCTGGATTGTAAAATACAGCATCATCATGGCACCAGAGTTCCTTCTCAAATCAGGAGAGAGGAAAGACCATAACCAATAGGATTCCTAGAGGGTGTGCCTAGTATTCAGCCTACCCACCCCTTAGGGAAATACATAAATAGAGACAGCTTAGGACCTAGACAGACACACAAATTCACCCATTAACTGATTACTGGAAAAGCGCTTTGCAGGAGAAACCCATATCCAAGACTCCAGAACTTTGAAAGCAGGGGGCCCAATTCCAAAGCTGAACCCTTCTCAGCTTGGCCTTTAAAATCTTGAAAACTGATTTTACCCCCAGACTTCCAAGGGGGACAACAAAAAGAACAGCCTGGCTTTGCTGTTTTTTTGCTTTCTCACTAAGAACACTTGCTAGAATCCAGAGATCCAAACCAATAGAGCAGAGCTGCAACCAGATAGCTGCAACCCAGAACCAACCCGTCAGATCCAGTCCAGACGCTGTGCAGTGTCCACAGTGCCGTGCTGAGTGCAGAACCGAGTGCCCTGATTCCTGTCCGGTGTGCTAGCAGAATTCCAGTCCAGAAATCTTTGACAAGATCCTTGACAGGCCCATTCCAAACAGTAGTTGTGAGTGTCTATAGCATAGAATTGTCCCTAGCCAAGCTCTTGTCCTTAAGTAATCCTATACAAACCCATTCTATCATATCCCGAACTGCATTGTAGAAATCTTTTGTCTTTCCTGAATCTTTCCCTCATCCATATAGTCCTTTGGTAATGGTAGCTTTAATATCATCTTTGCGCTAATATATTTGCTGAAGAAAGACAAGCGTCTCGGCAGGTAGAAACCCTCCGGAGACGTTGCTGGATTGGTGGCTGTGCTGTCGTGTAGCTTGTGGCTTCATAGACTCCTTCGTGTAAAGAAAATCCTATTTGTGATTCAAAAGCATATCTTTCATTTGAAAATCTTGACTTTTTCTGGGAAAACCGATACTAAAACCTCTGTAACTTCCGTAACTTCTGTACCGTGCATGCTTATAGTTTTCCCGCAAACGCGTTTCTCGCACGCGGGAAGGTTTGCCGCAAATTTTTGTTTGGCTCAGTTTGATCACGTGTAAAATGGCTGTTCTTTGCATCCAACCTCAGAATTCAGTTTTCAACCTGCTAGTTATTCAATCATCGTTGCTAGTGATACTATATAAAGCGGCTCCCACTAGTTTTGAATCCAATTAAGTGAATTAAATCCATTTTTCAGTGTTTTTAACCATTCATTCAAAACCACATTCAAAAGCATTTGACCTGTTTGAAATCATTCCTGTTTCTCTCTCTATGCTTGCTGGGGGGAATTTGGATTGAAACTGTATTTGTTGAGTGTGTATTTCCTAAAACCTGTGTCCTCTCCTTCCATCTGTTTATACTGCATATTGGTGGGGATTGAGTAGTGTGCAGGGGGAAGTGACATTGCATTTGACTGAACCCACACAAAGTTTTATTCTATGCTGCATCAGTTTTCCTATCCATACGCCTTCTGATTAAAGAGATTGCTGATTGTGGTGATATCACCCAATGGTGATCATTGTATAAATATTAAATAGTGTGATATATATATTGTTCCAATCCTTAAAATAAATCTTTTAACTTTGCAAAACAGCCTGCTTCCTGGTTCAGTGGGACCGGGGGGATTCAAAGAGAGAGGCGTGATATAAGGGTACATCATTCAGAAATAAAAGAACTTATAGACACACATATATAATTAAGGGTTCCTGCTGTGCATCACACACTAGGCATTGACTTAGGTGGAGTGCCGGGTTGAAATCACTTACATAAAGCAAGCATCTTAAGTGTTATTAAGTGGCTAGATTGGCATTTTGGTGTGGCAAATCTAGCTATTTTTTTGGATATGGTATTTTCTGTTGAGCATTTATGATGAAGGAAACTGAAATTTTGGTGCAGCCACTTGCAAAATATTTTCATATTGTGGAATGGTATTTTTAATGACAAATTCTGATGGAGTATATTCTTAAGTGGTTGTAATGCCATGACTGCATGCACACATTTTCTTATAGTATCAATACTGGCATTATGTGCAAAGCAAACATAGGTACATTCCTATATGGGAATACTGGCATACCGGGCATACTGCCATTGGTGCAGCCAGAATGGAAATGTATGGGTACAAACTGCGTGAAAGAGTTTTTAAACTGGCATATATTGTTGAAAAAGGCATCATGAAAATGTGTTCAGAAATGCTCCTGTGCACTGTTGGTGACTTGCATCTACTGGATATTTTCATAATTTAGTCTACAAAACCAATTGGAAACTCTGACTTGTTACCCAATTTTTCACTTAAAATGTGCTATACAATTAACCATTTCAATACATTTTTCAATACACATTCTCAGGGGAGAATGCCCCCAAGTTCTCCTTGGTTGGTTTGAGCTCCCTGGTCACTCTGGCATATTTGGGGGAAATGTTTACACCCCTCCAATTAAATAAATCACCAGCCACCACTGGAAAGGATATTCATAAAATGTATGCACTATCAATGTAAGGTTTGCATTTTTTTGTAATCATTACATATAATGTAATCAGCCGGGTCTGTGGCTCAGTGGACTAATGTATCCACTACAGGGGCCTGTCTTTGATCTCATAGTCACAGGTTCGAAACCTGGCAGGTCCACTCAGCCCTTCATCCTTCCGAGGTCGATAAAATGAGTACCATTAAGTTGGGTAACAATAAACATCTGTTATTAGCGCCAAGATGCCCCTTCAGGGGTAAATGTGTGCTTCACAAATATGCCTGTTAAAAAGAGTGGATGCTTAATCTGCATAAAGGAGAGGACACATTGCCCTTGGCTCCTATTTCTCCTTCTGAAAGCAAGAGTACAGACACTGAGCAACAGGGATTCTACCCTTTAAGGAAGTTAAAAGCAGAGGCCAAGTATGTTAATCTGATATACAAGTCCGCCCGTTTATAACAGTGAGGACAGCATGGAAGTTCGCAAGATCAAAATATGCAAATATATGTCAGCATGCAATGAATATAAAGAGCGTGATGAAAGAAGGGACAGACAGATAGAGGTAGAGGACGGAGCTAAGAGGCAAAGAGAAGGGAAGGACAAACCCAAGGAAGTGACAATATGGCAGAACAAATGGATGCGAGGACAGATATTGCTTAGACATAAAGGGTATTGAAAGAGGGGAACGGGAAAAGAAGTAAAAGGAATGATTGCATACAAAGAGGAGAAGGAAAAGGAGAGGAAGCAAAAGGAAGAATGACGAAGGTATGATGAACAAAAGAAAGAGAAAGAAAGAAAGAATAGAGGATAAGAAAGGTGATGTAATAGAAACAGAGGGACTGAAAGAACGTAGTTTGTAAAGGAGGTGAGAGAGAAAAGAGAGATGAGAGGAAGGGAAGAAGAATGAGAAGGAGTAGGTGACAAAGGGATGACAAAATAGATCATCTTGTTAATAGATGTATAGTGCCAATTGAAGCTCAAGAACCATGGGAAGGGGGCGATATCAAAAATACAGACATGGGCTGACGAGCATGAAGAAGAAGGCATAGAGAAAAGGATTGGGGATTTAGGTAGGCAAATAATGAAGAAGGATGGTTACAAAACCAAAATGAAGCATCAAAGGATCTGCACCAAAAGAAACAGGGGCAGATTGGATGACAGAATGATGGACGAACATATTACCAGAAAGAGGTCCTGTATATAGGACATCTAATCACCCAAAAAAGGAGAAAATTGACACCTGAGAGAGCATAAGCAATCATGAGAACTCCTAAACCAGAGACAGTGAGGGAAATGCAACCATTTGTAGGCCTATGTAATTATTGCAGCTCCTGGGTTTCTGATTAAAGTACATATATTCAGTCACTTTTAAAGGGATTTAAGGAAGAACAGGCAGGCAAAAGTAGGATGACTGAAGGATTTGAAGAATTAAAAAGGTTGATTTGTACAGCTCCTCTGTTAGGAATTCCAGACTATAACAAAGAGTTGTACTTATTCTCATACTCAAATGGAGAAGTAATGACAGCAGACCTCACACAGAAGACAACATTAGGACATGGATATAAATCATTAGCATACTATAGTGGGATTTTGGACCCAGTAATGAAAGGCCATTATCCTTGTGAACAAGTGTTAGTGCTGCTGCTTTCCCAATTTAAAAAGCAATGGGGTGCTCAAAGATGTTATTTGTCAATTATTTCAAACCCAGTGATCAAATTTGTAAAATATAGAGTAGTGAATGCAGCAACATTCATAGCAGAACTATTAGGGAAGGAGGACTATGACAAGTGCGAGACTGCCTTCACATTGTTTAGCAGAGACTGCAGAATTAGTAGCATTTAGCGCAGCACTCCTGAGATTTGAGGATGAGGAAGTGACGGTGAACTCTGGCTCTGCGTATGTGACATCAACTGTACATGCAGGATTGTCACACTGGAAAAGAAAGGGCTTCCTCCATGCAGACGGCACACCAGTGAAACATGCGTTGCTATTGGATCAACACATTAAGGCACTAAAACTCTGATTGGCTATCGTTGTAGTGAAATGCGCAGCCCATACTACGAGGGCAAACCTGATTTCTTGCAGTAACAAACTCGCAGATGTTGAAGCCAAAAGGGCAGCATATTTTACAAACCTTTTTGATTATGAAATAGAAAGTGTTAAGCAAATGTCAGGCCGATGTATGATGGTGAAAGGAGGTTTTAATATGTTGTCCACTGTACAGTTGATTGTACTACAAGGTCTAGCTCCACAAGAAGATCTGAATTTATAGAAGAGATGGGGGTGTTCTTCATCCCCCACTGAGGCGCTATGAAGACAAGATAGTACTGGAAAGCCAGTGTCATGATGCCTACCTCCAAGGAGCCAGGTCCGACCCAGCAACCCCAGAGGCAGGCATCATTTCCCCCAGGGGAGTGCCAGCGGGCCCAAGCTGGGGCCCTTTGGACTCAGTCCTGGCGCCTTAGGCGCCAGGCTCATGTTGGACCTCTGTCCTGGCGCCTTAGGCGCCAGGCTCATAAAGCTCGACATGTGTTCAAGTGTTTTAATGTGCATTTACCTGATGCAGACCATGCTGCCACATCCAGGCCCTCTTGAGGCCTGAATAGGAACTACTTTACCTGTGGGACTACTTTCCACCCGGGTGTGGTCGGGGAAGGATACATACCTGATCGGAGGAAGGATACACACTTGAAACTTCTTCCAAAGCTATTTAAACCACACCCGATCAGCAACTCACGCTTCGCGTTGTTCTGCTCCTCGCAGCTGGACGCTCACCGTGTCAGCTCCTGCATCTGGACTTCAGCCACGCCTGTCAGCATCCTGGGTCACCTGCAAAGGGAGACAAGAGACCTACCAGCTAATCTGCACCACGAGACATCACCGACGATCCTGAAAGGGAAGACATCATTTTAAAAAGCATTTCGTTACGATCGCTGCAGCGCTGCCTTTCACTCACCTTTCCTGGATTCCCCCATCTTCAGCAGCAATCATCCGGATACACAGCCACTTCCCAGAGCCTAGAGAAAAAGACAAGAATAAGAGGTGAGAGAAGGAAGGGAATAGGAAAAGCTCAGTTTCCTTCTAAGACTTACCTGTTGGGTCATTCCCATTTCATTTCGGGTCTTGCTGCTTCCAAGCAGGACCCCGGCCCCTATGGGGAAAAAAGACAAAGACATTAGATGAGCGAATGCAAAAACATTACCTGAGCGCTCATCTAGGACTTACCAGATCTTTACTGGAACTGCACGTTTCACTTCGGGTTGGCGCCATATCTCCGGCATTCCGAACCCCGGCCCCTATGGGCAAAAGACATCAACATCAGCGCTTTGTTGCAAGAAGTCTCCAAAGGAATCTTCATTCATCACCTGAAAAAAGACAATGAACATTATTATTTAAAGCTTGAACTTTTGAACTTGCAACAGAACTTTTACAGCGCCTTACCAGTATAATCAAGCTTACCTGAACTCCCATCCAACCTCAATCCAGTGAAGTAACTGGGTTCAACGCGCCCATGCGTCAGAAGCAGGATGGAGAGCTCGTCCTTTCAGACCATAAGGTGAGACTTCACGGGGAATCGTGGAAGGGTATCGTGGAGGGTTGGAAGAGAGTGGTAGGCTTGAGCATAACTCAGTCAGTAGGTAATACTCCCTTTTCACGGACAGGGGAATATTCCTGTGAGCTGGAGAAGCCAGAGTAGAGGGCCCTTCCTGTCCATCTTCAGAGTCCTGCGCTTCACCATTGAAGAAGCATCAGCACTCGAAGCCAGACCTGCGCCTCCGTGGGAATCAGGTGAGCGTTACAGAACGCAAAGCCTACCCACAATTTCCCACCCGGGCGCTATGGAGACTTCCGAGACTGACCAGCTGGCCCAGCCTTTGGGGGAATTACGGGCAGAGGTGCACTCAGCCCGCCAGGAGACGCTCTCAAAAGAGAACTGATCTTATCTAAGGAAAGAACTGATGACCTAGCCAAAAGGTTATTACAGGCCCAGGCAGGGCACACTCCTTTACCTAATTCCGGAGACATTTCCACATCAATGGGTTTGAGTAACCCGGTACAAATTAATCTACCTGGACACATGCCTTTGGCCCCGCCTGAACGTTTTGCGGGGGATCCCAAGAAATATGCCGTCTTTATGAACCAATGTTGTTTACACTTTCTATGCAGACCCGGAGCCTTCCCTAACGACCAGACCAAGGTAGCCTTTATACTATCTTACCTCAGTGGCAGTGCTGCCGATTGGTCTATTCCATTGGTAAATCAGGATGATCCCATTCTCCAGAATTTTCAGGGCTTCCAGGCCAGCATGGAAAGATTGTTCGCTCGACACTCTCAAGGACAGGCCCTTGATAACGAACTGCTATCCTTACGACAAGGTAATCAGGATCTTCTGTCCTACATAGCCTCAGGGCCTGTAACGCATTCCACTGTTGAAGTGACACTGGTGGGTCAGGATGGACATCAGGAAGCAATCGTGTTTGATGTGATCAAGGCCCCACAATTTCAAGTAATTCTTGGAATTCCTTGGTTAGAAACACATAATCCCAGAATTGACTGGCGAGCAAAGAAGATAAGTTTTCCTGATTGTGAACCAACTTGTTATCCAAGAAATCCAGCTATGGGTCTAGCAACTTCCACCCCTGTACAGCTACCGTCAGAATACCAAGAATTCCAAGAGGTTTTTCAGAAAGAACAGGCTAACACGTTACCTCCCCATCGGTCTTATGATTGCCAGATCGATCTGGTACCCAATGCTCAACTACCTTGTAGTAGGATTTATGCTCTTACGGAACCTGAGAACCTGCATTTGCGTCAGTATTTAGATCAGTACCTAGGCAATGGTTTTATTCGCCCGTCCAAGTCTCCTGTCTCTTCAGCTCTGTTCTTCATGCCAAAAAAAGAAGGCGACCTTAGAACGTGTATAGACTATCGTGCCCTAAATCAAATAACGGTTAAGAATCGTTATCCTCTGCCCATGATCCCTGAGCTTATCGACCAGGTGAAAGACGCTTGTGTGTACACCAAGTTAGATCTCCGAGGAGCTTATCACCTGGTGCGCATAAAAGAAGGCGACGAATGGAAGACTGCATTCCGCACCAAATTTGGGCTCTTCGAATATCAGGTGATGCCCTTCGGTTTGTGCAATGCACCTGCCGCCTTTCAGTACTTTATGAATGATGTTCTTCGGGAACTTATAGATGTCTGCGTCATTGTTTACATTGACGACATCCTGGTGTACTCTTCTTCAGAATCTGATCACAGAAAACATGTTAGGGCAGTTCTTGAGAAACTGCGCCAGCACAGACTATTTGCAAAACTCGAAAAATGCGTTTTTCATACCACAGAAGTTGAGTTTCTCGGATTCATCCTGACACCTCAAGGAGTCCGAATGGACTCGCGAAAGGTGGACGCCATCCTCAAATGGCCATCTCGAAGCTCGGTGAAGGGAGTTCAGAGCATGCTCGGCTTTGCCAATTTCTATCGAAGATTCATCCCGGAATTTTCCCGAACAGTCCAACCCATCACCGCTCTCCTAAAGAAAAACAAACGCTTCGAATGGACTCTTGAGGCCGAACAAGCCTTCCAGGACCTGAAAACCAAATTCACCTCTGCACCTGTATTGAAGCACCCGCACCCAGATCTCCCATACATAGTGGAAACCGATGCTTCCCGTTCGGCCATGGGAGCTGTCCTGTCGCAAAGAGACCCAAAAACTAACCAACTACACCCAGTGGCCTTTTGGTCCAGAAAATTTTCTCCTCCTGAAATCAACTACGCAATTACCGATAAAGAGTTACTGGCCATCAAATCTGCTTTCAAGGCTTGGCGTCACTACCTTCTCGGGGCAAGACACACCATCACCGTAATTACGGACCACAGAAACTTACAGTATTTAAAGACGGCCAAAGCTCGATCTTCACAACAACTCCGATGGGCTCTATTCTTTGCAGAATTTGATTTTGTAATTACCTATCGCCCTGGCTGCAAGAATGGAAAAGCAGACGCCTTATCCCGGATTGGCAAGGAAGAACCTAATTCGAGCTTAGAACCTGTGCCCATCATACCTGAGCAAAGAATCTTAGGCTTAACTTCATTGCAATCTTTTGAGGATATCCAAACGCAAGTAAAACAACTTCTAGACTCTTCATCCTTACTGGAATGGAGTCAAAAGGGTCCTCATTACACCATTAAGGATGACTTACCCTACTTCCAGGAGCGGTTGTTTCTGCCAAGTAAAGAATTGCAAGAACTTGTTATTGCCCATCATCATGAATCTTTAATGGAAGGACACCCTGGTATCGCTAAAACTGAGGAAAAAATCAAACGCCACTTCTGGTGGCCTTCTTGGAGAAAAGACATAAAGTCTTTTGTACTGTCTTGTGGAATTTGCGCCCAAAACAAGGCTCAAAAGAAAAGGCCAGCCGGCCTACTTCAACCCTTGGATATTCCACTGGCACCATGGCACACCCTGTCAATGGACTTTATAACGGATCTGCCTCCTTGTGCTGGTTACAACACAATCCTTGTAATTGTGGACCTATTCTCCAAAATGGCCCACTTTATCCCTTTAAAGGGTTTGCCTTCAGCTTCCACCTTGGCCAAGGAATTCCTGGAGAATATAGTTCACATACATGGTTTCCCTTCCATTTTAGTCTCGGATCGTGGAAGTCAATTTATCTCACATTTTTGGAAGAAGTGTTGCCAACTAGCACAAATAGATGTGCGGTTATCCACCAGCCACCACCCCCAGACCGACGGACAAACTGAGAGAACCAATCAGACTCTCGAGCAATATCTTCGGTGCATGTTACACCAATCCGAGTTAAATTGGAAAGACATCCTTTGGATCGCAGAATATGCATACAACAATTCAGTGCATTCTGGAACCGGAAAAACCCCCTTTTATACTTTGTATAGTCACCATCATCGGACCTCTGATCTAGATCCACCTCTGACCCTGGAAATGCCCACAGTAAATCATCTGCATTCCACAATAACCCGAGCCTTCAAAGAAGCTGCAACTCATTTACAGGAAGCCAAGAAAAAGTATAAAGAAAACGCTGATTTGCACCGTAGTAAAACTCCTCCTTACCAAGTAGGAGACCAGGTATGGCTAGCAACTAAACATTTACCCCTCAAGGGCCTGCGAACCTTCAATCCCAGATTCATAGGACCTTATCCCATCAAAGTTATAATCAACCCAGTGGCCTTTAAACTGGATGTACCGTCCAACATGCGTATTCATCCAGTTTTTCATGCATCACTTTTGAAGCCAGTACAACCAGGAACCCGATTGTCCAAGCCTCCAGATCCAGTTCAAATTGAAGGGGAATTAGAATTCGAAGTTAAAGACATTTTAGACTCCAAGGTGGTAAAGTTGAAACTCTTCTATCTTGTTGACTGGAAGGGATATGGACCTCAGGAGAGATCGTGGGAGCCTAGTAACCATGTCCACGCACCTCGATTAGTACAAAGGTTTCACCGGAGATTTCCGAACAAGCCCAAACCCCCGGAGGGAAGAACCTTGGGAGGGGCCTTGAGGGGGGGTACTGTCATGATGCCTACCACCAAGGAGCCAGGTCCGACCCAGCAACCCCAGAGGCAGGCATCATTTCCCCCAGGGGAGTGCCAGCGGGCCCAAGCTGGGGTCCTTTGGACTCAGTCCTGGCGCCTTAGGCGCCAGGCTCATGTTGGACCTCTGTCCTGGTGCCTTAGGCGCCAGGCTCATAAAGCTCGACATGTGTTCAAGTGTTTTAATGTGCACTTACCTGATGCAGACCATGCTGCCACATCCAGGCCCTCTTGAGGCCTGAAAAGGAACTACTTTACCTGTGGGACTACTTTCCACCCGGGTGTGGTCGGGGAAGGATACATACCTGATCAGAGGAAGGATACACACTTGGAACTTCTTCCAAAGCTATTTAAACCACACCCGATCAGCAACTCACGCTTCGCGTTGTTCTGCTCCTCGCAGCTGGACGCTCACCGTGTCAGCTCCTGCATCTGGACTTCAGCCACGCCTGTCAGCATCCTGGGTCACCTGCAAAGGGAGACAAGAGACCTACCAGCTAATCTGCACCACGGAGACATCAACGACGATCCTGAAAGGGAAGACAACATTTTTAAAAGCATTTCGTTATGATCGCTGCAGCGCTGCATTTCACTCACCGTTCCTGGATTCCTCCATCTTCAGCAGCAATCATCCGGATACACAGCCACTTCCCAGAGCCTAGAGAAAAAGACAAGAATAAGAGGTGAGAGAAGGAAGGGAATAGGAAAAGCTCAGTTTCCTTCTAAGACTTACCTGTTGGGTCATTCCCATTTCATTTCGGGTCTTGCTGCTTCCAAGCAGGACCCCGGCCCCTATGGGGAAAAAAGACAAAGAGATTAGATGAGCGAATGCAAAAACATTACCTTGGCGCTCATCTAGGACTTACCAGATCTTTACTGGAACTGCACGTTTCACTTCGGGCCGGCGCCATATCTCCGGCATTCCGAACCCCGGCCCCTATGGGGAAAAGACATCAACATCAGAGCTTTGTTGCAAGAAGTCTCCAAAGGAATCTTCATTCATCACCTGAAAAAAGACAATGAACATTATTATTTAACGCTTGAACTTTTGAACTTGCAACAGAACTTTTACAGCGCCTTACCAGTATAATCAAGCTTACCTGAACTCCCATCCAACCTCAATCCAGTGAAGTAACTGGGTTCAACGCGCCCCTGCGTCAGAAGCAGGATGGAGAGCTCGTCCTTTCAGACCCTAAGGTGAGACTTCACGGGGAATCGTGGAAGGGTATCGTGGAGGGTTGGAAGAGAGTGGGAGGCTTGAGCATAACTCAGTCAGTAGGTAATACTCCCTTTTCACGCACAGGGGAATATTCCTGCGAGCCGGAGAAGCCAGAGTAGAGGGCCCTTCCTGTCCATCTTCAGAGTCCTGCGCTTCACCATTGAAGAAGCATCAGCACTCGAAGCCAGACCTGCGCCTCCGTGGGAATCAGGTGAGCGTTACACCAGTTATACCTCTAGAATTATTGAAGGTGGCAGTGGAGCAGCTTCACTACCCTACACACACAACTAGAGACAGTCTTGCTGCCATGATCGCAGAAGACCATTGTATTAGAACACATGGCACAGTTTATTGTGAGCTGCCTTGCTTGTCAGTCGTTCACAGCAGGGCACACGTTGAGAACAGTGAGAGGAGCAATCGCCAGACCTAATGGTCCTTTTCAGCATCTACATATAGATTATGTGGATATGTTGCAAACATGCAATGGTTACAGATGCAAGTTAGTGGTAGTATGTCCCCACTAACATTGCCCTTTTCCAGATAGATTGAGGCAGGTCCATGTACGCACCCCGATGCCACATGTGCTGCCACGTTTCTCATACGTGAAATATTTCCTAGATGGGTGTGTGCAAAGTGCTTCAGTCTAATAATGGTCTGCATTTTGTAAATTAAATGTTTGAAAAGATCACTCTTCTATTGGGCATAAAGCACATGTTTCTATCTGCCCATCACCCATAGGTGAATGGGCTTCATGAGCGGTTAAATGGAGACCTTAAAGAAAAGATAGCGAAGATCAAGATAACATTGAAGAAGGGATGGCTACATTGCATACCTGTAGCATTAGTTGCAGTTAGGAATCAGCCTGACTCAGATTGTCGCCTGACTACTTATGAGTTGGTTATTGCACGCTGCATGATAGTACCTCTTGCTCCTCCCACTGAAGTAGAAACTGATGCCAACAGCAAAAACATTAGGTGATGAGAGGCATAATTATTTAACGAATATGACCGCTGGTGTTTTTTATTTTTCAACAGATCAGACATCGAAGGGAAGGGTCAAAGTAGACAGAAGAAGACAGCTAAACAGTTGATACCAGTGACTTTCTAAAACAGCCTAGCTTGTACCCAAGGGAAAAAGTGCTTGCAAAAAGCTTTGTAAGCACTTGGAATACCCAGTAGAAGGGGTCACACTAACTGCAGTAAACATCATAAGAAGAAGAGCACCTGAATGACGTAAAGCTGTACAATGGAGAGACTGTGACGCCTCCTGCACCTGTGGAGAGTGAATCAAGAGAAGAAGTTCCACGGATGATGATGAGATTGGCTACCAAGAGCAAAAAATATACTTTTGAAATAAAGACAATTTGAACTTTCAAAATTCCTAAGTCTAAAGGGAAAGAAAGAACACACTTTGCAGCAGTTTCAGAATTATTCTAGATTAGTAAAAGAGACATTGATTTGAGCCAAATAAAAGAAATGAGGGGCACACAACAATTTATGTTGTATATAACAATAATATTGCACACATTCTTGTATGCTGTTTTTCACTTATATATTGCAATCTTATCCAGATTTAGTAAGAAGATATGTTATGTTATGTTAAAATTTCTGGAAATCCTAAAGATATTCCTATTATTTTCAGGATCATCATTGCAATTATCTTCCAATTTCTATTATAAAAGAATGTGGTTATTTTAAATAGTTACAAGTATTAGACATTGATAAAAAAGAATGTGAAATTTCCAAGTTATAAGAGACACGCTACCAGCATGAAGATCGGTCTGTTTATTCGTAATACTTCTTGCAACTTCATTCTGTACAATGATTTGTCTTTTTGTCCTTATTATCATGGCATTTTGTCAAATAATGCTTAGTAATACAGATGACGTGTTCAGAAATGGGACATCTATTTTTATCCCTAAAAAAACACAAGTAATATTTTCCATGATATTTCTAAACAACTTGAATTAACAGAGATGCTGAAGAAGATCATGAGGATATAAATGCATATCTTGATAATTCAGCCCATTTAAAGAACAGTATGTGATATCAGCATATGAAGCAGGTGGGGAGGAGCTGTCAGATCAGTGCTGCTATGTGTGTTAGCTCATCTCTTATGCCATGAGCACAGCCAGAAAAGTCATTGCAAGAGAACTACCTGTACATGAGGCGAAGTGTCTCAGAGATCTAGCAGCATCCACAACAAGAGGACAATTTGAAGGACGATGGACAACCCTACGATGGAGCTCAAGAAAGACATTTCCATATAAAGATGAATACAAAGAAACACAGACAATGGAAAAAACCCAGACTGGAAATGTAGGATGCTCATGTACTCACTCAGTGGTATTACTGGAGACCAGATAAAGATTGTTGAACAAAAGAGACTGGGTTGTGAAGATGCATGGGAAATGCCAGGATTGCCAGGATGCTGGGAGATACCTCAGCTATTAGTGTATGGATGAGTAGCAACCAGCCCAGGATGGGAAGACATAATGCTAGCCTGCAGCACACATTTATTGATGACACCACCAGTACAGATAGTGTAAATAGTTAATGATGAATGTCTGAAACAATGGGCCAAGTATTTGAAATTATTAACATGGGGCAAGAATGAAGCAGGATCTGCCAATGAAGTATGCTACATTATGTTTAAGGAACAGGGGTTTGACTGAAGTTGGAGAAAACAAAAAATACAAGCAGATAATTGATGTACCAGGAATGAATGGAGGAACTGCTGTGCTGATGGACCACTATTGGGCCTGTGGATCCAGAACGTATATGCAGCAGCCTAAGAATTGGGGAGGAATATGCTCTATAGTGATGAAACATGTTCCTGCATTGGTGATTCCCTAAAGTTATCTGCATATCGATATCTTTCTGAAAATTGACGCACACCAAAGAAAGAAGAGGTCACTTAACCTCAACCGTCTGAGGAGAGATAACTCTTTCTCAGCAAAATCAATAGAAGATTATCATGACATTCTAGCTGAGCATAAACTGTTAGGTAGATTGGCTGTGATATTTACAGCTATATTCATGCCATGACTTCAGAATACAGTGAGCGCAAAGTGGTTACAAATAAGCAGGTGGGAGCTGTTACAAACAATAAACATGACAATAAAAGGATTTAATGTGATTAGAGAAGAATTGAGGGGTATTGTTTCATGACCCACCAGAACCGGTATGTCCTGGACTTGATTACAGAAATCGAAGGTGGCGTGTGTGCCAAGATAAGGGCTTCTTGCTGTAAAGACATACCTGCCCATGATGGAGAAAATTGAACCCTGACAGAGGCAATAACTATGCTGTCAACCCTGTATATGAAAATGGAGGAAGAAGTAGATGAGACCGAATATAACAACTAGTTAATCATCCCTGTTCTTGTGGGTTCCAACCTGGCACGCAAATACATTTAAGCTGCTTAGAGCAATACTAGTGTGATGTAATGCTAGGATTCTGTCTTGCAAGAGTAATCATAGGGCAGGGCAAGCAGACAGCAAAGAAAGCTATTGGGATGAAGATAATGATCAATGAAAATGCTGTGACTGAAAAGCAAACAAAGACTGATAGCAGCACTCGTGAGCACCTGAAAGGAAGGCCCATGGGACCCCCAGGAATCAACTGATATTACCCCAAGGATCATAAGAACTATGTAACATGTTGGATATTCTGTGGATGAGCACATGAAGAATGCAGGTGACATGAGGGGAGTGATGAAGATATGGATTCCAAAGAAATCAAAGTGTGAAGAAAATGTCAAGAAAAAGTGACGAAGATTGAGGAGGAGTTTGAGGACTCGGCCAAAGGGGGAATGTAGAGAGGCAGATGTACACATCATCTCTAGTGCCCACCTCACCTCCATCATACTGAAGGAAAAACAAGAAGACACTGTGTATGACACCTGGTATCATCTGAATACCACATCAAAGATACGAGAGATGTTATGCACTCAGACAACCGTATCGAATGTACACTCACACTGATGTGGTAGACGGATTTCTGCATATTCCATTGGACGTAGAAGAGCTGTTAGTGAAATAAGACAAGGGTAAAGTGACATCATAAAGAGAAGCCACGAGGATGCACTGAAATCATATGCACATTTTTAAAGAATTAAAATGTAACAGAAGTAACAAAGTAAACATTTATTTAATACAAAGAAATTATACACACTAAGAAGATAAGTGAGAATAGAATCAGTGATGTATATACACAGGAACACAAGGTAGAGGAGACATATAGAAGCTTGCTGCAGTAGAATATAAAACACAGGTAAAGTGGACATGATGAAAAGATGAACAGTGACTCTGTATAAATAATAGGCAAGAAGCCTTGAAGAGAGAGGCCATGGCTGCTTAGCTAACAGGCGCTGGGAAACAGCTTTGTGGACAGAACCAAGGGTGTTTGTTTGGCTTAGGATCAAAGATGCCACATCAAGCGGTAACTGCAAAGCAAAGGAGGAGTCAAAGAGGATAAGCTACTTACGCAATAGCTATTTCCCTTAGATTAAGTAAAGGCATTAACATTGCAAGTGCCAAGTCTTAAACCATCAACGATGCAGAAAGCATAAGCAAGATGGAGCACCCAAGTCTCCTGAGGCCAAGAGGAGTAAAAACACCCAGTATAATTGAATCAAATACTACTAAATAAAAGGTAAGCATGGACAAAATTGTGCTTATCTCACACGTGATGCAAGACCAGAAAACAAGGCCTATTCATTTAGCTCCAGATGAAAATAGTGATGTACCTACACTCTCTTAAAAGTTCAGAGGAAGCCAACAGTCAGCAAAGTCAACTACAAAAAATAATCTTTGGCTTAGGGCTTAGCTGATGACAGATGGTAGGCTAGTTGGCCAAGTGGGTAGTGGTCTGACTTTGTTCCCCACACCTGGGATTTGTTTTGCTTACGTGCTGCTAACTAGCCAAATATCCAAGGTTGGGAATCAAATACGAACCAATCATAAGGGCCTACATAGCAATACAGTATACATTGTTGCCGAAGCCAATCCATTGCTCTTATTCCACTGTTAATCTGTATTATACGAAGTTCACGATGTGCCTACAAGATAGAGAGTAGCTAATTATGTTACGAACACCTAAATGAAGTATAGGTATATATATTCTCTTAACCAATCCATCCTTTCACGTAGGATGACATCATATCTGACGTACATCGCGGTATAAAGCCTTTGTGTAATTGAAATGTATTCGAGAGTGAGTGAGCTGCAACCTGTTTGTTCACAAGGTTTCCCTACTTTATTACAGCTAACAATAAAGTAGTATTTTGCCATATTCTTTGAGTCTGTCTGTTCATTTGAGTCTGAGATCGTGTATTGGTAATTCCATCTGGCACTTGGAATGCTCCAGTGACGTTGCTGCCAATATTGGGAAAGTGAATGTGACTGTGTAATTACCTGGGAATTCATTTAAATATTGGTGCAGCCATCATGGACATGTTTCCCTACAAGCATTAAGTATGTTATGGGCAAAGCAAACATGAGTGTGAATCACGTGGGGATACTGGCACTTATTGTCCCAGCCTGCATGAACATGTTTTCCTATTCTGGTATTACTGACACTTTAGGCAAAGAAATACAATGAGGGTACTCCTAATTGGGAGCACTGGAATGTATTGGTGCAAATGTTTTCTTAAAATGGCATAACTAATATTATGGGCAGGGCAACACTAGTATTAGTATTATGGGCAATTTCAACATGAACGTAGTCCTACATTGGAATAGTGCCATATGGTAGCACAGTCAACATGGAAATATTTTCTTACAGTGGCATTAGCAGCATTATGGGGGAAGCCAACATGGCTCTGTGGATACGTTGGAGTTGGAATACTGACATATACAAACAGCACTGACATATATTCTTAGTGTCAAATTACTAGCGTTATAGAGAAAACAATCACGTTCCAAATTGGAGTGCCAATAATGGCATTATGGTACTCTACACAACCAATTTTCGTGTGTATTACTTTGCAAATGGTTCACAATAATTATGCTATACATTTATATTTCAAAATAATTGCAAGGTTGATGAATCCCCCTAGCTCACGTTAGTTGGTTTGTTCTCCCCCACTACACTTAGCCATACACTCGCATTTGTGGGAAATGTTTGCACCCCTCCTAAAAAAACACCAGCCATCCCTGAGCATGGCAATACATGTCATATGTGGGCATTAAAACAGCATATATAGGGAATGTCTGGTGCATGATGCAATACCTAGGCATATGCTGATCCACACGCATATGGTGCTTGAACTAGGGCACATTAAAGCACTACCTTCCATCTTGTGATTAGAACCGGGTATATTGCAGAAATACCTGATATAAAGGGCCTCATTCACAGCGAGTTTTCCAATGGGGTTTTAAAGTATCGATATCATTCTGATGCATGACTAGGAGAACAAGTGGATGTTATTCGCTACTTAGTCGTATTATATGGTTGCAGCATGCACTTGGAGGGCTTTATCATTGCATCCTAATAGATGACATATGAGTTTAGTAGCCACGTTCATCCTCTCCTTCTACATATTATGCCATCCCTACAGTGCAACAATGGCATACCCTTTCATACATTTCGATCTAATTATATAATCTAATGATATACCCACTCATACACATTAAACCTCATAATGCAAACACGCAAAAAAAAATCCGAAAACACAAATTCATTCCCGGGAGGATAGCTCAGCGGCAGCGTGCTCGCCTTGGAAGCCAGGCGACACGAAGCAACACAGGTTCGATCTCCGGGTCCGCGCTTTAGAAACCTCTGAGTATTTAAGCGTGTTATATACGCAACTAAAACAAAAAAACAATTCCTGTAACAGCGCCTCGAGCCTCGCTGTGTGAGCGCTTTAAAAATGCAAAAAATAAATAAATTCACTTTCCGCAAATACTCCACTCTATTACAGAAAAATACAAAATATACGAGCGACCTGTTTAAACAGCCAGTACGCTTCAACATGTATAAAAATAAACTACAGCTCACAGAAAAACTATACGCAGACACGTTAGCTAGAAAACATTTAAATAGTTTAAACATCGATTTTCTGAAGCTGCCATCCAAACACTATGAGACACTCAAGGCTACTTATGTAAGCCAGGCCCACTCATTTGAACTTGGGAAGTGGAACGAGAATTCACTGCTTCAAAGTGCGATTCTATCAAGTCCTTGTGGAAATTGACGACGTGCTCATCTCAAACCTTTAACACAATTAGGATATGATTCATCTGAACTCTGCAGCAAGCGCACAATGAAAGGCCTTCGAAGCCTAATTGTGGCGTTTACACAGAAAGAGCTGTCCTATGCCTTGAACGCCAAGGGCCTGATTTACAAAGCATTTTTTAATGGGATTGGGGCATTCTAAAAACACGTTTGTGAAGCAGGCCCCATGTCTCAGAATTGATCAATTGAAAACCTGCAGCAAATCACTTTGTTATGACGCAAAAACAGATATTATTTTTTTCTGAAGTAAGCTCTGTGGGGGTAAGCGCCAAACAGCTATGGTTTCTTGATGTTAAATAAACAAGTACTCTGAATGTTCTTCTGTGTGCCAGTCAAACCAGCAGCCAGCTGTGTAACCAATGGAGTCCCTTTGGGAGCCGCACAGTGTCTCCCTCGGTTCTTTTCTGAACGTTATCTTTCTGAAGCAACATTTCATCTCTTTGTCTGCAAACTGTGCTTGCTTTTCGACTTTTGAAGTTCCTCAACAGCCAAAACATCTTCTGTGAGTTACAATTGCATGAATTTAGAGCAGTAGTTCTCAATGAACGAGAAACATTTGGATATAATAGTGCTTGGATTTTTTGCATACAGTAAGTGCCATCACTCTTTTGTTTCCCGTCATCACACATTCTGTTCATTTCTTTCATACTTCAACTTTACCCTTATGCCTTTGTCCCCAGAGGAGGATGTCTTCATGAACATCCACTTACCGCCTTCAAAGGTTTCTTACACCTTTAACCTAGTCCACAGGGTATCTTTCATTCTTTTTTTTAAAACAATTTTTATTATGTTTATTAACAACATTCCAATCACTACATACATTGAGGACATTTGCATATGAGCTTCACATCTTATGTTCACATGTTATACATCACAGTCCTCTCCTCTCCCGCCCCTTGAACTCGAGCCCCTGCTTCGATGCCATCAGCTTGCATATCTCCGGGCTTGTCTTCCTCGTTAGTCATCCTCCTATCGTCTTCACTAAGATCGGCCTGGGAGGGTCCCACCATCATGCCCACTAGTTGTCTCCATGCTATCAGGGGTCCCGCTTCCTAATCCCCGCCCCTACTGATAGCTTCATACCAGGCTACTGTTTCCGCGTCTGCCCACTTTAGTAGGTCAGCCCACCACGTCTCTATTCTGGGTCGTTGGGCTGCCTTCCAGCCCATTGAGATTCTCCTTTTGGCCAGGATGTAGGCCAGGTCTTTCACCTTACTGATGTGCTTCAGGTTGCGTGGTCTGGCTAAGCCCCCCAACATGCATGCCCAAACTGACTCCACCTCCAGTGTGATCTCTTTATCAGCCAGGCGTAGCTTAACCTCTGCCCAGAACCTACCCACCTCAGGGCAAGCCCAAAACATGTTTGTCATCCCAGCTTCCACTTCCCCACACAGTGGGCATTTCTGTGTCACTGAACCTCCAAACCTGGCTATTTTGCAAGGGGTCATATATGCCCTATGAGTAACATCTGCTGTAACCTCGCATTTTAGGACACCTTCTTGTGGTACTTCTGGTCCCTCTTCCATTGTCCATCCTGCATAGGTTCTCCCACCTCCTCCGCCCAGTCCCGCCTCAGTTGAAGCGGTTCCTTGCCCACCCTAGACATCAGTAGTTCGTATATGCGGGATATTTCGTGCCCACCCTCTGAGATATCGTACACCGTCTCCATGACCTCATTGGGTTGCTCGGCTAGCACTGCTTCAGGCCACCTTTTGCGCACCCGTTTGGTGATTCTAGTATAGGTGATATAATGCACTTTGTGCACCCCGGTATCCTCCATTAATCTCTGGAAGTCTAGTGCCTCCCCCTCCTGCCATACATCTCCGAGGGTCGCAAGGCCCATCGATTCCCAGTATCTACAGATCCCTCTTATCATTTGCAAGTCCTCCCCACATAGCGCCACTAGCGGCACCTGCAGGGAGCAAGGGGCGTGGGTTTCCCACTATCTGCCATGCTTTGCTCCAAATTTCCCAGCCCAATGACAATAATCCTGCCCTTCCTTGCAGCTTGGATTTAGGCAACCACACCACCTCCCTTAGGAAAAAAGGGCCGGTGTCCTTTTACCGTAACCTGGCTTCGGCTGTCTCTTCTTCAGACAGCCACCTAGCCACATACTGGAGCTGTCCTGCCAGGTAGTACGCTTCGAAATTCGGTAGGTTTATGCCCCCCTGTCGCATGAGTTTTGTAACTTCCAAAGAGCCACCCTATTCCTGGAGTTTAGTTATGCCATAAGAAGCCCCTGCATAGGCTGTGGAGTTTCGCAAAAAAACCTTGGGGGCATATACGGGATGTTCGTGAAAAAGTGTAGCAATCTCGGCAGGACCACCATAATGATCAAAGCCGCCCTACCTACCATGGCAAGGGGTAGCCTGGACCAAAACCCCATACTATTCTTAATGCCTTCCACTGCCCTTTCTGTATTGTATCTGTGTTCTTCCTCAGCCGTGTGATGTATGTCAATTCCCAAGTATCGGAATGTCCTGGCCTGCCAGGGTATCTGCAAGACCGGTTGGTTCCTATGCGGGGCCCACCTGTATCTCTCCAAAGGGAACATGCTTGATTTCTTGGTGATTACTGCTATGCCCGAGAGGGTGGCGTAGCGCTCCAGCACCTCCAGGACGTATTGGAGGTTTTATTCTTAGAAGTATAGCAGTATGTCATCAGCACACAATGATATGGGGTGTGGTCCCCCCTTCGTGGGGATCCCTATTTCCCCATATTGTTGTCTGAGGCAGATTGCCAGTGGTTCTAGGGCGAGGATATACAGCAAGGGCGACCACGGGCAGCCCTGTCTAGTGCCCCTGCTAAGTTGCCATTTGTCTGAGATTATTGCGCCAGTTTTGACCCTGGCGATTGGGGAGCTATATACCATTTTGGCCCAATTTAGGTACCCCGGCCACATCCCATATTCTTTCAGGGCTGCTATCAACCACGGCCACCTCACAGAGTCGAAGGTCTTGATAGCATCCAACAAGACTATTACCATTTCGCCGGGGTCCTTCTCTGTCTGTTCAATAATGTGATGGAGTCTCCTATGATTGTCGGTTATGTTCCTACCTGGGACGTAGCCTGTTTGATCGGGGTGTACCAGTTTGCTTATAACTCATTTGAGCCTGTTTGCCAACGCGGCTGTGAGGATTTTGCTATCTTGGTTTAGCATTGATAGGGGCCTATATGACCCACAATCCGTGCTTGGCTTGCCTGGTTTTATGAGCGAAATGACCACCGCCTCCCTCAGGGACTCTGGCAGCCCCCCTCATTCAAACACCTCATTTAGCATGGCAAGCATCGGGGGGAGCACCTCCTGCCTGTATGTCTTGTAGAATTCACTTGGGAGCCCAACCGACCCCGGAGCCTTGCACGTGGGTAGGTGCTAGATCATTGTCTTTAAATCATCTATTGTGATTGGGGCATCCAGGTGCGCCCGTTCCTGTATGTTTATTTTGGGCAATCCTATGTCTTCCAGTGTCTCCTGAATCTCTCGACCCATCTCCTCCCCGTGTCCTCATACACGCATTTATAAAATCTGAGGAACCCCTCATTGACTCCCTCTTGGGTATCCCAGGTCTGGCCTTCTTCCGCCTTTATCTCCCTGACCACTGGACGTGGTGTTTCATTTTTGTATAACCATGCCAGCAGCCTTCCCGGTTTATCACCCCCGCATGTTGCCTTTCGATATATTTTTTATAGTTCATTTTGCATAATCTGTCCCGGTGCTCCCTGCTGGTTTGTTGTAACAGCGTCGCCCGTTCAGCATCTACCTGTGAGGTGCTCTCCCTCTGCATTATTTCTTCCAGCTCTTTCTCTGTCTCCTGAAGCTACCTCTCTATGCCCCCTTGCAGCCCTCTGGATTTGACTGTCGCTGCGCCCCGCACTACCACCTTAAACGCCTCCCACAAGGTTCCTTCTGACTGCACACTCCCTGTATTGATGTCAAAGTACTTGATAATCTCCTCCCTTAAATCCTCGCGGAATCCCGGGTCCTGCAGGGCTCCGACTCTAAGCTTCCATGTCAGGATTCTCGCTCTAGGTGGCTGGTGCCTCCACTCCAAGACCAGGGGGGAGTGGTCCGAGAGTACTCTGGCCTTGTATTCCGATCCTGTCATTTCTCCTGCCAACTCCGAGGCCACAAACATGTAATCCAGTCTCGTGTACAGGTTTTGGGGGCCGCGTAATGTGAGTACTGCCTATCTTCCGGGTGCAGCTGTCTCCAGATATCTTTGAGCCCAACGTCCCTCAGCAGGGCCTGTAATGCTCTTGCAGCCGAGGTGGGTCTATTTGGGGTGTAACGTACAGTTAAAATCTCCTCCCCAGATGATTGCACCACCCAGTAGGGGGCTAATTTTGCCATATAGGACCCTAAAATAGGCCGCTGTGTCTTAGTTAGGGGCGTACACGTTTATAATGCTAACTTCCCTGTTTTCTAACATCCCCCGCACCACTATCATTCTACCATCTTGGTCTACAGTGGTCTGAAGCAGCTGGAATGGTACATGAGGTGCCACCCACGTGACCACCCCCCTAGCAGACACTGAGTATGTGGCTCCTGTGGTGGTCCCTCTCCACTTTCTCTTTACCACCTCCAGTCTCTCCTTAGTAAGGTGGGTTTCCTGTAGTAATGCTATGTCCACTTTCAGCCTTCTCAGATACATCAATACTTTATTCCTTTTCAGACAGATAACTGTTGAGGCCTCTCACGTTCCAGGTTACGATTCTAAGGCTACCCCCTGCCATGCATGGTTTTTCCCTCCTCCTCCCCTCCCGGGTTTCCTCTCCAGTCTAGTTTGACATGCAATTGGGCTCGTATCCCTCCCTCTTCCAACTTGAACTCCCCAACTAACCCCCCCTTGACCCCTGCCCAACTTTAATACCCTCACACAACCCCTTCCATCCCACTCCCTGCCCCTCCCCAACTGGTGCCCAGCTCCATCCCTGGATCTCAGGCTCCCCCACGTTTGGTCCTGCCCCGGAATGCCGAAATCAGAGACCTGGCAGGGTGTCACCGGTCTACTGGTGACCTAACTAGTCTATTTGTGGGGGTGTGAGGGCTGGCTCCGTTAGGCTCCTACTCTTATCACTTAGTTTCCGTGCTCAAGGACCATAAGTGCGCAGCCCTAGTCGCTCTATTCCAACAGGCTGTATCCTGTCCTATATTCTAGTCCCAATGTCTGAGACTGCAACACCATGGGTGCCACGGTCTCCATGTTACTTATCTGCGCCATCTTCCTTCTGGATATCTGATTCGGGGGGCAGCTCTGCATATCCAGTCATTCTGTCACATCCTCCGGGGTATAAAAAAACAGTGTTCTATTTTTGTGGAACACTTCCAGTTTTGCAGGGTAGGTCAGCATGTATTTGTAGCCCAATTACCGCAATCTTCTCTTCACTGCACCAAAGTTCATGCGTCGGCGCTGTACCTGCAGAGTGTAATCCGGGTATGCCGTTATGTTTGCCGATGCCCTTTGTATCGTTCCTCCCTTCTGGAAGTGCTCTAGGATTTTTTCCTGGTCTCGATAGTTCGGGATCTTGGCAATCACCGGCCTAGGGGGAGTCCCCGGTGGTGGCTTCCTCGTCAGGGCCCTGTGTGCCCATTCCACCGCGAACCCCTGGGTCAGCACTCCTCCAGTTATCTTCTGCAGCAACATTGATTCGATGTACTCCGTGATTTGGGTCCCTCAGCTCCTTCAGGCAATCCTACGATATGTATATTGTTTCTCCGGGCACGTCCTTCCACTTCCTCCGCCCTGCATTCTAGGTTGCCCACACGTTGCACTAGGGCATGAAGCTCGGATTTATGGGTTGCACATGCAGCTGTATTCGGGGCCTTTTCGTTCTCTAAGTTGCCTGTGTGTTCTGCCAGGGCTCTAACGTCTTGCCGAAAGGAGATTCACCTCCTCCTGGACAGCCCCAACTTTGAGCTCCAGCGCCGCTTTTAGTTCGACCACGGCCAATCACAATTTGGGTTCCCAAGCCACTTTCAGGTCTGAAATTGCCGCAAGGATCTCCTGGTCTTTGCTCGAGGTGGCTGTGCCCTCGGTGGGGGTTTTCCCCTTGCTCATGGCCCCCTGTGCCACCGACGATGTTTTGGCATATTCGTCGATCGTGGGTTGTTTGCCTGTTGTTTTGAGCAGTTTGTTGGCCATCCTAATGTTTCTGGGCTTACGTGTGCGAGTATCACAGTGTGTAGTCTCTGGCTTCCATATAACTGGTCCCCGGGTGGGCTATGTTGGGGGTTCCTTCGTGCTGCTGAGTCTGCGCCTGGGGTGGATTGTGTCCTCCCACGTAATTGTGCCCTGACGATTCTTTTGTCCAGGCTTGCGTGCCCCACCTCCTAAAGCTCCAGAACTGTGGCTACTCCCCCACGTGCTTGTGGGACTTCCTGGGTGTCCCTGCGGGCGCCACGTGGGTGGTATTCTGCGGTGCTCTCCGCAAGGTGCTCCTCACTCCTCCTCTCTTCCCGCCTTGTGTGTGGGCCAGGGGGTGTCTAATTCACCAGGCTCCTATGTCCCCCACACGCAGCCCACTGTCCTGGGGGGCACATCCCTGCCGGTCTTTCAATGTCATTCAGTTCGCTCCCGTGCCTGCAGCCTGGTTACCGCGCATGGGGTAGTTCCACACACGGCCCGAAATGCCCCTTCGGTTGTCCTCAACCCCGCCTAGTCGCTTACACCGTCCAGGCTGCTTCTGCAACTGCACCTCTTGTGTGCGCAGCTGGCTTGCCGCCCCCTCCATGCCCAACTCCCTCCTTCAGGTGTGTAGTATAACAATATGTCCTTGGCTGGTTCTCTCAGAGTGGGTCTGTGGTTGTCGCGCTAGCGCTGTTTTGTCTGTGCTGTAGGCACGCTTGTTGCGCTATCCGACGTGGGTGACACTGCCAGGCTCGATCCACTGATGTGTATAGGTGCCAGCATGTGATGGTGTGCTCTCATGCATCTCGTCCTGGGGTGAAGTGCCTACGGGCTAAGACTGGTGACGTGCGCTCACCCCCACCAACAGGCTCCTAACGTTATTTACTGGTGTGGCATCCTGGACCCCTGTGCTTTATTTAGCCCTGCATTTCCAGTGCAGTTTCAGTTGTGGCTCTGCCTGTTATTGGCTCCATGTGTGGTCCTATCGGACCTTCTTCAGCTGCTGCTGTAGTGGGCTGACTGTATTAGGCCAACACCCTTGCTTGTGTTTCACACTGTTCCTCCTATTGAGCAGCCAACGGCGCAATGAGGTGCAGGGACCGCCTTCAATCGCCTTCCAGTGGCATCTGCAGCATTGCTAAAATGTTGCGTGCTGCCTTAGCTGTATGTCCAACATCTGAATTTCATTTGATTCGTCCCCTGTGCGCTCCGCCCATACTTTTAATGTTCCCAGTCACACTGCCACTCCTCCGACGGCCTCCCAATGTGGGCCGTAGGTGCTACGTGCTTGATCAGCTCACCTGTTGCGGCCCCGCATGGGTCTGATGTTTTATGCTGCAGCGCTCTCCGTGTGTGCCAGTGCTTAGTGGTGTGGTCTGGCAAGCGACCAAACCGGAGGACACACCCGCCGCGCCCACGAGTTCAGGCGGTTATAATGCCTTTGTTGTGCCGGTCTCAGCGTCCCGTCGCCAGCAGTGTCTCACTCTCTTCAGCAGGGAGGTGCCATTCTCTGTGCCTCTTTGTGGCGATGTTGTGCTGTTGGGGCTATGCTGCAAGCCCCGCCTTACACTTCGCACAGGTGCCTCACTTGGGGTGGCGCGCGCAATCCTCTCAGTCGTGGCCCCCATGCGATGCCGGTTGTGTCGCCACCACCCCTCTTGTCCCTCGGGCGTGTCCTCCTTGTCTGCCGCCCCCACCCGTGTTTCGTTGTCCTCGGCAGGCGCACACTTGTGAGCCCTCGCTCTCCGGCAGCTGTTTATTTGGCCACAGACTCGTTAGGACACATTCTGCTTTACCATGGGCGAGTGGGATCCGCTGCTGTGTCTGCTCTTTCCGCACCCCTCAGTGCAATATGTTTGTCCTGCTGCTCACCCCTTTATCCTTGACAAGTGCCATTTTGTATCCTCCGCAGGTCAAGCTGCCCAGGACTTTCACCTCTCGCCGTTTGTTTCTTTTTCCCCTGATCTGTTCACAGTTACGCCTGCTGTGTGCCCCTACTGTTCACACATCCATGGATGTGCGTTGGCTACTCTTGGCTGACATTAAGCACGGTTTCTTCACCGGATCAATGAAGGATCGGCAGGAGCTCACCAGAGACTCGTCCTATCCCACGGCCATGTAGCCACGCCCCCCAGGTATCTTTCATTCTTAGAATCTTTTAGTTTTCCAGCTACTTTGCGGAGAAACTCGGCATCTCTGGTGGACAGCGCAGCGCCAGAAGCCCTGGAACATGCAGACTTTAAATCTGCCACTGCAAAAAGGAAAGGACCAGAAAACCAGCCTGCTCTGCCTGCTCTGCCTACACCACAAGACTATGGAACCTCCTCCTCCGAAGAATATCTGTTCTTTTGTTACCTCTGAAAAGCGCTCTGTTATGCATCTGTACTGTTGTATACCTCTGTAAAGCGCTCCTCTAAGTATCTGTATTGTTGTTTTCCTCTGTAAAGCACTCCATTGCTTCTCGAAGCCAGGTCTGCACTCAATTAATACAGTAATAATAATAATAATAATAATAATAATAATTAAAAAAAGATGTCCTGCTCAACCATCATACCATTAAATTATGGGTCCAATGGCCAACAAGCCCATTTTTGACATATTCTATACCTGTGACTTTCAGCAATGACTAATGGAAAGCTCTAACCACAAAGCGTGTTCACAAAGAAATCAGGTGTAATGTACTTCTGTCCGAGAAAAAACATGTCAATTCCAAGTGATTCACTAAAGTGGTTTCCCTTGAACTCTGAGAGTTGTTGTTAAGGAGGCTTGATTGGTTTGTTTTCTGTTGACCTGCTTAAAATTACTTGCTGTTTGAGGAAATCAATGGATGCCACTTCCATACCTCATGTACCAATATATCAACTTTGGGCGAGATCTTCAGTAGAATATGCAAAACATCTGGTGTTCAATTGCACTGTGTCTGTGAAGAATTCAATCAGGTCAAACATTGGTCTGACATATGCACTGGAAAGCAATGGAGAAATGTGGGCGCCTTGAGGATCAACCCTGGTCAATGATCAGCTCGTGACAGGAAAACATCAGTTTGAAACAGGGAGACCATTCGTCTAGGGAGCCACTGCCCCGTCTGAGAGCACCGCCGCCTAAATCCATGCAATTGTGGAGTCTTTGAATAAGGTAGGAATGGTTGGACATGGCCGTGACTGCTTATAGCTCCAGGAGGATTCCTGCAACTGGGATGCTCTTATTGCAGAATTGGGTGCAGCATTAAAAAGATTGAGGTTTGGGTAATCATTTGCAGACAGAAACATGATTGGTTCCTATGGAGGAGGTTGTGTGTCTAGCTGTCTGAATTGAGTTCTGCGGCTCTGATTTTCTACAATATTTTGTCCAGAAAGGAAATATTGGATATTTGGAAATAACTGTTAGCAATGAGAAGATCATACTCCTTTGTTCTTTACAGGAGTGGAATGGGGGCGGCCAATTCGAGGGCACTGGAGACATGTATGCGCATTTGTCACAGTGAGAGAGAGATGGAGCAGCTGTGTGCCAACATTTCGAAAAAGATGCTCCGTGCCTTTAAACGGTGGGAGAAGAGGAGCATCTGGACAGACGCAATCTTCAAGCTATTTACTATTTAATATATCTTCCGACACCGCAATGAAATACAATCTGAGAAGCCGCACGTGTGTGGAGGCGGAAGAGTCTTCTGGATTGGCCTATAACCTTCCAATCTCTTGTTCGAAGGAACTGTCGATCAAGATGGAGCTGTTTTGTCACAATCGTGGCATCCCTATGGTACAGAGAAACTTTTTTTTAAAAACTAAAATCACGACTTCCTTATTGGCGCAGGCAGACCTCCGGCAAACAAGACACTCTTCAAAGCCTTACTTGTTTTGTCGGAACATTTGGGGCAGCCTAACTTGAACACTTTGCGCAGTCTTACATCCTCTCTTTCCAATGGAGATTACGAGGCATTCAACCTCACACACTGGAAATCAAGAATGCACGGATAAACTGAAAGGCTTCCTGAAAGACTGTGTCAGGCTCACTCCTGGATTCCGTCAATTTCACCCCTCTTCCCTGAGTGCCCCTCACACCCTCCTGCTCACCTGTGGTCTCCTCGTCCGATGTGAGTCCAAATCTCTTTATTCTCAATGCCTCCTTTCTGGAGTGTGGATGAGGTCTGCCTCGAGAGGAAGCCACCCTGCCCCTCTAACACGGGGCCAAGGGGCCCCCCGTACCGGGGCAGACCGGTTAAGGGGAAAAAGCCGATAGGCGCAAAAAAATCCTTCTTAGTTGAAGATGGCAGCAGGATACAAGGTGGGACTGTGTAACTTGAAGGATCCAGCTGATAAGGAAATCCACAGGAAGTGGTGTATGGCGACTGCTCCAGGGGAGAAACAACAGTACCAAGATGGGGTGACTAATGAATGAGCTGAGGGGGAAGGAACCAGGAACACAGGGGAAAAAGGAAAGAGAGAGAGAGCCAAGGTGGAGCGGAGAAAAAGCTCCAACAGAGCGAGGCGTGCCAAGAGCAAAATGAAAGCCAGCAAGCAAACGGGAGAAAAAGGAAAGGGAGCGGCGGCAGCCGCGGAGGAAAGGACTGAAGCGTACCAACCCGGAAGCCTAACGCGAAAAGGTTGCAACGCGCTTGCTTCCGGGTTGGCGCTCGTTAAAAGGACGTCGCTGGTCGGAAGGGCTGGAAAACTAGACCGCTGCCGAGAAAAGCGGGCGGCGTGACGGCTAAGTCAATGGCTGCTCCACCGCCAGCGTCTCCACAACTGCCAGCGACCGCCGTGCGTGACAGTATACCCCCCTCCAGACCCGAACCCTCCGGGTTTCCCTGGATGTGTCCGGTGAAAACGCCTGACAAGCCTAGGCGCATGTACATATGACCTGGGCTCCCAGGAGTCCTCTGAACTGGGATAGTTCTTCCACAACACCAGGTATTCCAACCTGCCCTTACGATATCTGGAATCTAAGATGGCAGACACCTCATATTCTTCAGGTATAGACTTGGGATTACTCAATAGCCCTTCAATCTTACTAACTGGGGTGTCTGGATCAACTGGGCAGAGAAGGGAGGAGTGAAAGACCGGGTGCACCCGATACATGGACTTGGGAAGTTGCAATTTGAAAGCCACTGGGTTAATCCTCTTAATTATCTTGAAGGGTCTTATAAATCGGGGGGTTAGTTTGGTCGAATGTACCCACCTAGGCAAGTATCTAGTAGATAACCAGACCCGATCGCCCTCCTTCCAGTCAGGGCAGGGTAAACGAGCTCGATCAGATAGGTCTTTATACCTGCGTCTAGCCAAAGCTAAACTCCGTTGAGCTGTAGTGTGGGCTATAGTTATTTGATCCAGTATGGATTCGATGGTGGGTATATTAGTAGTTGAGGAAAAAACTGGGAGAATACTGCGAGGGTGATAGCCATAAGAACAGAAAAAAGGACTGAGTCCCGTTGCCGAGTGCACAGCGTTATTATACGCAAATTCGGCAGTGGGCAGAAAGTTCACCCAATTGTCCTGATTTTTATTGGGGTGTCTGGATCAACTGGGCAGAGAAGGGAGGAGTGAAAGACCGGGTGCACCCGATACATGGACTTGGGAAGTTGCAATTTGAAAGCCACTGGGTTAATCCTCTTGATTATCTTGAAGGGTCTTATAAATCGGGGGGTTAGTTTGGTCGAATGTACCCACCTAGGCAAGTATCTAGTAGATAACCAGACCCGATCGCCCTCCTTCCAGTCAGGGCAGGGTAAACGAGCTCGATCAGATAGGTCTTTATACCTGCGTCTAGCCAAAGCTAAACTCCGTTGAGCTGTAGTGTGGGCTGTAGTTATTTGATCCAGGGTGGATTCGATGGTGGGTATATTAGTAGGTGAGGAAAAAACTGGGAGAATACTGCGAGGGTGATAGCCATAAGAACAGAAAAAAGGACTGAGTCCCGTTGCCGAGTGCACAGCGTTATTATACGCAAATACGGCAGTGGGCAGAAAGTTTACCCAATTGTCCTGATTTTTATTGACATAACACCTGAGGTATTGCTCGAGAGGGGCATTGAGCCGCTTGTCTGACCGTTGGTCTGAGGATGGAAGCCTGATGACAAAGCCCTCTCTATCCCTAACCGTTGACACAGGGCGCCCCAAAATCGAGATGAATACTGACTACCCCGGTCAGAAATAATCTTGTCAGGAAGTCCGTGGAGCCTAAAAATGTCCCTGAGGAAAACTTCGGCCATCTCGGTGGCAGACGGCACTCCCCGCAGTGCGGAAAAATGGGCCAGCTTGGTGAATGTGTCAATCGTAACCATGAGACAAGTCGACCCCTGGTATTTGGGCAGGTCTACTATAAAGTCAGTGGAAATTTGGGACCATGGCCGGCTTGGCAAGTCCGGCTGCATAAGCAACCCTAAGGGTTTGTGGGTGGAATTCTTAATCTGGGCGCAAACCACACACGTTTTACAGTGTTGCCATACATCATGGGAGAGTGAAGGCCAAAAAAATGATCGAGAAATTAGCTCTAAGGTACCTCAGACTCACCTGTGCCCTGTGGTTACATGGTTGTGACCCCATTCCAGAACCTTACGTTGTAAGGACTTCGAGGGGACGTACAAACGCTGCCCCACCAGTAAAAGACCCTCAGACCAATGGATTTGAGAACGTAAGTCACCGGGTACGGTGGTTGCCAAATCAGGTTTAGTTACTGTCTTAATCTCTTGCAGAAACGAGGAGACTATCCCCACGATTCTGTTTCGGGGAAACATAGGGTGGCTAACGGACGGAGAGTGGTAGTCTGCAGACCGACATCAAGACAGGGTGTCCGCCAAGCTGTTTTGGGTGCCAGGAATGTAGGTAATGGTAAAGTTATACTGGCTGAAAAAATGCGCCCAGCGAGCCTGCCTTGAATTGACACATTCCATATTACGGAGAATCTTCAGATTCTTATGGTCAGTACGTAATGTAAACGGATGCACTCCGCCTGGTAGCAGGTGTCTCCACTCTTCACAGGCCACCTTGAGAGCCAAAAGTTCTTTTTCAATAACAGAGTAGTTCTTTTGACTTGTGGAAAGAGTCTTGGAAAGATATGCTACAGGATGTTCCTTGCCATCCTTCAGTTGAAGGAGTACCGCACCTAAGGCGCTTGCAGAGGCGTCGGCCTCGACTATAAAAGGCTGGTCTTGATCTGGTTGAGATAGAATAGGAGCGGAGCAGAATCTCCTTTTGAGATCGATAAAAGCTTGATTAGCTGGTTCCGACCAGAGAAAAGGTTTGGCGTCTTTTTTAAGTAGAGAGGTAATGGGCAGCACAATCAGCGAAAATTGACTGATGAACTTCCTGTAGAAGTTGGCTAGACCCAGGAACCGTTCAACGTCTTTCAGAGAGGTGGGTGTGGGCCAGTCCAGGATGGCAGATACTTTCCTCGGGTCCATGGTGATGCCTTCCTGGGAAAGAATGTATCCCAAATATGGAACGGAAGACATATTGAAGAGGCACTTCTCGGGTTTAACTAATAGATGTTGCGACTGTAAACGATGTAGGACCGTCTGGAGATGTAATGTATGTTCAGAGGTGGACTTCGAAAAAACTAAAATGTCATCCAGGTATACTATGACACTGAGGTATAACAGATCAGAAAACAGGCGATCCATAAAACGCTGGAATAAGGCAGGAGCGTTAACCAAGCCAAATGGCATCACTCGATACTCGAAAAGGCCAAACGGAGTCCGGAAAGCAGTCTTCCATTCGTCCCCATCCTTTATTCGGAGAAGGTGGTAGGCACTCCGGAGGTCTAACTTAGACAAGGTGGTAGAACCCTGAACAGCTTCCAATATGTCTGTTATCAAAGGCATTGGATAGCGGTCACGAACCGTGACCTTGTTCAAACCCCGATAGTCAAGGCATGGCCTTAACTCAGAGGAATCCCTCTTAGGTATGAAGAATAGAGAGGCTCCAGCCGGAGATTTGGAGGGACGAATGAGGCCATTGGTCAGATGGGAGTCCAAATAATTGTGAAGAGTCCTCTTCTCCAGTAGAGACAAAGAAACAAGCGGCTAAACGGAACCAGGGCATCTGGCACCAGCTCGATGGCACAGTCTTCCGGCCTATGTGGGGGTAAATCTAAGACAAGATTGTCTTTGAAGACTTCTTTGAATTGGTCCAACTCCGGGGGAACCTTACAAATCTCATTTACTCCTTCTTGTTGGGGAGTAAGGACTTGGACCAATTCTTCTGAAGAATGAAATAAAACAATTCTGTTTACAATATGGGGATGTAAAGGCCATGGTGTTCTGTGCCCAATCGATGAGCGGATTATGCCTCCTCAGCCATGGAATTCCAAGGATTACTGGGAAATGGGCTGCTCGAATCAAGTCGAATTGTATCTGTTCCGAATGCTGGAAAATGCGGACCTTCAAGGATACTGTGGAATGGGTAATAGGCCCCGACGAAAGCAGGGAACCATCTACTCCTTCTACCTTCTGGAACTCTTCCCGTTTTAGCAGAGGGAGACATTGTTGGTGCGCCCACATGGTATCCATAAATACCCCAGCAGCACCACAATCCAGCAAGGCCATGGTGGTGAGTACTTCTTTCGGAGTTTCCAACTGGATAGGAACAGCCATGAGGCGAGAGTCCAACGTGGTTGGGTGTGAAGCTACCGTCACAGTGACATAGGGACTAGCGCTCTGACCTCGGTTACTCGTCCTCTTTTGTTCCGAGGTTGTTTGTTTCCCGACCGTCTAGGCGGGACTTCTGGACAGTTCCAAAGTAGGTGGGCGCCTGATCCACAATACATGCAGAGGCCAGCATCCCTCTGACGTCTTCTCTCTTCGGGTGTCAAGGAGGATCTAGCGGACCCCACTTGCATCAGTTCTTCCTTGTTACTGTAGTGAGGCAGGGAGGGCAATGAGTGGGCACTTGGTAGAAAGGGGCCAGGGGTTTTTTGCTTCTTCCTTTCCGCCTTGCGTTCACTGAGGCGGTAGTCAATCTGAGTAACAATGGAGAATAAATCAGACAGGGTGGTGGGGTGGGCTATCCTTGCCAGTTCATCCTTTATCTCCTCTTTCAAACCTCGACGGAATATTGTGTACTGGGCCCGTTCTGGCCATCCAGCCTCTGAAGCCAAACGTTTAAAGGTGGAGATATATGTCAGCAAATCACTGGAACCTTGATGCACATCCAAGAGTTCTTCCGCAGCAACATGTATTATCTCAGGTTGTTCAAAATTCTGGCGCAGTAAAGTCAAAAAACCCTCATAGTCTCTAATGATAGGATTATTGTTGGTCACTAGAGGGGCGGCCCAAGCTAAGGTATTCCCTGTCAAGTTGGATACCATAAATCCCACCTTGGTGTAATCATTGAGAAACAACTGAGGTCTAAAGGCGAAATAAATGGAGCAGGCTTCCAAAAATTCCTTGAGGCGCTTCGGAGTACCGTCAAACTTGCCCGAGGATAGGGCCATAGGAGGTAAGTCGGAATCCCTAGTTTCCCGAGTAGAGACCATCTGCCCCAAGACTGCGTTATCAGCCTTCACGTTCTGTAATTTTACGTTCATGGCCTGGACTGCGGCCACTAGTTCTTGTATTTGTTCTGGGGTGGCCATATTCCCTTTTTGGCATTGCAAACTGTCAGGCTCACTCCTGGATTCCGTCAATTTCACCACTCTTCCCTGAGTGCCCCTCACACCCTCCTGCTCACCTGTGGTCTCTTCGTCCGATGTGAGTCCAAGGCCCTCATTACAACTCAGGCGTTAAGGGTTAACGCCACCGTTAACCCTTAACGCCTGATTCCCACCTTAACGCCTGCTTTTTGCAGGCGTTAAGTTCCATGGTGCTAAGGCACCTTGGTGCTAATTACGGCACCGTAATTTACGGTGCCGTAATTAGTGCCTTCCCCACTCCCATTATGCCCTATGGGGCAAAAATGGGAATGGGGAAGGGAAAATGGGAAATGGGGATTTACCGCCCCACTCACCTTGTAATGGGGCGGTAAATCCGCCATCCACCATGGTGTAAACGTAGTTTACACCATGGTGGTAAAGTTGGTGCACTTAGCACCTCAGTTGTAATTAGGGCCCAAATCTCTTTATTCTCAATGCCTCCTCTCTGGAGTGTGGATGAGGTCTGCCTCGAGAGGAAGCCACCCTGCCCCTCTAACACGGGGCAAGGGGGCCCCCGTACCGGGGCAGACCGGTTAAGGGGAAAAAGCCGATAGGCGCAAAAAAAACCTTCTTAGTTGAAGATGGCAGCAGGATACAAGGTGGGACTGTGTAACTTGAAGGATCCAGCTGATAAGGAAATCCACAGGAAGTGGTGTATGGCGACTGCTCCAGGGCAGAAACAACAGTACCAAGATGGGGTGACTAATGAATGAGCTGAGGGGGAAGGAACCAGGAGAACAGGGGAAAAAGGAAAGAGAGAGAGAGCCAAGGTGGAGCGGAGAAAAAGCTCCAACAGAGCGAGGCGTGCCAAGAGCAAAATGAAAGCCAGCAAGCAAACGGGAGAAAAAGGAAAGGGAGCGGCGGCAGCCGCAGAGGAAAGGACTGAAGCGTACCAACCCGGAAGCCTAATGCGAAAAGGTTGCAACGCGCTGGCTTCAGGGTTGGCGCTCGTTAAAAGGACGTCGCTGGTCGGAAGGGCTGGAAAACTAGACCGCTGCCGAGGAAAGCGCGGGCGGCGTGACGGCTAAGTCAATGGCCGCTCCACCGCCAGCGTCTCCACAGCTGCCAGCCACCGCCGTGCGTGACAGAATGATATAACTTCCTGCACGTGGCAATACTTAACAATACAATACCAGAGACAATCATTTCTAATACAACCAACGTAGAAACATCCTGTTACAATTGTTCTCAGGTCTCTAGTACCATTGCTCCAGCTCCATCATCTCTTAGAGCCATGCGCGTGGTTCTAACATTTTTGGTTAGACTCTATGAGCAATTGGCCAAAGAAATGAATCACCAAGGGATGACCATCATTTCGGTCAAACCCATTACCTCTTGCTAGAAACACGCGGTAAATTGTCGCTGACTACACAAAGGTTATTGGTCAGAGAGGCAAAGGAGCTGGATGCCTGCTCCTTACATGGAGGCCAGTTTGTTCTTGAAAACCGTCCTGATGAAACTTTGAGGCACCCCATGATGGAGTATATATAGAGGTGAAGCCAGTTTATTTTCGGGAACCTTTTATTAGAACCTAGCAAGATCCATAAAGCAAAAAAGGAAAAGCTTCCCAGAGACAAATGCGAAGGTAGCGACGTAAGGAAGTGGCCAACGACTCTCAGGAGATGGTCAAGAATAGTGGTCAGCATCTGGAAAGAATTTTACAGGGAAGATGGGATAATACATCTTGACAAAAGCACCAACACAAAGAAACCAAATCGAAATAAGGCTGGCAAAGAAAAGGAAACCAAAGCTTTTAAAAAAAGATGGAAACTTAAGAAATGTATGGACTCAACAACCCAGAAAAAAAGACAGAAGGCCTCATTACGAGGTTGGAGGTAATCATGGCGCTATTAGCGCCATCGATGCATCCAAAACCTTAGCAATTACGCCCAGGTGAATGAAGCTATTACTGCCCCATTCCAAGGTTGGCGGGGACGGTAATTCCCCATTCACCAGGGCCCTTCCCCATTCCCATTTGAGCCCCTATAGGGCTCAATGGGAATGGGGAAGGCAGTAATAACGGGCCCGCAAATTGAGGTACCGTTATTAGCTCTAAAGTCCCTTTGCAGGTCCTGTCCTTAACGCCTGGTAAAACCAGGCATTATGGGAGGACCCGCAAA
Source organism: Ambystoma mexicanum (assembly GCF_040938575.1). Taxonomy (NCBI): domain Eukaryota; kingdom Metazoa; phylum Chordata; class Amphibia; order Caudata; family Ambystomatidae; genus Ambystoma; species Ambystoma mexicanum. Next base: position 1,399,079,301 of record NC_090922.1, read on the forward strand.
GGGAAGCCGTAGTAGGGCGGTAAGGGATTACCGCCACCGGTGTCCTTACCGGTGCCGGGAATCCCTTACTGGCCACCTCGTAATGAGGCCCAGAGTGAGCCTCAGCCCTTGGAAAAAATGTATTTGGAAAGTGATATCTAATGACAATAATAATGTCCAACCTTCACCTCCTTCACTGAAAAGAGGTTGCTACAATAATGAATCTGTGGTGTTAACTTTCTTAACGAAAGCTAATAGAACTGTAGAGATTAACCAAGACTTTTCGAGACTTCTGAATGGGAAAACACTGCGATTGCAGATGAGTTTGCCAGTGATTTGGCTTTTTTGAGAAAATCCCCAGGGGATATGTACATTCTCACAATAGAAGAAATATTTGGCACCAGCATCTCCCCCTTAAATCAATTCTGAATATTATGTGTCCTTCATACAGTGCCTATATAACTTTAAATGACCTCAGCAGACATTGACCTTGTGGAGTTTCTGGATCACAGCGAGTTGAGAAGGGCGAAGCTGTTTTTATAATCATGACAAATGATTATGTATAATGTGGCCTACCTCTGGGTAAATAGCATTGACATTCATTGTGAACTAATATATACTCTTAATGTCTCCTAGCTTTTATAAACCCAGAAAAGAATTGACGCGGAAGACTCCAATAATGAGCTGCAGATACAATAGCCAAATGCTACCCGATCTAGACATGTTTTTCAGTCCAGAGATTGTAACAACAAAGTGCAACTCTCCACAATTGAAGATGTGTCTTGGTTACCCAGGGCAGTTGCCCAGAAGACAGAAACATTTCACTGACATACGTGAGCTATCTGAACTGCAAATATTATCTTGGAACTCGAATGGCCATCTCGAGGATGATCACGTGTTTGAGCACAAAGCACCTTTTGTAAGGAGATTCGTTCAAGTCTGAAGTTTAAGGTTATTTTGAATTATCTTCATCTTGTTCTGGAAATCTGAGGCAATGTTATTTTTTAGTTCAGCAGAACTATTGGGTTGATGGCCATTTGTTGTAGGTCACTTTGTTCAGTGGACATTTTGGTTAAAGATCTTTTTTCTTTCAATGGTGAGATATTATTCTCTGCTGCAGATTTTACATCTGCATTTGACCTCAGGTGATTTTATCTTGACCTTATGCTTTCCAGTCAGAAAGCTCCTGATCATATCACTCGTGAGCCTGCTTCGTGAGGGATTTAAAGTTGTTGGACCTGACAAGGACAGTCATATTAAGGGTTTCTCAATGGAAATGTTGCCACTCAGAGTTGGATCAATTTGAGAGATATCAACTCGGAGAATGTGATAGGCAACAGCCATTTGTTCCTTACGTCGATATGGATGTTTATTATTTAATTAAATATCATGTTGCATAGTATTAGGGCCTGACCATCCATCACATTTGGAGGAGTTGCTGATCTGTCCAGTGGAGAAGATGTGTATCATACTATTAAGGTGGACATTAGAGGTTTTATGTGCACATAGCAAAGCTCTTTCTGATGCATGAACCACACGTTTTTCTTGTAGTGGATGAGTAAAGCCATTGGATTCCATGGGAAAATCTGAGCTTCCATTGACTACTGTTGGTGGAAGGATCCCATTTGTAAGAATGGGGACAGATGTAGTAGCTGGTGTGTGACATGGACATACATATAAGTAGGTAAGGACAATGTGGTATGAGGAGGTCATGTAAACATTCACGTTTCCACACTATTATGTTAAGCAGGTGTGGGTGGACCTCCAATCTTCTTACCAAAAATAGGCACACCAAATTATCTTAATCATCAACACTTTTCAACACATATTTGCATGAACTCATTTTAACAGCACATCCCTGTTTGGGATCTTTCTGTAGTCAGTTGTGACATCATTACCTATTTACATATTAATGTACAACAAACCTAATTAATTAAAAGTTCAATCTGGTCAGAGACCCCCAACCCTGGTTGTGATGCACATGGCCTTACTTCAACAATATGACATCATATCCGCCTAGATTTGCATGCATCCATTTTCATGCTAATCTATAATGACTACCAATTCAGCATGCAATTCAGCATGCATGGCCTCTGGCCACATCCTGTTCATTCCTGAGAACTTGATTGAAACTCATGACCATTTCTCAAAATTTCAGGTGGTGAACCCACTGTCTCCTTTGGGATCCTGAGGGTGCCCCAATCAGCCCGGCAAGCGAGGTGGATCCACTCTTCAGGTGCAAGGACCACCTAATGACTTGATGGTCTGCCTTAGCAATGTATGAGACTAGCCATTCAGGTTTTGCCAGCAGGAAGTAACTGCCCACTTTCAAATGGAGCTCCAATTCTATGAGCCTCAAAGGGTTAAGAAGCTGTCCCCAAATTATCACCGACTTCTGGGGAGTCACAACTACAGGGCAAGAACCCTGACCCTTAAGGATCCAAAGACCAACCCTGCAGAGGATCATTGAGAGCAGCAGCCAGCTCACAGCTCTGTGGCTTATGGCAATATGGACACAGACAGTGAAGCCTTGTCCCGAGTCGATGGAAAAGGAAAACATAGACCAATCCCCAGAAAATGCCACACTATGGAAAGGAAAATATATACAGACAGAAAACATGACAACAGTCATCCAAAATTTCCTGTAGTTTGTCAAGACCGGGAATCATAGGCCAAATTTCCAAACACGCCAGAGATTAAAACCCTGATGACTATCAAAATAGCATGGGAAGAAATATCTAGCCAACCTAAGACCAGACAAGGAGAAGAGACATTACCGACCCTGATATGCCCAGAAAGGACCCAGAACCAACAACACAGCATACTCGTGGGGGGTGTTAATCCCACAAAGCCTCATGGAGCAACCTTGATCTCATCAGAGACCGCCAAAGCATGCGTTAGGGAAGAACAGATCTGACCCACCGGGTAGCAGAATGAAACAAGAATATTAAATGAAGACTGTGGAATGGAAAAAAGTATATGATGTAAAGACTATTTTCCAAAGACGTCACAGAAACCCTGGTTGCTTGATTCTTCAAAGTGAATCCATTCAACCAGGAGAATACCAGCCAACAATTTCCCAGTGAAGAGATTCATGAGATTGTGATGAACCAGTGCAGACATATGGGGCACCAGTGGCACAAAGGAGCACTCATTTGTTTGTGTTTAATTGTTGAACAAATGAAGCTAATGCAATTAAACGTGTTCATGTTCATGTTACCTGAGCAAGGAACAAGGCAAACAAACAATGCACCGCACTCCCGCTACCACTGCTGACATTTAAAAGTTTCAAATTCCCTGTAATAAAAGCTTAAATTGGAAAACAAATAGCTTCCCCTTCTTACCTAAGCTCTCTTAGGCTTTAAAATCACAGATAGGTAAAAGAGAGGAACTCACTTCAGAACAGGTCATCCCAGTGGGTCCAGTAGCACAAAATGTGGGGACACCTTTAGGTCATGCTGAGCACCCCCACCCAAGTTCGCTAGCAAAGCATGGGCTGCACCATACACCAGTCCAGCCAGGACAATCACGCATGTGCAAGCGCATGATGATCATGCTGCTGCATGGGCATGCCAAGCACTGCACTAGGGAAAAGATGTATGTATGTGTTAAAATCAAATCTTAAATCTTTCACCTAGTGTAGAAACAAAGTGGCTGTTCCTGGCTCATGAGTCCTGACACCCAAATGCACCAGATGACTCTGGGCATGGCCATTAATAGTACGCACAGTAATGATACCATACAAAACATGCTCATGCTGGCCCTACCAGTATATGCCAGTATCCCCATGTACAAACTTTTTATTGTTGGCTTTGCCAATAATGCCAGTAAAAATCTCCTGCCACAGGAAGAAAACATGTTATTGTTACTACACAAAGGATTGTCCAAACCCTGCACCACCATGTAGGAATACTCTTCATGTTGACTTCACCCTCAATGCCAGTAAAACATGCATTGCTACAGTAAGGAGCAATTTTTTGTTTGGCTGCACAAATGCCTACACCGACCATGTAAGAACACTCATCCGGTTGACTTTGACTTTAACACCAGTAAAACATGCAATGCCTCAGTGAGAAAACCTTTTACTTGCTGACTGCACAAGAGCCTCCACCCTCCCCATTTAAGAACAAATATCATATTGGCCTTGTCCCTTATGTGAGTTAAACATGCCATTCCACAGAAAGAAAATGTCCAGGCTACCTGCCCCCTTTTGCCATAAAGCCCCCACCCCTAACCTTACTCATTGTAATAACATTCATCAAGTTGTTTTTTCCCCATATACACGAGCAAAACACATCTATGCTCTAATGCACCTTGACTGGGCCACAATTGAGGTGTGTTAACATTTCTCACAAATAAGCCAGAATGGTTGAGTGTAGCGAATAGTGAGGGAGCCAGAAACAACCATTTATCATGCTTACTCTACCATAGATTCCCAAAATGAAATGCCATGTGAAAGTAAGAAATAGCTAGACTGGCAGCATTCAAATGCCAGTCTAGTCACATAATAACAACAAATCACGCTTGCTTTATCATAAATGGCCATTAAAAAATACCATGTCACAGAACGTCTAATCTGGCTTAACCCAAATGTCGGTATTTTCAGGTAATAATACTTATTACGCTTGCTTTATCATATATGACTGTTTGAAAATGTCATACAACAGTACAAAATGGCTAGACTGAATTTACCAAAATGCCAGTCTAGTCATTATAACTACTCCTGCCCCATCCCCACCCCTCTAGTCCCCCCGTGAGGTTCCCTTGTGCACTCCCCCTTCTCGCACACAGGTGTTGCCTGTTTTGCTTGAATCTTCTACCCTGCTCCTCCTCCCCCGCCCTCTAGCCTACTTCTTCTGGAGTCTGTCCTCATACATTTTGGTTTCACCATCACCGTCTTGTGCACAATGCTGGATTTGACGTTTATGGACTTCATTGATTCACGGTGCATCACCCTTTCTCATGGTGGCCCTGAATCATGCTGTTCCCATCTTCATCTTGTATCCAGGCTTGCAACATTATGTGTTACTACTGAAATGATATGATATGATATGGCATTTGTAACAGGCCTATACACAAGTGTTTCAAGGCGCGACGAGGTGGGGGAGAACAAGGAGAGACAGACAACAATCCTACTAGGCCAGGTGTCATTCAGATCGTGCAACTGACTTCTGCAATTGTATTCGCTCAGCCCTCTTGCTTCTCCACTCTTTTTGACTGCTTACTCTCTGTTCTCTCCTCCTCTCCCTTTCTCCTTTTCCTATCTCCTCCCCTTACTTCTTCTATGCACTTACTCTATCAGAATTGTCCCTGGACCTTGTATGATAGCAACCTTGTCTGTCTCCTCCCCCCTTATCTTACTTGTTTTTTCCTCCCCACTCACCCAGCACTATCTATAATGTCATCAGGCCTAGTACGATAGTCGCTTGTTCTGTTCCTCCCCTCCCTTTCTGCAGCCCTCTGCCTCACCTTTTGTTTTCTCCGGCTCTACCAGAAATGTTATCAGGTCTAGTACGTTAGTTGCCTGTCTGTTTCCCTTTTTTCCCACTCTCCCCCTCACTTCCTTATCTATATCTTAGCTCTTGCACTATCTGAAATGTTGTCAGGCCCAGTACAATAGTTAATTTCACATCCTTACTGTTCATGGCCTGTAAGAATGTATAATATTTTCCCTTGTTCCCTGCTTTGCCTTGAAGCGCTTTGAAAAACATTGTGTATAGGCGCTATACAAACTATCATATCATATCATATATCATATCATACCTTATCATGCAAACTTTATCATAGATCCCAGTACACATTGTCGTTCCACAGTACGGATTGGCTAGACTGGCTGGAACAAAATGCCAGTATATCGACATAATATCACATGTCATGCTTGCTTTATCATAGATGCCTGGTCAAAAACGGGTTCCTAGTGACTGTTTCGACAGTAAAAGTTTCGAATGCCAAATGTTCTGACACAAAAGTGTCAAAAAAAAGTTTTGAATTTTTTTTGGGGGTGGGAGGTTCCCCCCAAACCCCTGTTCTTTTTCTTTTTTAAACACTTACTTAACTATACTAAATTAAAATAAACCCTTTAATATTAAATAAATAAATTTGAAACTTTTTTTTTAGACACTTTTGTGTCGGAACTTTTGACATTCGAAACTAATGTTTTGAAACTTTGACTGGACACCTCAAAAACTGTCATGCCACAGTAAGAAATAGCGAGTCTGGCTGCACCAAAATGCCATTACAGCCACGTAATAGCCACGTAATACCACAATTCATGATTGCTTTATCATGGATCAATGTCCATTAAAATTGTCATGCACATTAAGAAATGGTGAGTCTGGGTGCAAATAAAATAATATTGTAGCCACGTAATTACACTTAGAATGCTTGCTTTATTATAAATGCCTGGTAAAAAATGAAATGGTTAGACTGGCTTCACCAAAATGTCTGTCTAGTTACGTGATAACACATATTATGTTTTCTTTATTATGGATGGATGCCCACTAGAATTACTTTAGCAGCTCACATACTACCCAACACCTGGTCCTTCACCTGCTTAAAACAACTCAACACACAGCCTAGCACAAACACATGTGCTCAACCATTCACATCACACAGCATTAATGTTCACTAACTCACTTACTGACACCATTCACTTCTTTATTCACACTCGCACCCATTCACCTACACGTCATAAACTCACTCCTTCACACACACATTACATAATGTATAATGCATGCACACAAGCATGACAAAATACAGCATACATATGCAACACCTATGCATGCATGCACGCATGCACACACACACACACAGACACAGACACACACACACACACACACACACACTATATATTTTCTTACCTGCAGTTTTACAAATCAATCTTAACCAAGGGACTCCACTGCAGGCAGGCCTCACCGATAGTGCTTCCTGTTTCTTGACATGTGCAGTGGAGCCAGGCCTCCTCAGTGCAACCGGAACATTTCTTCCTGAATTCGGAGAGATTTTGTCAGGGTATCAGCATGACCTGATGAATGAATGGTGGTAGTCATCACTCTGGCATCTCGCCATCAATGCTGATCTCTGATTGATGTTGCAGAGAGCACCATGGATTAACCAACGTTCATGCAGAGACAGGCACAGAAAACTGGCAAGATCCTCTCTTCGTGCATGTGGTGAACATCCCTATGGAACCCCCATCCACATATTGGCCTGCACATATTTGCAGTTCACCACTTCCATAGTGAAATTATCTTGCTGACATCTGCGTGAAATATGTGCACATTTATGAGTGGCAATGTATGAGGGACAAGGGATGGAGGATGAGGGCTGTTTCTTCATTGTTTGATTACCCTCTGTTTGGATGACATGGAGGGGGTGGTTGGCAGCTATCGCATTGTGACTGGCAATGATAGGGTAGAGAGCATTTATGGCTGTGCCCCTTGCTTCAGGGTCCTAGTCAATGAGAATAGGGTAGATGCAGAAATCCTGGCAGATATGGGCACAGCATACACTATTATACCTAGACGTGTGCTTGTGATTAGCTATACAGAACTGAATTGCTTAAGGCTGATGTTGACCTGGCACCATGAGTGAGCATAATGTAAAATCTGGTTGGGTGGTTCCAGCTCCTCCTAAAGTATAAGGTGCAGGTGGCTCAGCAAATGTATATGCAGCCTATTGAGCTGTAACCCCTACACTAGATTGGCACTATCAGCGTTTCTTTGGGAATATCGTGTTATGGTGTGTGCACTAGCCTGGAATATCAATGTGACTTCATTGCCTACAGGAAATGGATGTATACATCTCCGGATCCAATAAAATGGCACATTCTAATAGGTTTTCATGATTGAAGTTCAGTCGAGAGGAGACGAGTGAGAGACTGGGGGGCCGATTCATGGAACAAATGTGCTCTGAAAATCTTGTCGCAAGCTGGTGCAAGCGTGAAAAAGCAAGTGCGTGCGCACGAGTGCGATTCATGGAAGGGCCTGCGCATGTTTACTGCGGGATGTGCGCCAAATCCTTGCGTGGCGCACACAGGCGCACACATCATTCCAACATCCCGAACGTTGTGCGCGACGTGCACAGCGATAGCGCACAATGTCGGTGCACACACCAAAAAGGGGGCGGGACATGGGGCGTAACGCACAGAATGGGGAACAACGCGTGAAAAAGAAGGCGTAACTGGGGAAGTACTGCAGGGAAATAGACAGAACGCCCACACGCACGCGAACAACAAGTATCCTTGGAATGAATACTACAAACCCGTGCACGATAAAAGATGTGCACAGGCATCAACACGTCCACCACACGTAGGCAGGCGAAAGCGCCCCTGCACACAGTATAATAGTGAACGCAACAACAAACACGTATACACAGCTACGATGAATGCCCCATTTGTCGCAGCGCTGAATGTGGGACACAGCAGGAGGAGGAGAATAGCCAGGCCCCGCATTTTCTTGCCCCGGACCAGCCTTTTTGGGATGCCTGACGACCAGGTCTATGGCAGGTATAGGCTTCCACCTCATATCATCCTAGACCTTGTCAGGGAGTGGGAAAATGACCTTAAATCCCCCACCCTGTGCTCCCAAGCATTTAGCCCGTTGGAGAAAGTGCTCAATGTCCTGCATTTTTTGGCCACTGGGTCATTTCAGTGGACAACTTCCATAGTGGGGGGGGGTCTCACAGGCCACGCAGTCACGCTTCCTACACCAGGTGTTAGCAATCATGACTGCACGCCCCTCAGTCCGCAGGCACATATACATGCCCAGAACACCCGCAGAAAGGCAGGCCGTGGTCCAGGACTTCTACAGGGTGGCATACTTCTCCAAAGGGCTCGGTGCCATAGATTGCACCCATGTGGCCCTACATCCAGCTAAGGCCACAGAGCACATCTGTCGAACCGCAAGCACTGTCATTCCATCAACATGCAGGTTGTATGCGATGCAAAATGGAATCATCACCTCTGTCTATGCAAACTACCCTGGCTCAACCCATGACAGTTTCATATACATTCAGAGTGCTCAAGTCACACTTCGCTCTCTTGACCGCCCTGGCGGCCAGCTACTATATGCACCCCCAGTAGTGTGCAGGATCATTGTGGCAGCATGTGTCCTGCACAATGTTGCAACACGGCAGGGCGTACCGGTGGATATGGTGGTGCCCCCACATCCCCAACCACATGCACAGGCACTGCCCATGGGAGGGGAAGGCCAAGTGGCGAGGCAGCCCGACTCAGCTTGTGGCCACATTTTTCACCTAAACTCCCACCCTTGCGGAGTGCACACAGGCCTGGCACATACCAGGTCACAACCGATGATGACTAAGAGACAGTCAACTGTCACAACCTTACCACCCTGAGGATGTTTCCATGGAAGTGCTACATCGTGTGCATCCCTAGCTACTTAAACATAACCAATCCCGTGTGATCCAAAGGAACACATGCAAGCTTTGTATCACACACCACCGCAAAAAAGGCCATGACAATCCCTGGTATGTCACCCAAACCCTCCCAAACCACATCACCCTTGTCTGCCACACCATGACATGGCATGCAACAGCAAAAGCCAAACACGTGACCAATAAGATACGGAGTGACATGTGAGAAATGGAAAGTGGCACAAGACAATGACGCTTGACATGGAATCAGATGAAATGACTGACCAACAACCTCCCACACTTACCAAATCATACACAAATGCCTTGCACCACTGGTAGCTTCAACACAGCACTGAATACCTGTTCACATGCACATTAGGCAAGGCAACATTGCTACTCCCCAACCCTTGTGCTGTGCGTCTCACCTGCTACACACTGCTCAGCACACAGCACAGTGAGCAGCCATTGTGTTGGGGATACACCTTCAGCACCACATGAAAAGGACAAAGGTAAGAAATAACCTATTGTCGCATGTACAGGATCCCCAAATGGCAATTGATCATGCGCTGGAGGGACACAGCGTGCCCGAGAAGGCAATATGTGTGCACCTGTGGACATGGAAGGGTGGTTGCACATGTGGTTGAGCATAGTGCAACTGTGTGTGTCAGTAGGGACATGCACTCAATATATGCATGTGAAATAAAGTGACCCTCAGTGTCCTGTACACATCACATGTGAACACTGACCATGTGTACACCCCAGCATGTCAAAGCACAACATTCCCTGACACCTGAAAAGTAAATACAACACAGGAACAGCCATTGACCAGCACAACACATCATGTAAATAGTACCCCACAATGACATTGTCAGAGAGTGCCCAAACCCTGTAGGCCGGTCTTATTGTCCAACAACAAAAGGCCCACCCTCATTTACACATCACCATGAACTTCTGAACAACTGTGTCTGTGGTATGTAGCCTTCTTCCTTCTAGTCGACCTGGATACAGGGTCCCCTTACCCCTTGGTGTACATGTCCCACCTTGCGTGTAAATAGTGTGCAGCCCCCTCAGAGGCCTCTTTGACTGATAAAAATACCAAATTGCAGAGAACTCAAAGGACCCAAACCCCAAACACATGGAAAAAGGCTTTATGCGCCAAAAAACCCTGTAAGAGTCTCCAGCAGATTACTTGAAATGCAAAAATAAAACCAGGCACATGTACAAGCAGAATGATACAGCTACCAAGGTAGCACAGTTGAACAATGGTCCAACAGGATGGGTACCTTTTTCTGGAAACCACATCCAATGAGGATGCAACAACTGATGGGTAGTGTCACAGCTCCGGTCTCCTGGCGCAAGTGTGACATGAACCAACCACCCCCTCTGTGGTCTGGGCGCCTGCAAGGTAAAACTTATACAGGCCTCCGAGGCCCCGGCGGGGAAAGAGGTTCAGGGATCCGTTGGTTGGACAGGCATTGGTATTCAGGATAACCAGAAAGAGGGGCAGGAGAGGGGAGTTGGATTGGCAAGGGAAAGTAGGACAAATACAAAATACCACGATTTACAATAAAACATACTTAATCAGAGAAACCAATTTCTACATGCACATTGTAGTAAATGTCTCAAATGCAAGACAAAGAGAGACTTATCTCTGGGGTGAGTGCTGGCCTCCTGCCTGCACACTCCCAGGTACGGTAACAGGATCAGTTCCATGCTGCAAAGAGAGCGAGAGTCACTAATCTGTGTGTGTGTACAACACACACAACACCATTAATGCCCCAAAGTGAGTGACTTCTACACAAACAAACACTCTTGTCTGGTACTATGTACGCAAACGTTAGCTTGCCACCGTGATGGTTCATACACTGTCAATGCAGTAAGGCCGGCATGTGGGCACACAGTAAATGGAAGAACAATGCCTCAAGATTCACACATGATAGAATGGTCCCTGGGTGAGCTGCCAGACCCATATAGCGGGGTGCAACTTCAGTACAAGTTGTGTTCTGCCAACCTTGGATTACAATATGCAGTGCAAGTGGCAATTAGCACATGCAAATGATATGCACTGCACACAAGTCTGTGCCTCGCTGGGTGTCCCTCTGCGCTATACAAGTATACGGCTAGGAACGCTACTGCGCTAATAACTCAGCTTCTATGGAGCAGGGGCGACCGGAGGATATGTGCGACGGCCCCTGCGTGTGCCTCTGACAACTTGTAAAGCAACTTGCCATTTGTCCCCCAACGCATCTTAGCTGTACTGTGCACTTCTACAACAATACCTGTCCAAGCTCCCCATCAGTGGCGCTACTTAGCATGCATGTGCAAGTGGCCTGGTGGAAGGTTGGCTGTGGTGTGGCCCCCTTGTGCTGCTCACCTTGCTTGGAGCTCCAGGCAACACTTCTGCTTCTGTTGGACTTCTGAGCACAAGCCCTGTCAGCTTTCTGTAGTACTATGCCCTATGTCTGCTGGCAAAGGTGTTCTGGAGGCTCATTCTCCTGCAGAAAGGGCACAAAACATATAATTATCACTGGAAAGTTCCCTGTGTGTGTCTCTTCCTGCTAGTTGTCACTGGGGATGTTACAGAGCTACATCAGAATTCCTCCCACCATCGGTGTGACTTTGACAGGTAAAGGGTGCAGGCAACTGTCTAGAGCATGAAGTGCATCAAGCACATGTACAGCAAAGAAAAAAAAGTACATCACAATGTATATCAATAAATGGACACATCAATCATGAACCCACCCAAATTGAATACAGAAATGCTGTGGATGAAACCGCCCCAATCCCCACTAGGGGTGTTAACACAAGTAGTACAGCAGCAGACAGGCCACAGATATGACAGTCCAAAGCCCTTGTGTAAATGTTTGTTACACCGAAGCATCCTTATGAGCCCATGGATAAGGGAAGCAGGAGTGGCCTATGTGAGTCAGGACCCCAAGCTGCAAACACATACACGAGACAAGCTTGAAGGGCCCAGCTGGAACAGACAGTGGATGCTTTCAAAAGGCAGAAAGCACCACACAGTCACATGAATGCACAATAGACAAGCAATTTCAAACTATATTAACTAATTAAACTAACTATAAAAACCTACATTACCTAATTAAACTATCTATCAGAAACCATATTAACTAACTAAACTAAGAAGAAAAATCAAAAATGGCCACATACGACCCAGGGGGGGGGAAGGCACCCAGGAGGGGAAGGTACAGGGTGCACCTCAACACCCACATGCGATGATGTTGGGACAAAAGACAAAAAAAAATTCTCCATAGGCTCCACGCATGCACAGCCCGACCTGTGTGGGAGATATCTTGTCCTCCGAATCAACCTCTGGCTGAAAAGGTTGACATGGCACAGTACCCTGACCACGCCTAGGTGCAGCTTGCCCCTCGCTGGCAGCAAGTCTGCGGGATGGGTGAGCTGGTTCTGTGCGGCGATGACACGTAGGTCTGCATGAAGAACCTCACGTGATACGCATGCTTCCTCTTGCAAGGTAGCATGTGTAATACAGAGTTCTTCCAGCATGGCCTGGCTGGACAACCGTATACCTCCCAGCAAGCAAGTAGCTCAGCCGAGATGGTACTCTCTAGCTGCTCCAACCTCTTCTCTGACCGCTTCCTCTGGGACATCAAGAGCACACCCAGAGTAGATCTGAGGGAATCATACTCAACCCTCATGGCCTCCATGTGTGCCTGTGCGTGAGCAGCAATTGCTTGACGCAAAGATACCATTTCAGCCCGGCGTGCCCTGTCTGAGGCCGCCATGCCTAGCCTGAGCAAGCAGGCCACGGACTGTGCCACCTGATGCTGGAGTTCCACCTGCCAAGCAGGGGGTAGCAATGATTGGGCCACACGCTCGATGCTCTCAGCGATGTTATCAATTGCTGCCCCCTGGTGTTCTGAATTGGCAACCATGGCTTGCTCCCACTCGGTATACCCCAGTGGCGCGTGGCCACCGCGTTGCTGGGCCTGACACCTGTAGGGCCTAAGGAGCTGGCGTCTTTGTTGGGTTGGCACCGCCCGCGGCTGCAGGACTACATGCCTCCGTAGACCTGATGCCCCAGGCACATCAGCAACTTGAGTGGAGGGAGACACTGCGTCCCGATCCACCACAGGCGGAGGTCCCACCATCGTCTGGCAATTCGCGGACAGAGGAGCGTCCACATCAGAATCATTCCACCAACTCGACATTGTCGTCAGAGTGAACTTCCAAGCTAGACTAATTTCTAGCCCTAGACAAGATGGTCTCTTTTGTTCCGAGGTTGTTTGTGGGTTCTCGTGGCCTACCACCCCACGACCCCCACTTGTGCTGGATTGCTGGTGTGATAGCAACCCGGTGTCTACATGACAACATCATCCTCTGGCTCCATTGCGTCATCTTCTGGAAAGGGGAGAAAAGATGAACATTGGTACACATGTCAGAAGCACATGAAAACACATACACATAGATATGACATACACAGCCAACACATGAAGCAGACATGTCACACACAAATGAGAACCTTGCATGCATCCAGTGGACTTAATATGCAAACAAATCCCAAAAGCAGAAATTGATGTGTGTAAATAGCAAAGCCTACACTATAACTAAATGTACAATATGAACTCCATCAGAAACCACCTCTGTCAGGCACATGTCACAGGCAGAAAAGACAGATGGCAACGACGAGATGCAACACACCATAAGCATGCCTGAACTGCAAATTGACCACTGCTACAAGTGAATCCAAACACACAATGAGACAGTTAACATGCATGTAGCCATGCATCAATGAAGCATCATCATCTATATAGCTACATCCATCTGCTGCTCGCCCCGTACCATGTGGCATGGGCCATGTAGAAATAGTGAATGTCACAAGCAAAGCAAGGCTTTGCAACCAGGCATGAGGGACCATAACGCCCTGTACCGTCCGAGCTGCAGGACATGAGGCCCGCACAACACCCCTCAGGGCGTGATTGTCCGCATTATGAATGTGCCCTATTACATCATTCCCTGTAGAAATGTACATGCCCAGTACCCACCATAGTAGGTAAGTGGGCATGGGCATACACATACTGCACAGCAGTGAACCTTCGGGATCATGCCAGTTCCACATAAAGTGCGCAATGCCGAAATCTCACCAGCATAAACGTCTATCAACTACATATTAGTCAGTCAACAATAAAGCAGTGGAAGACACATGTGTAAATGGACACTTTCACAAACACATAAGTGAGTATTCGCAATGTTCCACCACACAACGTTGAATCTGCTTGCATATGTACATCTGGAAGCGTTCAAAAACACACATTTCCCCATACACCTGTATTGTGAACATGACCAGCATCCAATACACCAAAGCAAGCAGCTATAACGCTGCTTGCTTAGATGTATGTGGAAGTGCACACATACACACGTGAAGGATGCTCCACAGTCATCACAACCCAATTGGCAGGCTACATCCAATCAATGCCCTATGCCAGTTGGTATAGGCTGCACATTGACCAATAAACTAATCTAAACAACAACTAGGTAGTCCTGACACTGAGTACATGTGTCACAGGATGCACCTGTGCCCGTTGCATACATGACAGAGAAGGGATTAAAAACAGTCCATACATGCCTGGTGACTTTGACATAGCATCAGTGAGTAATTATGTAGAAGGGTGTAACCCGGCTCAGAAGTGGGTTGATGCAGTGCAGAACATGTGTCGTGCCCCACTATCTACATGAAGAAGGACATTATGAACTCTACACATACACGTGTGGGCAGTGCAAGGGCAAATTCAGGCATCACGTGCAATGTGCATGCAATTGGTTGCATGGTTACAGGTAACAAGTGAAAATGCAGGGAGGCATTGCAGGGCAGCAAAAGGGGGACCAGAGACCTGTGTATTGCCAGACAGTGTTGACTAGCGTCAATTGCATCATCAGAGTCAACTGACAACACATCAGATGATGATGGGACAGTAAGCAGGACACATGTTGAACCCTCGTAATACACCCATGTGTGCAGAAGCCACTACACCAGTTGAACAGAGTCATGTGGGCCACAAACAGGGTGAGGCCTGTGCCCCACACAGACTGTGACACCCTAAACCTGTGTGTGATGCTGGCCTGAGCCAGAGTGGCCATGGATTTGTTGATCAAATGCCATGATATGTAGGTCTGCCTGGACACGTATTAGTATGATAATCCGGTCAAGGACACATAGGGGCATGCATGGAATGCACATGGAGCATTAATGGGCACTCATGTCCCTGCGTAGCATCTGCCATCTGCACAGTCCAAATGAGACACCCTGCATCAAGGACAGAGGATGTACCCCACTGCATGTGTCGGGCAGGTTGGCTGGTGGAAGTTTGCATGTACACTGGAGCCTTGAACAGGCCATTGCAGTACGCCAACATGATGCACACCATTGCCATGGAGAAATGGTGGTGCAGGGGGGAGGGGCAATGGAGCGTGCCTACTGGAGTACCCGCATGCATGCCGAAGACACATGCACGTCAGTCATGCAATGACATAGTCCCAGTGCTGGGAGGAAAGACATCCCAGGCTACATGCCAAAGGGCCAGTGAGCTGGAACATAGACCGGAGTGGCAGCCGGTGACTAGCATGTGAGTAGGGTGCAAGTGTGATGATGAGGACAGTCCCCGTCTGCTCTACATGTCCACTATCCTGCACAGCAGGCACGCATCAGTGAAGCATTGCATGACTTGCACATGAGAACCATGTACACATGACATGTAGTGGCAGTCAAGCACACATTCCAGCATCTCTCCCACTCCTTCGACCATTCCTGTTGGTATGAACTCCTCAACAAGTGACTCGTGCGGAGTGAGGTCTTCCTCCTCAGGTGGTGGCCCACTGCCAGTCACCAGAGTCATGTTGTAATTAGAGACACGCTTCACCTTAGTGCTGCATTTGAGGTCATCCCAACATTTTTTGCACTCTTGCGCTGTGCGCACCTCATGGCCGAATGCACTCACATGATCCGCAACTTGCTTCCAGTGGGTATTACGATGGGCAGCCGTAGTTTGACAATTCGACCCCACTAGCATGTCACGGTTGTGTTTCCGCATGTAGTCCTCGAGGAAGTCCAGTTCCTGCATGCAGAAAGGCTTCTTCCTCGATGTGCCGGAGGCCGTAGCTGTGTCTGGGTTCCCAGCCTGTACTGCAGGTGCAACCTTCCTCCTCTTGGACGCTGGTCCGGGCCCTGGCTGTCAAATGCCGCCCTTATCAGTATGGGCAGTGGCGCTGGTGGAATGAGCTGAGGCAGTGGCAGGTGGAACATGGAGTGAAGCCCTGACTTGCGTCAGTGAATTCTGGGTGCCCTGGAATGGACCCTGCGCAGCAACATCCGCTGTGCCAGGGTCATTGGCCGGGACTGTCCTTGCTGGGCGGGGCAGCAGATGACATTACTGCCCCAGGGACACATGCCTCTGTCAGGGCAGCCCTGCGTGCATCTAAGGTGTGCATCCTGACCTCCTGGAAATCTTCCATGGACTCTTCAAGTGCCAACACAGCCTGCGCTGGCAACCCTGAGCCTGGGTGGTGGTCTCCACAGCTGCACCTGCAGCTACCACTACCCTTGGGCCTGTGGCAGTCGATATACGGACTGCCGGGTCAAATGGGCGCCAGATGCAAGAATTGCATCTCCCGGAGCCGCAGGGGGTGGTGGCATGACTGCATCAACACATGGCACAACATTGTGCCGAACTGGCGCACACCTGCCTCTTCCCCCTCTGCAGCCACCCTGGACACCCTGGAGTCCCCCTTCTCCCTGGTCACCCCGGCCATGTCCTTGACCTCGCCTGCCACGTGGAGTACACCCAGCTGAGACGCCCCTCACATTTTGTGGCCTCCCAGCCATGGCACAGATGGAGTAGTGCCGGCACAGATGGAGTAGTGCCAATGGCAGGTGTACACAACAATTGTCCTGGGCAATTGGGGTGAAGGGGTGGGATACAAGATGTTAACAGCATGCCTGCACCTGCAAGGCTGTATGTGACCGCGGTGATAAAGTGACAGGTCACGCAACGCTCAGGCACCCCAAAACTGCAGCAAAACTGTGCACGCAACTCCCAATAGCCCACGTGTGTGGAATTAACCTCCCGCAGTACGCGGTGGACATGAAAAACACATATGCGTGGGACACACAGGCTACTATGACCTCGAGAATCGCTGCGATACACAGGGGCACCCGCAGTGGGAAAAATAGCGTGCGCCACTCACCGTCAGACTAGTGTGATAATGAAAAACACGCATAGCCAATACCCCCGCCAAAAGAAGAGATACGTCCTTGATCCGCTGTGAAGTTGTGCATACAGCGAACTGCCGTGACCCGTGACCCGCTCACCTTTAACCGATGCTGAGGGTAACACCCGCAAGCATCACTTCTCTAACGCACTTAGGCCCTTTCCTCAGATTACACGCATTAACATGCGGACGTGCTGTTTTTTCACGTGCTGAATCACTATGCACCCGTCCTGAATGAAACGCCCACGCAGTAACATCACAGACGAGCTTCCGCGCTAAGGGCCTTTCCTCGAATTACACGCTGATGTGCAGTTTTTTCACGTGCCAAATCACTCCGTATCAAGCTGGCCACGCTACAACACACGGAAGACCACGCTCCTGCCCAGAAGGCCATTTTTCTGCCCCCCAGAGCCCCAAACAGCGTCCCACAAGCCATCTGCTTCTGCCTGCCTGCCTGCTGCCACTGTGCCCTGCCATTTGGTGCCTGCCCATCTGCCATCTGTAGGGGTCCAGTTGCTGTGACCACACCTGCTGGAACAGAAGACACCCGACTGGTATTCCATCACTCCACAGCCCAGCCCCAGGACCCAGTTGCCCACCCACACCTGCCTCAGGGGTTGCCAGGTCTGACACAACACCATCTGGCACCAGTTGCAAACCCCCTAGCTGAGAGGCAGAGGGCTACCAGCTTCACTTCCAATGAAGTTGGCATCCTGGTAGAGCAAGTCTATGGCACTATGATGCCCTCTTCTCACCATTGCGTGCCGACAAGGAAGGACGGAGGAGGATTTGGACAGACATAGTGGGTGCCATCAAGGCGGATGGAGTGGCACCCCGTGACATCAAACACGTCCAGAAGCACTGGGAGGACTACAAGTCCAGGACCCTCAAGAAGGCCCGGCACCTCTTAGAAGCAGCGGATGCAGTGGGGCGCCGGGGCCAGTTTACCAACCAGAGATGAGGGTCCTGGAGCGCATTTGCCCAGTGCTTCACCACCAGACCCTCAGGATGCAGGCCCGTCTGGAGTCGAGCGGTAAGTGGCCATGCATTGCCGTGCGAAAAAGTGCATATTGCAGTGTGCTGGTAGTCATCTACTTGGCTGTATGTGTGACATGGGCCATGTATGGATGTGTGTGTGCAGGGACATGATGGTGCTGCATGTGAGTCCAGTCATGCGTGAACCACATGGATGGTGTATGTGTTACAATGCAACATGCAGAGCAGCATGCAGAATGCACATACGAATGCATGCCTGTCTCTGTTCTTGGACATGGTTGGGGTGTGAGGGATGGGTGCTGCTGTCATGGACATGTATGGTGTACATGTCTGTGTGTCTGAGTGGCGTGTGTGTGACTTGTAAACGCCATGGATGCATGACACATGTCCGTGACGATGTGTAGATTCACTGATGCAGCCTAGTCATCCCTGTATCCACTGTTTCTGTGGTGTACGAGGCCAGATGCATGAACCTCCGGTGATATGTGTGCATGTGATCAGTATGACCCATGCTGCAAGTGAGTTTCAACCCACCATTGTATGTTAATAGAGTCCCTTGGACGTGGATGCAAATGTTGATTGAATGTGCTGTGCCTGTTTCTGCATGTGTGTTGCCTGCATTGAGCCATGTGTTGAGGAGGGACATGATGAAAGTGATGTTTGACAGTGCCACTCATGTGCTATTTCTTCCTGTCTAGGGGACTATTGTACAGTATCCTGATGCTTGTGTTCTATGTCTCCCTCTACACAGTGGAGAGTGAAGAAGAGGGCGGAGATGGTGCTGTGGAGCAAAGCAGCAGGGATGCCTCCACCGGCCGGCGACACAAGACCCAGCTACCCTCCCAGGAATTACCATCAACCGGGAGCGAGGGGACTGGTGCCGCGTCTGCCACTACAGCTGCAGCGGAAGGCGCGGGTGAGCCCCCACAGGGGCTTGCGATGGCGGAAGACGGTGCGGAGCCATCCAGGTTGGTGGTGTGCACAGAGGAGGAGGAGGCCGCTACTGAGCCGCACCTGGGGCCTGGCAGGGGTGGTACCACTGGTGCAAGTGGTGCAGTCCAGGGCCAGGGGCAGGAGGCAGCACAGCTCGCCACGGAGGGGCCTGTGCATGTCACTGTCCCTGACCCTGTGACTGCACCATCATGCAACAGCAGGGATGACCCGTCCCATGCCCGTCCGCAGGTAGGGGCAAGGCCCACGTCATCTGGCACCCCACTACCTGCGGACGAGGAGACCCGTGACTGTATGGAGTCCGTCCTGATTGGTGTCACGTTGCGCACGTGTGACATTCGTGATGACGTGCATGCTTCCTGGGGGGACCACGCACGTCATCACGAAGAGCTGCGTGCCAACGTGGCCCAGTTGGAAGGGGCCCTGGTCAGAGGGTTCCTACATGTGTCGGGCACTCTGGCCGCCCTCTCTTCCTCTGTGCACACTATGCGCCAGTCATTCTCTGTGCTGTCTTCCGGCCCAGAATCCACCAGGGCTCCCTGTGGACCTGCCCCGACCAACGCAGCCAGCTCGGTGGAGATCCCATCCCTGCCACAGTTGGGAGTCGGAGGTCCAGCAGGGGTGGACACCCCACCAACTGGAGCCCAGCAGATGGAGGATGTGCCGGCATCATTGCACGACGGCGCCGGTGGATTCCATCAGCCTGGATGCCGTCGTGCTGGCCGAGGCAGTTGCATCGGAGGCAGTGGCAGGCTCAGCGTGGGAGGCATCATGGCTCAGGGCCATCACATCAGAGGGGCAGGCATCGGCCGGAGGGAAGGATGACCCTGGAATGGGAGTGTCTTCCATGTGGCAGCAGTTGGGCCAGCGGATAGATGTGGAGCGGCGGCCGGCGGAAGAGGCACGCTATGGTCAGGGCGGAGAACTCCATGCACAGGGTGTTGAGGCAGGCTGAGTGCCTCGAGGCAACTCACAGGGAGTTGGAACAGGCCATGACTGCATCCCTGCAAGACCTCGGGGACAGGGAAGAGGCCCGCCTCCGGGACATCAACGTGAAGTTTGATGATGCCCTGGCCCGGAACATCACAGAGTAAGCCGTAGGACTTGTCCGCCTCCATTGTATATAGTTGATTAGTGTTAGGTTTTCTTTCTATTTTTCTTTCATTTTGGGGCGCATGGACTATGCCCCACCTTTTTGTATATGGTTGTTTATTAGGTAATGTTTTTTGTAGGTTTAATTTGGATTGTTGGGTTTATGGACCCTGGATTTGTACATTGTATATAGTTGAAGACTGGATTTGACCTCATTTTATTTCTTACCCATGGAGCAATGGATTTCTCTTTTTTTCTCCTTTGGATTTGGTTTGATGGACAAACACTTTGGAGCCATTTTCATTTTAATTTATTTGGATTGTGCATTGATATATATTCTTTCATTTTTTGGGACATCCAGCCTTTTGTTTGTTATTATTTTCGCTTGTGTGATTTTCTTTTAATCCATTGATTTTTCATTTAATACATTTTGGTTTCATACTTCAATTGTGTGGTATTCTCTCATTGCTTTCATGCATGTCACGATGTGGGTTTTCTCATTCACTTGCACCCATTGTGTGTGTGTGACAGACATGTATTGATGTGCATACTTGCCATTTGGGATGTATCATGTAATGGATGTATCATGTAATGGGGATTTCAATGTGGGATGGATGGAATACTTGGTTGGGTGTTTGGACTGGGGTGGCATGGGGTGGGATTTGGGTGGCCATAAGGGACATGATTGTGGATGGTGATGACGTGTTGTGGGGGGACATGAGTCCGGGCCATTCTTGTTTTGGGACAATGGAGTGTGAATTGACCCCCTATTACGTACTCTGGTGGCATACGGTCCCATGTGTGTATATATAATTTCCTGCCCATTAAAGGAAGGTGCCTCCCACCTCTTCCTGTACGGTTGTTTGTGGACGTGGGTGAGAATGTCGGTGTGTGTGTGATGTTGTGTGTCAATGTGTGCAAGTGGAACGTGTGCTTGTTATCTATGCTCTGCCAGTAGGTTTCAAGCCAGTCAGTTAGATCTTGACTAACTGTTGGTGGCAGTGCCAAAGGGCTGCTTATTATGTTGCGGCTACCTTTACTGCTGCCTACTTACACGTGACTTACCTATTGTGTTGAACAAGAACTGCACAGGATCTATGTCATGATTACGTGATTGAAGACTTGTTTGCATGCATGGTACCGAATTATTTCCAGTTGTTTTTCTTTTCTTATTTTTTTCGAAATTAACATTATAGCAAACGTTGTAGCCCGGATGATAGGCGTGAAACACATGCGTGTTGATTGGATGGAATAAATGACACAATGCATTACAATTCGTACTAATTGGTGTAATTCCTGAATTAGCTCACCAGTATGCAATTTAAGTTCAAACACTGTTTTCACTATTGTGTGCAAAGAAAAGTGGGCTCACACACACTTGAAGTATACGAATCCCATACAGGAGGCCACACGAATTTCACGAATTTCACAATCGCCCGCTCCATGTCCTTGTTAGAGTCTGTAGTGTGACTACAGCGGCTGACAACAAGCATTTTTCGTTTTTTTAATGTGCTTGCTCTTTGTCTGATACGTTTAAGAGCTTTCAAAGACATGTGCAGCTCTTGTGGTCCAGGCCTATGCATAGCCAACTTCTTAGGGCGCATACCTAGCACCTATAGATAAGAACAGACAGGATTTCATCTTTTAGTGGAATTTTTCCCCTGAAGTGTTCTGCTAAACCAGGGTTGTCCAACTCCTGGCCTGGAGTGCTGGATCCATGTTTTCAGGATACCCCTCATTAATATTCATCAGATACATTTCCATACAATGGGCCTCATTACACGGTAGGCGGTAAGGGTTTACCAGTACCAGTATTTTACCGGTACCGGTAAATCCTTACCGCCTTACTACGAGGTCCCTTTGCAGGTTGGGGAATTTAAGACCTGTGTTTTGCAGGCGTTAAAAACCAACCCGCAAAGGGACCAGTGGAGCTAAATCCTAACCTGTCAGGATTCCAGCCCTCCAGTCCTGGAGTGGAAGGGGGTGAATGCATCCTGAGAAATGGTACTCCTTGAATGCCTACTCGGTTAAGGGAGTCTGACCTTTAGCAGCAGACCGGTGTCTATTCCACCCTGCTTTGTGCCATCCTTCTCATCATTTCGGACTCACTCCCATTGCATTACTAATGTTATTAAGCATGTTGCTAATGATGCTGTAAGGCACGATCTGATGCCAAATGCCTTCAGTACAATTAAAGTGAAGGATTACTGGCCCATATTTATTTTCTGTTCTGTTCTGCTCAATAATAACAACATCTATAAGCCCTACATGCACTTGAAGACATGAGAAACTGAATTCCCTGTAATTGCAAGCGGTGGTTGCCATGGAGAGGAGAAGTACACTAGATGATGGTTTATAGTGACTTTTTCGAATGCCATTATGTCGAAAACAGTTTGCAGAAAAAAAATCATTTGAATGTCTTGTTTCCCCCCAAACCTCCTGTTTTTTTAAACACGTTTTTCTACTTTCAAACCCCCCCAAATTAAAACATATTCAATAAAAAAATAATACATTCGAAAACTTTTTTTTCGACAAAATGTTTTCGACATAATTACATTTCGAAGAAATGCATTCGAAAAAAATGACCGGACACCCTAGAGGATGCCTACATTTGCTGCAGTGGCTGTTTTACCTCGTCCCTACACCCTCCATTATAGAAAGCCTACGAAGTATAGGAGATGCCCATGTAGGACACATCATAAACGGCGAAGACCGGGCTTTTAGGAGGGAGTAAGACATCTACGCCTGAACCATTAAAAGGAATGCAGCATTTTGCTTGGAGACGTCCAGCTCTTTGAGTAATAGTAACCTTTCAATAAAGCATGTTTAATGGTCACCATGCGCATGTCGAAGCAGAAGAATGAGACGGGTATGGTTCCGGCTCGCACAAGCATTGGCCATGCAAAGCAAGTATGCAGAGCAACCTAGGACCAAACTGTATTGGAGGACTTGTTTTTTATACTTTTTAATACTGTATATGTGTTTGAACAGCATGTACGAAAATACACCTGTTATTTATTACCTGATTCCATTCATGACAGTTTCAGTTTCAGCCAAACTGAAATGGTTTCACTTGCTCGAAATCAAAAGAGATTAGACCTTGCATGTAAAAAAAGAGACAATACAAACCAGACACCATTTTTTTGAAGGGAGAAAGCAGTCTCACTCAATGCGCACTATAGAAGTGGGACCTCAGAAACTGTAGGTGGGGTTAAACCTTTCCGGTCAGAAACATATTACCAGTCCCGGCAAGCCACCCCTCAGGCAAAGGGATTTTGTATTCGTACATAACGACAGTGTCAACAGCAAAGTCAGCCAGACCCATGAACAGGTGAGTGCACTCAACCACGGGGGTGCAATCCAATCTGGAAATGAAATACACCCCCAACTCTAGTCCCTCGTTGGTTTCACCAGTTCGTCTTCCAATCCACCTCACTGGCTCTACATGCCCCAGTCCTCCAACTAACTTCTCTGACCCCCAGATTATTAAAGCCCTACACATAGACTTCTGAGTCTAATTTAAAAATTATAATCATCTCTCTTTGCTGGATTTAGTCCTCACTTCTTAGAAGATGCTGAGGTCAACACTATCTTTAGCAAAAATATCCATCGACTCTCCCTCCCCCCACGTCTCCCTAAATCTTTAAAATACTTAAAATCCTAGCACTGCTGCCCCAGTCCCCTGCTACGGACGACACCTTCAATAGTTTTCTGCCGTGAAAACATCTTCTGAAAAACATACTTCTCGATATCATATTCAACGCAGGGTCACTTATTAAAAGATCAAATACACTTTTGGAAAATTGTGCTGCGGAAGGTAGGAGGGTAACGCGGCGCGGGATAGCAAAGGGTAAGGGGGGGTTTCAGGCAACTATCTTAAAACTTCCAATCCAATAACATAGCATGTATTGCATTTTACATAAATAGGCATGGGCACAGTGGCCCCTCATTCCCAATATTCAGTAATTACGTTACAAGGTCCAAAAAAGGACTGTAAGTCATTTATCAAAACACATTCTTATTACTAATAGACCTATTAAATAAGACGTCTATACGCAGAGCAGTTGGGGTCTTTTAACTATGACTAATGCTATTGGCTCTGGTGATGCTTGTTTTTAAAGCCTGCCTACTCTTTCTATTTTGCAATTAACTTTCAAAACATAAAGAAGGTGTAAGTGGGGGAGCTAGGGTGCTCACAGGAGCAGATACAACGCAACAGGAAGCAGTACTATGAGATGAATAGAGAAATGACGTCTGATGCCGACCCGACAGCGAGCCACTGCTCTGCCCATTCCCGGGATCAAACCATTACACCATGGTCCTGCAGACCAGCACCCTAACACCTATACAAGGACACCCACAGGAAACATTGTACATGGATATTGGACAAGAACCAAGACTGACAATGCATTGCACATGTGAAGCAAACAATGAGAAGAGGTTGAGGGGCGCAGGACTATTTCCATATACATGTCATGCCAAAGCCTTGTCTGTACATGAATCATGTGACTGAAAGAATGCATGCCTACATGGGGCATGTCTCTTTAAAATCATCATTGGGGGCATAGTTTGAAGAGCTTCGTGGGCATATCCACACAAGATCCTGGATATCACAACAGTTCCCAGTGTGCCTTCCAAAAGACCTATGATGTCAATATGACTCCCTCTTCAGGCACAGTGTGACATGAGTGTACCCAACAGTAGGCTACACAGGCATGAACTGAATTTTGCACCTCAATGCCTGGAAATAGCCACCTCACTGTAACATCATGAAAGGTAGACACATGACAAGATCACCTGACAAACACCTGCAAAATACCAGGCACTATAAATTGTATATGGTTGATGTTGCAGCTGGGGCTGTGAGGTTACCATGCTTGCCAACTCATTCACAATGTGGCAGGATTACCAGTACTCCTCGGCTATTCCCCATTTTAAGATACAGACACCCCAAATATCGTAGCATGAGAGCCTCCATTGTTCCCTGATGAAAAAGACAGCACTGAAGTATGATGTCTACTTACAGAACAAATACTCCAGGTATGAAACCCTTCTCTTACCTATTGCAGGTGACTGGGACTAGCTGCTGCTACCCTGGTTGATGATACTCATCAGAAACACTTCAACGCCACAGGAGGTGGACTACAATGAGGCACACGCACAGACCAGAATGGGCATAAAGCACTCATTTGGACTGCTCAGTTCTGGTGCTTTTACTGGACTGGTGGGCACTCATGGACAGCTCGTAGAAGGTGGCAAAGATTGTGATGGTCTGTGCAATGCTGCACAACTTGTGCTTCAGGTGGACTATCCCCATCCCTCCAGGATAGCGACATTGACAAAGACTAAGATGTTGATGAGGACGCAGGTGTTTACAGGCCGCCTCGGGTGGATGTGAAGGTTTATGAGGCAGACGCATCATGTGTCACAAGCTCATTGAGATTCATTTTTGAAGCCATAGGAATCCACAATTCACTGTACTATAACTCATTACAAAAAACACATCTCTGACAGACACGAAGTGAGCACTGGATTCATTTTCTTGAGTGCAGACTGTTTTATTCAACAGGGACTCATCCACACTGACTCACCTCACTTATAACCAACACCAATGCCCACCCCATCTCCCTCATCTCAGACACCCATGCCCCACCACCTTTCTTATCCTGTAAGCAATGTCTGCTGCCTGGCATCTTCTACCTTCACTGGGTCTTGCCATGCCCATGCATAGCTAGTGGCATGGGGGTGGCCATTGTCCAATGTCGCCATCATTAACCGGAGCAGTGGCTGGCTGATGCTGCTGTTGCTGCAGTGCATGGCTAGTGGCTAAGGGTGAAGGGATGGTGGGAAAAAGGAAGAGTAAAGGAAGGGGTGCAGTGGTGATAGTAGTTAGAGTATCTCTTCTGCGGGAGGCGGGGATAGCACAGGTGCTTGCTGGGATGACAGGTACTGTCGCTTGGACGCCAGAGGCACTTGCTGTTGGTTTCCTGTGACTGCCAGCACTCTCCTCTGTATCCCTGCTGGTATGGCTGGGGTTGAGGACAGGCTCCCAGATGTGCCCTGTGCTGGTGCCTGCATACTCCTCCTGGCTGGCATGGCTACCCGTTGCAAGAAAAGTCACATATGTTCACTTGTAATTTCGAAAAGGGGTTTGTTGTACATTGCATTTGGTCATTTTCTATAAAACGCTAAAACGTTAATGTACAGAAGATATGCCTGTAACATTAACACATGAGGCACTTAGGAATTGATTGCTTTGTTCCATGCACCCAGTGACAGGATGGCATATCTTCGAAGCCATGCGTGGCCTGTCAGGTGCCAAGTATGATGTTGGCATTGCTGGCAGTGTAGCCCATGCCTACCATCTACCTCTATGCAGTGGGTGATGTGAGGTAATAGTGATAGTGTAGTCAGAAGAGGTCTTCATTGGCACAGTGCAGTGTGGCACTACTCATCATGTGCCAGGGCTAATGCACCATGTGTAGTCCTTTCTGTTACTTGGTGGGGTGTGGCTATGTAACATATGCACCATTAATGTCTGTGTGGTCCATTACATTTAAAGTTTGGGGATTCCTGTGTGTGAGCATGAACAGTGACGGTACATGTCTAGGCACTGGGGATTCTGTGGGAGTTTCAGGATACAAAGAAGCACCCTTTAAATGACTTGTACAGCGTTCTTTCACTGTATGTCCGGTTTTCCAGTTTGTCCTGTCATGTCTTAAGTGTGCGCTCTGAGGCCTACGGGTGTGTGGCACATTATAACATTTTAAATAAATAAATAACTTGGTGCCCTGTATATTGCTTTACTCTGTTGTGCATATGAATTGACAAGCAGTGTCGGCCTTACAATTCTGTATTGGATATTATATTAACGTATCGACTATAAAATGCATACCAGGCTCATCTCTGCTGCTAGCTGCACCCTCAGCGACACTGACACCCGTCCTGCCATGTGGAAGATGCTGCTCACAATCATCTCCTCCCCGGAGATTAGCTTAGTGGCTTACGGTCCCTCCTCTTGTGGCACGGACAGTCTCCTCCCCGGAGATTAGCTTAGTGGCTTACGGTCCCTCCTCTTGTGGCGCGGACAGTCTCCTCCACGGAGGATAGTTTAGGTAGCTTACGGTCCCTCCTCTTGTGGCGCGGACAGTCTCCTCCCCGGAGATTAGCTTAGTGGCTTACGGTCCCTCCTCTTGCGGCGCGAACAGTCTCCTCCCCGGAGATTAGGTTAGTGGCTTACGGTCCCTCCTCTTGTGGCGCGGACAGTCTCCTCCCCGGAGATTATCTTAGTGGCTTATGGTCCCTCCTCTTGTGGCGCGGACAGTCTCCTCCCCGGAGATTAGCTTAGTGGCTTACGGTCCCTCCTCTTGTGGCGCGGACAGTCTCCTCCACGGAGGATAGTTTAGGTAGTTTACGGTCCCTCCTCTTGTGGCGCGGACAGTCTCTTCCCCGGAGATTAGCTTAGTGGCTTACGGTCCCTCCTCTTGCGGCGCGGACAGTCTCCTCCCCGGAGATTAGCTTAGTGGCTTATGGTCCCTCCTCTTGCGGCACGGACAGTCTCCTCCCCGGAGATTAGCTTAGTGGCTAATGGTCCCTCCTCTTGTGGCGCGGACAGTCTCCTTCCCGGAGATTAGTTTAGTGGCTTACGGTGCCTCCTCTTGCGGCGCGGACAGTCTCCTACCCGGAGATTAGCTTAGTGGCTTACGGTCCCTCCTCTTGCGGCACAGAAAGTCTCCTCCCCGGAGGTGGCTTACGGTCCCTCCTCTTGTGGCGCGGACAGTCTCCTCCCAGGAGATTAGTTAGGCGGCTCTACAGTTCCTCCTCTTGTGGCGGCTGTATCCTTATGATGGAGTGCTCAGAGACCATGCACCCAGCCACTGAGGTCATTCCAATGCGTTTTACATCCTTCCTGTTCCACTGCACCATTCCAGTGGCCACCACCTTGCCACGCACCTCTGCCCAGAAGATTGTATTCAGCTGCCTTGTGCTTTTGTGACTTGTGGCCCCAAACATCTATTTAATATAAGTCACCAACTCACCCGAATGTACAGTGCGCATTGCCTCTGTGAACTGATGTCTTTGCTGCCTCGTGTCTGGCCCTTTCAATGTAGCTTCTCCCCGGGCATCATTGCTGTAGCCTTCTTCCTTAGATGGCAGCTGGAAATGGGTGGAATCAAATGGATTGACATTATAATGGTAGCCGCCGGACAGCTTCGCATTTACATCATGGCCCTATTTCCGCATGGCCCTAAATTGACCCATTATTGGAGGAATACAACTTTGATTAATCCTCCAAATACTGGTTGCGTTAATGATAATTCCTTCAATTTTTGCTGGAACTAGCACACAATCGCGGTTTTTGGTGCTAATTGCTTCTGGGGGAATTAGCGTTACTGCCAGGTCGATTGCTAAACGACCATGTATGTGTTCAAAATATGATCGTAATTTTACCAGACCTATGGGACGGAATGGCAATTCCATAAGGAGGAATAACCAGCAAACTCATAATGAGGCTCAACTTGTGTGGTTTAGAGGGAAAAAGATAGTAGTTATGTTTGATTGAGAGAGTTATGTTCCATAGTGAACTTTTGAACTGGCACAGGTGGAAAATGTTTTATTTAAGTTAACGTGGATATCTTTCAGTTCTATGGACGCTCTAGTGAATTCAATCATGAGGGCATACTGAGGCGTTCAGCCTGAGATTTTATCGTTGGTTTTAATGAAGTCCCGAGTTCATGTGACAGTGAAAGGGAGGAACCTTATTACCATCGGTATTGTTAGGTGTGACCCTCCCAAGTGTATTGCCCCTTTAAGGGGATGTGTCCCTCCCATGTGTATTGCCCCTTTAAGATGGGCCATGACGGTGTCATGGCCCAAGGTAATAAAAGGAGCTCTTGCAGGCACATGAGACAGAACGGCTGCAGACTCCCAAAGAGGAACGACTGAGTCCGTGTCTCATTAATGATGTAGGCCGCAGGCCTACACGTGGATGCGCAGGCCTCTATGCCCTGCTGCCGTGGGACCCGCCTGCCAGGATGGCAGCCGAGGTCCACACGGTCAGGGGCTTGGCAGGCTGTGCAACACCCCCATGGCGTTGATGTCCATAACGCCGAGGGGGCCTGCCGGATGTCCAGGGCAGGCCCCAACCCCCACACATAGTGGGTCTGTGAGGTGCTCACAGAGATAGCACCCAGGGGCGCCTGCTGGATGTCCATGGCCGGCGACCCCCAACAATGGCGACGAGGACCACGAGTCCGCGTGGCCCCCCTGCTGCCAGTAAGTGGTGGGGGGAAAGAGGAGCGTCCGACCCCACCACGGGTCCAGCGTGGCCTGCGCCTCACCGCCACAGCCTGGGCGATGTAGGCCCGGGCTGCCCTGCGGTGGGGCACACACCCCGCGGCGTTCCGCCGCAAAGAGAAGAACGAGAGCGGCGGCTGCCGCGAAGAAAAGGAGGTTCCTGCGGGGAGAGGGTGAAGCCCCCTCCCCCCAACGACATCCGCTGCGGAGCGCGGGTGCGCTGCCCTGGCCTTGCGAGGGTGAAGAAGAGGAGGAGCGGTCTCTATCACGCAAAAGCTGTAGAGCACCCGTCCCCACCCCACCAGAGGCGGCGTTGCCTG
The DNA here is from genome assembly GCF_040938575.1 of Ambystoma mexicanum. NCBI lineage: Eukaryota > Metazoa > Chordata > Amphibia > Caudata > Ambystomatidae > Ambystoma > Ambystoma mexicanum. Next base: position 1,399,109,558 of record NC_090922.1, read on the forward strand.
TACAGTGTTCCGCACCCTGGGTATGTGGCACCCGACGCTAGAAGAGAGGGCGGGGAGTGCCCATCACCCCTGAGTGCCCGATTCCCTTTCCGCAACAGGGAAGGATATGGTGCAGCCGCAAGAACATATGGAGCGGCCGCAGCCGCGAGAACAAAGGGGAGACCGAACCCTGCTGGCCGACTCTCCCTGGCTGCAGTCCTCTGTGAAGAGATTACTCGTGCGGCCAGGGGAGGGTCAGCCTGCAGATTCCCCCAGCGGGCCTTTAAAAAAAAAATAAAAAAAATAACGCCTCCTGCCGAAAACAGCGATCGGTGCGTGTGCGCACAGGTCCCACCCAGGAGAGAAAGAGGTGGGTGCCCGCCCCTGCAAGCCCCAAGCCAGAAGCCTGCCAGAAAGTAAATGGCGGAGAGGCCCACAAGAACAGACTGACCTCCCGATGGGGAAGAAGTCGTGCTGCCCCAGGGGAGAGAATTATGTCCTGGGCAGCCGCCAGTGAACAGGGAAGGAAGGAACAATAAAAAAAAGTGCTCCAGACCGGAGTGAAAACAGGGCGGTGGATTACCTTTGCAAGAAAGGGAGCCTGTCCATGAAGAGAGAGGAATACCCCGCTGTGACAACCGGAGGCCGTATTGCCTGCACGGCCCTCTGTGCTCAGCTGTGCAAGGTCCCACCATGCGGGAGAGCTGCGGCCGCAGGAAGGTGAGTGGCCGCCGCCCCATGGGCGGCAGCAGGATCCTCCAGCGTGCTGCCCTGCTGAAGTCCCTGTAAAGGTCCCAGGGCAGGCGTGGAAATGAACGGCTCTGTGTCGGAGCTAAATGAAACACCAATAAAGAGCCTGCTTCCCCTCCATATCCCGGGCCCATCAGCGGTAAAGTGCCTGGCGGCTCCATGTCAGAGTTTGGACACAGGTTTATGCCGTTTTTGATGATCCCAGTGAGATCCCGGGCCCCGGTGGTGACAAGGTGCAGTGCTCCAGGTTTGCGCTATGCGAACAGAAGCACATGGCCCTCACAGTTATCCTGAGCCCCACCGGCGCGGAACAATGAAGTGCCACGGGTCGCAGCAGAGGCAAAGAAGGATCGAGAAGGGCAATCCACCGGCAGCAACGCATGTCGCATTGCTAGTCAGATGAGTATTCGGATGGTTACTACTAAGAAACAAAACTATCTGCAAGGTCAGTGTAACTCTCTAGCCCAATAGTGCCTTCGTCATTCGTTTCCTGCTGGAGGAGAATGATGCCTGCTGTGAATTTGGGAGCAAATCTCAAAAGAACAGAAAAACAACTGGCCCCAAGCGTGCACCCTGCGGTGCCGACACTCCCGGTCTACGGGCTGCCTATGCAGTGAAGTCTTAAAGGACAGTAAGAGGTGTGTGCATTAAACAGAAGGAGCCCCGGCTGTAGCGTGTAAATAAATAAATAAATAAATAAATGCTGCCAATAGCTGGTCCATCTGGCACGCTCTGCCGCATCCTGGAGGCGCGCAGCTCTCTACAAATGTGTCAAGTGTATGCCAATGCTCAGAGGGGCTGGAGGAGTCCTAAATGGGCAGTTGGTGTCAGACATCCCACCAAAGCACCTTCCCATGTGGGCTGGATCGGCAACACTGAGTTCCTGCTGTAGTAGACCGTGGGCCACCCACGTCTGCCAACTGAGCTGAAGCGCTCTCCACTGGGGCACCTTCACGCATATCCCACGGCATAAAAGCAGGTCGCTGCATGATGGGACACTCTTCGGTTTGCCACTTCAGGGTTCAGGGACAAGGACTGTGCTTTTGCCCCAGCATATCTATGCCGCAGCTGATAAAAGGTGGTCGTTGAAAGCCCTAGCACATCAGTAAGGGGACTGGTGTCACGAGGACATCCAGGGGGGCTGGTTTAGTTGCTGCCAGATACCGTGGGTAGCTCCAGCAGCAAAGGAGAAACAACCTTCCGTTGTCAATGCACATGGGCACTCAGATGTTGGTTTCAGAGTGTGAAAACCTAAGTGGTCAGAAGCTATCACACGCCAATCGACTGTCGACTGCTTCACGTCTGTTGTGACTCCCTATCCCCACATCTACACCGAGGCATGCAGTTCCCCCCCCCCTATATTCCCCAAGCATGGGTGGCAGAGAAGAAGAAGCACTGCCACTCCAACTGAAGAGTGTTCTATGTTAGCACAAGGACATTGATGAGCCCTGGTCATCTGGACCAGGAAGTAAGACGCTGCCCGTTCCACCGGAACTGAAGGGGACATTGATGTGCCAGGCCTCCGGGTCGGAATAAGGGAAAGGACGGACTCTGCACACTGAAGGCAGCAATGGGTCACCATAATAGATGCTGCATGCGCAGGACTAGTCAATTGTGAAGGCCCTCAAGCACTCGACCACGGGTGCTCTGCACCATCTGGTAACCCAAGGACGCCCCCACTGCTGTGGAGAGACCTAAGCAGCAAGCAACCCCAATACTGGACCGCCACGGTCACCCTGCCTGTCCCACAGGTGGCCTTGACACCGAGCCACAAAAGGGTCCTCAACTGCCTGCCACGGTTGTCGCCCCACATGCCATGTCGTCACAAGGCTAGTCCAACGTGGCCTTGGGGGAGGTACCTGCCAGCCCCCTGAACTCAGTCAACAACTGGTGTCCGACCAAAGCACCACCCAGAAGTGGTGCAGCGGACAGGGTATAGGTTGCGGCTCATCCTGAGTGCTCGTGCGCCCTCCTGCGGCCCTGGAGGAAAGAGACACTCCTGACTGGGGGAGCATCACACAGAAGGGGTGAGTGATGTCCTGTCACCCGTGCCCGACCCACAGCACAGGGAGCAGCCTGGACGCCCTGACACCTGCGTCTCGCTGCCCGGCTCTGAACATCAGGAGACTATGCCGATGTGGCCCCTGGTACCGCCAGGTGTGGCCTTGCCAGCCGTGAACTGTACCATCCATGGGCCTGGACTCGGGAAGTGACTCCTAAACGGGTGCTGATGGAAGATGGACTGGTCTCCTGCTGCCCTGCAGTTGCATAACGAGGACTCAGTAATCCTGTGTGTTTTGATGCTGTGAACCTGCATAGTAACCACATGCGTTAAGTGGTCTCAGTAAAGAATAATAAGGTGAGACTGTGATCCTGCAGTCATGAGGTGTTTGTGTAGTGGCCGTGCCGAACCCCAGGTTAATAAAGGGTTTTGCAAACTGTGGGAGATCTGCCTATATTCCTCCGGCAGCTCGCTGGCCACGACTGTCATCTATTGAGTGTGTTTAGAAATGGGTTAGTATATGTTATGTTTGTAACTGTTGGAGTTAGCTATCTATGGGTCCGTGGCATATCCCATTATTGGTCTATCCTGTAAGTTCTGAGTGATAAGTATTTTGTTGTTCTGAAACGGGTGCGACGCATGTGTGGTATAGCAACGTTTGTTTGTTTGTTATGAAAAAGGAGGAGTGTTAGGTGTGACCCTCCCAAGGGTATTGCCCCTTTAAGGGGATGTGTCCCTCCCATGTGTATTGCCCCTTTAAGATGGGCCATGACGGTGTCATGGCCCAAGGTAATAAAAGGAGCTCTTGCAGGCACATGAGACAGAACGGCTGCAGACTCCCAAAGAGGAACGACTGAGTCCGTGTCTCATTAATGATGTAGGCCGCAGGCCTACACGTGGATGCGCAGGCCTGTATGCCCTGCTGCCGTGTGACCCGCCTGCCAGGATGGCAGCCGAGGTCCACACGGTCAGGGGCTTGGCAGGCTGTGCACCACCCCCATGGCGTTGATGTCCATAACGCCGAGGGGGCCTGCCGGATGTCCAGGGCAGGCCCCAACCCCCACACATAGTGGGTCTGTGAGGTGCTCACAGAGATAGCACCCAGGGGCGCCTGCCGGATGTCCATGGCAGGCGACCCCCAACAGGTATCATTATCATTCGGCTGTTTATTGAGTGCAGGCCTACCTTCGAGAACCAATAGAGAGCTTTACAAGTCCTTTTGTATTGCCCCTTTGTGCTTGCCTATAGAATAGAGTGTTTGTATTGCGCATGCCCGAAGAGCCAAGCATAACATGCATCTAGGAGCAGCTGGTAATATATCTGAGAAGTCCAAATGCAAATGTTAATATTTATGAAAGGATCCGTATTGATTCCATCATCTTTATGGTGGGTTTTAGGGGCTCGAAATGTTCACGACCAATGTCGGGACAATTACAAACTTTTCTTTTTTCTTTTTTTAAATTAATTTTCACAATACAAATAGCAAACAGCAATCGCACAGTCTAGACTTGTTATACCCAATCCATTGCCCATAATCGAGCCTCCCCACACGTCCCACCTCCCCTCAAGGGTTCCACACGCGATCTATCCAACAGCATTGGAGTAGGCGCCCTCTCCAGCTCAGATCTAGGAGTGTTTGAGGATACCATTGTTGCACATAATCGTTCTTTAGGAATGACAATATTGTGGCACGCTCCTTTCTATACTTTGTTAGGTCATTTAGCAATGAGCATAACATCCACTCGAGTGCCCCAAATTCCCATACTTTGTGCACTCAGCCTCTGCTCTTAACCTGATTCACTATTTACGATGTAACAATGTAACGCAACTACCATTGTATGTGTCACCTTCTATGATGTATTCATGTGCCTTAATATGACCTTCGAGTCCAAACACTGTACCTTAGCGCCGTGATACCTCCGGGTCTGGGCGCTACCAACAAATAAATAAAAAATAAATAAATAAAAGGTAGAAAGGAACAGTGTTGCTTTTCCAGTTTCTGGTGATGAACAGCCATGCAGAGGCCAAGAGGATTCTTACCAATTTACTATCCACCCTCGAGAGCAGCAGTGAGTCGGGGGGGGGGGGGCAGCGTAGGGGTGTGGGGGAGGCACGTGGGGGGCACATTACTAACAGATAGAAAGGGATTGATCCCAGTACTGGTAGCCCAAATACCTTTGGCAAACAAAACGAGCACAGAGATGGACCCTTGAAGAGGTCGCAGACCCTAACCACCTCATCCCAGATGCTTCCCACTTAACCTGTATTCTGGCTTAGGTTCATACACTTTGGTCTGTCATCCATGGGAAGCAACAGTACCTCATCCACTGATGTCTCACCACTGCCCTGTCTATCGTAGTCTATAGTTTATTTGGCACAGCAGAGAACCATTCCCTAGTAACTCTAATTTGGGATGCTTGTAATATGCTTAGAAGTTAGGGAAGGCAAGCCGCCCTCCAACCCTTGGAAAACATAAACACTGCTCACGACATCCGAGGATTTTTACCTCACCAGATGAAGTCCCCCATCAAGTTTGATAATTCCTTACAAAACGAAATGGGAAGTGAAATAGGGAAGGCCTTTAGAGTGGTGATTTGGGGAGAATCGACATTTTAACTGTTGCTATCCGGCCTAGTCAGCAGATGTTCATTGGACTCCACCGGGAGACGTTCCTTCTTGATTTCTTTGAGCAGTGGAGGGTAATTGGTCGCATATATAGAGTCCAGGGTTCTGGTCAAGTTGATTCCCAGGTATCGAATCCCGTCCTTTGGCCATTTGAACGGCGAGCTGTCTTTCGTCTTCTAAAGTGCACTACCAGAGATATTCAGATTGATAATTTCTGATTTGTTGCTATTTATCTTGAGAACGGCCACCTCAGGGAACCTTTCGCGCTCATCCAGAATGGCCCCCAATGAGAAGCGGGGGGGCTGTGAGGGTTATTACCGTGTCATGCCCCCAAGGGGGAGCGTGGTCTGTGAGGGCCATGCAAAGGCCATAATTTTGTGCTCCCTTTCCCCAAAGCGCACCTCCTTTATTGCGTCCGTTCCCATCAAGCATATCAGTAGGGGCTCCAAGAAAATCACATACAAGAGAGGAGATAGTTGACAGCCTTGTTTCGTGCCCCTTTGCAGATTTTTCCTCCCCGAGAGGGAGCCGTGTATTGCCACTCAGGCTGAGGGTGTTACATAGTTAGCCTTAAACAGTTGAAGGATGTTCTCTCCAAAACCCAACTTCTCCATTTTAGTAGAGGGAAATGGCTGCTCGACCCTGGCAAAGCATTTTCGGCATCAAGCGATAGTAAAACCACCTGGAGATTGGTCATGCTCACTTTTTCCATGATAAAGGTGACCCTGCGAGTGTTGTCAAAGGTTTGTCTACCAGTCACAAACCCTGACTGGTCTTCTCCTATTAATCCCAGGAGTAGACCCTTTGACCTGTTTGCTAGTATGTTAGTGCAGATCTTGGAATAGGGTTATAGGTCAAAGGTTCGAATCAAAAGGTTCGAAATACAATAGGGGCGAATCAAAAGGACCGAAAAAACGTTCAAAAAAATGTATTTATTTTTTTTACATTTTTTATTTTGGGGGGTACCCCCCAACCCCTCTTTTTGTGGTAAAAACTCTGGGATGTTTTTACCCATGCATCCAAGCCCTACCATAAAACTGTGCAGTACTGGCATGGAAAACATCATGATGGCCAGAACTCCCCAGAGAGTGTACAGGGAAAACACGAAGAATAGGCTGCCACCCATTTTTGCCCATGTTGTGAGCACAGGAGGGCACTGCCTAAAACCACCATTGGGCTACACACACAGTAGCCTGAAACCATTGGGAATGGCAATGCTGATTGCCAAAAAGCAACTCAGAACTGTGGGGAATTCATTTTCTTAATCCCAAAAATGGTTGCATTACCGGTACTCACCACTATCAGAAAGCCGGCGTTTTAAAACCACCAGACTTTTGTGTAAAACTGAACAAATGAAACAAAACCAGACCAAGGAAAGACTTGCTAAGAGGTGGATACAATGTAAAACCATATTCTGAAATGACTTGAAGGAAGTAATTATTTAATGTATAGGTAAAAATTGTCAGTTTGATTTGAATGTAGAAAACTGGGAACAAAAAGTGACATTTAGCTGAAACCTGGCTTAATGAAACTGGATTCTGCCTGACAACTACCCCCAACAGGAGAAACCTGCTCAGCCACTGTTCCCAGGCCTAGCTGCATCCTGCTGTCCCTTGCCAAAAGGAGTTGACACCTCTCTGATTAGATTAGGGGTGGAGCACCTGGGAACTGGAAGGGACAGAACAATGCAACTTCCTTGACTCAGGCAAATGTTATATTGGGGGCGTCGTAAAATAGCTTCCTCTTGGGAGAAACTGGGGGGCAGCTGTGCCTCTGTGAACAAGCTGGCTTGGGGAAGTGGATAAACCAGTTATTCCACCATGTGATGTGGGAAGCCACACCCCTTTTTGACCAGAGCATAATTTTAAAAAGATAGATAACTCATAGTGTGGACTTGTCAGAATTATATAAGTAATATCATTATTCTTGTGATTTTTCTGTGCACGGTTTAAGAGGTGTTAGGACCCTGTGGTGTATTCTGGGGGGTTGCTAGCGGAAAATAGGGTCTTACTCCAAATGTCTGCATGTTAAAAATCTGACACTTCATCAATTAATGTCCATACTCCTTGCGCACATGTGTGTAATTTTGGGTAAATGTCCGATATTGCAAAAACAGTTAAAAAGCGCAAAATGTTGTCATTTTTTAATGCAAGCCCCCAGGAAGATCAGTGGCGGACAAGCATGGACCATAAGGAATATATAATGTGTACATGTAATTTCAACAAATTGTGTATCTGGGAAAGATGTATTTGAATCAAATATAGATTTGTGGGCAAATTGACCAGGGGAGGATCCTCTGACCCATAAACAGACCTCATCATGTTGACAATCCATTTCCTTCCCCCAATCATGGGAGAGGGGAGAATTGGGCCAATGACAAGTAGAGAGGGGCAGGCTTAGCTAGGCCCAGGCACACACCCATTTTAAAAACACATAAAAAGAGACTGCTGGGACAGGTAGAGACATTCAATTCCATTTGCTGCGGAGCATGCTGACCGACGACTTCACATCCAGAGATCCAGACTTCAAATCCGTCAATCTCCAGAAATTAACTCCAGAATTTGTAGCAGAGAAGCCTGAATCCACCAGCTGAATCCTCTTCAGCAGGCCTCAAAACCAACAAAACTATTCAACAGCCGGGCGAGCTGTTTGAATTTTGCCAAGAATTTTTGCAAGAACCTGTAGCAGTATCCAGAAAGCAGTGCTGTATCCGGAACCCGGGAGAACCACAAACCAGACTGTTGTGAGCAGATCCGGTGCTTGACAGACCCAGAGAGCAGAGCTGACCCAGATAGCCGGGACTTCAGAACCACCCGCCGGAAGTCCGGTTCAACCTGACCAGACCGTGGCGAGGCCTATTTCAAATTGATATTGTGAGTACCTAGCAGAACTGTGTAGAAGCAATCTCTTAGTTAAAATAATCTAGTCCAAACTATTTTAACCTAAGTAGAACAGCCTCCTAGAAATCGTGTCATCTGTCATTTTTAAGGCTGCACAACTGTCACCTGTCAATTCTGCAGCTGCAAGCTGTCACCTGTCATTTTGAGTGTACTTTAAATCCGAAAAACTACCTTTATTTAATCGTCCGTATCTCTGGAACCGTTTGGGCTAGGAACGAAATTTAAAAGCTGTGATTCTAGGCTTTCTACCGAACCTAGAACCGACTTCCTACTCCCTATACTTTTTCCGTAATCGCGAGACACGCACTCGCGAAATTTACCGCGATTTGCGATTTGGCCCGATTTCTTCATCTGTAGAAATCAGCAGCTTTTTGCTTCTCTTTGCTAAAATTCGTTTGCAATCTGCTAATCATTCATAGAGTATTGTTAAAGTGAGCCTGAACTAATATAAAGTAGCCATCACCTACCCTGAACCTCTAGAGGGAATTAAAAGCAATTTTAGCATCTTTTCACTTCCTTGCAAACCACATTAAAGTAATTCGCCTGTGTTTCGAACTCCTACCTGTTTCCTCTAAGCTTGCTGGGGGGGAACTGAATTTCGTATTGTATTTGATTGCATTCCTGAGAACTGTGTGCTCCTCTTTCCATCTCCTTCCATTTCTTATATTGCATAGGGGAGGGGGGTGAATTGCCAGAGAAAAAGTGATTATCTTATCTTTTGCTAAAATCATATCAAGTATTTCTGTACTGCATTTTATTCCTCATTGCATTTCCTTGAAACCATAAAGCATTTTCAGCTACCTCATCCTCTATACTACTCCTAAGTAATCAAGTGTACCACTGTAACATTACCCATTGTGGATCCACATCATATGTCTCAGTGTACTATCAGATATTAATATATTATAAAAGTGTGATAGATATATATTGTTGAATTGTCCAAATAAACCTTTTAATTTGCAAAACAAACCTACTTCTTGGCTCAGTGGGGTCAGGGGGGTTCTAAGAGGGGGGTGTTATACAAGGGTTGTCATCCAGAATACTGAACTGGACATAAAAATACATCAATAAGGGTTTTCCTCAGCATCCAAGACTAGGCATTGACTTAGCTGTAGTGTTGATTGAATATCGCTTACAAAAGTGGGGGCTCGGAGCCGGGATATTCTGGGTTAGAATTACCACTTGTGCAGATTAATACAGTGTGCCAAATGACCAGATACACATATCCGGTTAGATCACCACGCTGTTTTACACTGTGAAAGCATCCCTCAAAGGAACGCTTTAAGGAAACGGTCTGTTTTCCAAAATAAAATACAAACTTCTATAAGTCAGGAAGGAACTCAAATTCCAGAATGACGACCTTGGTAGATATGAAAATAGCCAGAGAGCACTTCTTACATAAGCTATTTGTGAGAGGTGAGTGGACTCATCAGGACCAAACGGTCTGGTTGCAGGCAATCGCGCAACAGGTCACTGAAACAGGGTCAGATATATGGGGAGATCAGGGTCCCCTACATGTGGCCCTGAGTGAACTATATATGGCCCCTAAAGCCAAAGATGAACATAATAAGATTGCCAGGATAGCGGCATATTTGTATCTATATATGGGAGCCATGCAGGACAAATGTGCTGAAGGCCAAGATCTGACAAATAGGCAACAGATGGCGTTAGAAAAGGCCCAATCTGACCTGGTCTCTTCTGAGCAGAGGCTGCAGAGGAGCCAGGAGTCAGAAAATGATAGTAGGCAGTATATCATTAAAAGAAAAGAGGACATGGATATACTGCAACAGGAAAAGACAGACCAGGATACCAGAATTCTGGCTTTGCAGAAGGAGCAACAAGACAGTTTGGACTACTTACTGCAGAGCCAGAAAAAGCTGGAGCAACAGATCAATTTCAACAGGGCATGCACAGAGCAGGTAGCCACCCTGCGAATCCAACTAGACAGAGAGAAAGAGGAAAGCAATACATTGATTTTGAAAGACCGGGATACCCAGGCAGAGTTTGATGAAGAATGCCAGAAAGCTGTTGCCTTTCAAAGGCAGAGGGACGGCCTGGCGTCACAAATGCAGGCTCTTGGTCAGGAAAGGGATACCTTAGGCCAGGAAGTCTGCCATTAAAAAGAAAAATTGAAGAAAATCACTTGGCCCTCCAGGGGCTGGGTGACCTCCAAAAAGACCATCAAGGCTTGCTAGATCAAACCAGGAGGGTGGAGGAGGCTCTGGCAAGAAAGGAGCAGGCCAGTAGGGATGGGACTGAGGAGGTAACCCTCCTCCAGCAGAGACTGGCCCAGTACTCCAGGACCAATCAGGAGGCACAGAGAGAAAATGAGGCTCTCTGTCAGCACAATGATAGGCTCCAGCAACAGGTAGCCATGCAGGAGACTGATAGAGTCTAGTAAGGCCTTAACTGAGGAACTGAAAGCGCAGGCTCTTGCTTTGCAACAGACAGCAGGGGCGGATAGAGATGAGGTTCGCTGGGAAAGAGAAACTCCTGAGCCTAACCTCAGGAGCCCTAGTACCAGAGGCCTTCATCTCTCCCAGTCCCTGGACTCTGCCACCCCCATGTCCCCTCGCGCACATGAGCCCAGGGCCACAGGAATGGCAGATTACTATCCAGCCAAAAGTATGGGGCTCATAGGCCAGTACCACCCAGGAATGGAGGGGCAGGCATCCGGGTATGGGCACTCAAGCACAGTGCAATTTAGTGGGGAACCCCAGGAGAGTAGACCCATTAAGGGCCTCCTGAAAACCTCTGCCCAGTTAGGTCAGTGGGGGGGTACCCATCAAATCCTGGCAGCAAGGAGGGATCTGAAGACTCCTCTGAGCATTACAGGACACAGGAGACCAGGTCCCCACATTCTGCCAGTCATTCCCAGGCTCGCAGAATCCGGGAAAACCTGGAAGATCAGACGGGCACCTCTGGGAGCAGTGCTTCCGAGTCGGAGGATGAATGGACCAGGGCTACCCGAACCAAAAAGGCCAATAAGGCAAAAAGGGCCTTGCTTAAGGACCCCTTAAAGCAGATCAAGGCAATCAGGAGTGTCATCACTCCTTATCATAAGAACGCCAAGTATTCCGTTTGGGAACACTTGGAGCTCTATGAGCAAATGATGGAGACTTTCCATTTGAAGGACAGCAGTAGCTGCATCCAGTACGTCAAATGGACATTCTCCCCAGAATACTCCAGTTTCTTTGCGGGGCTGGAGGACCAAAATCATTTAAGATGGTCCACCTATAAGGCGGCCATCTTGAAACATTTTTCTGTTCACAGAAATCCTCAAGAGGCTCGCAAGGCAGCCTACAATTTGCAATGTGGGGAGGATCGGGCCCCACAAGAGTTTGTGCAAGAATTAAAGCGTGCTTTTGCGCAGACCACCAGAAGGGTGCGCACGGATAGCAGAGAATTTATCAATACGTTTTTCCATGCCTTACCCAAATACATAATGACCCAGCTCGTGAGAGATTTTCATGAGAAAAGATCTTTAGACTGGGTCATTGAACAGGCTACCCGGATCTATGAGGTGCAGAAGCCCATCGAAAATAAAAATAATGCGCAGAAAAACCCCAAAACCAACAGCACCCCTGCCTCTGCCAAGGTGGCAGAGGTAAAGGTTGCCCCCGTTTTAGATTTGGAGATGGGGGGGCCTAAAAACCTGCCTGCACCAAATAATTCACACCCCAGAAGGCCCTCGGGCCAGTCACAGACAGGGAGTCGAGGAGGTAGTCCCACAAATGGGGTCCCCCGCTCCCCTGACTATGTAAGTCCCCGCTACAAGGGAAACCGACCAATCCTGGGTTATGTGTGGACTCCTCCAGCCCAAGGGGGGGGATCCAGCCAAGCACCTAACCCAGGGAACTTCCCTCCCAACGTCCCACAGGAGGGCAGAAATTCTCCAAATCCTGGGCAGAACTTTTTCCCCAGGTATCCACCCAATTTCCAGCCCCAAAATCATCAATCCGTCTTTCCCCAATTCCCTGAGCCGAGACAACCTAATCCGGGAGAGGGGAGGCCAAGGGTGGAGGGGTACCAAAATCTTCCCAACCAGGGGTACTACCAGAGAAGGGATAGCTACCCTTCCCGGGATCAGCCCAGGGGAGAAAATAGAGCCCCGTATCAGCCTGAGCGGGTTTCACAACTTGAGCGCCAGGTCCAAAATATGGCACAGGATCTGGGTCACATACTGAGGGCTCAACAGAACCCTCAGATGAGCATGCCACCGCAGAATGCCCCAAACTCTGGACCTGGTGCTCTAGAACAATGACGGGGCAGCACCCCGATAACCCACCAGTTCCCAGGGAGGAGGCACAAGGTGAAGGGGGGTGTAAAGCCTTGGAGGAAGCTTCCTTCCCAACTTGTAAACAGCCCCTGGAAAACCGGGAACCGGAAACAAAATCTCCTGCCCCTGAAAGCCTGCCTCCCAAGGAGCAGGGGGAGGGGGGGTAGGAGAAACAAAGGACCCAAACAGACCCACTTTGCGGAGGAGGTACAGGTCTTCCAATTTGAGGGAGAGGGATCCTCAGAAGATCCTGGGAAAAGGATCTTCTCCTTCAGAGATGGGGGAACTCCTCCCAAGGAAAAATGTGTCCCAAGGGATGTCAATTCAGACTGGGGAGATGTGGAGACTGAGCTACCGCCACCCATCATCTCATCCCAGAACCGACAATACCGAAATCCCCTGGTTCAAACCCACCCTGGTGACTGCCTCCAAAAAGGGGGGGGGGCGGCCCAGAACCGGAACCAGGGGAACCCACAATGGTTCGGATCTCCAGGTGCCAACTTTTTCTTTCAGATTCCCCAGGCTCTTCACAGAATTCTGCCCAAATCTCTGCGCTAGCAATGTCCAAAACCAGAAAGTTAGCCCACCAGTTGTCCAAAAATGTGCATTATCTCTGCCCACTTGAGGAGAATGAGGGAAAATATTATGCCCCGGTACAAGTACAGGGGCAGGGTACATTTTCGGCACTGGTGGACACTGGATCACAAGCTACCCTTCTGTCCAAAAGGGCCTTGGATGAACTAAATGCAGGAAGGGGGGAGAATTACTGTATTCCTCTCACCTCTCTTCCTGGACAACTGCAGAACTTTGATGGGAAGGAAATTCCTGTCGAGGGGACTGCAGATTTGGACATCAAAATTGGGCGACACAAGGTGAAACACCCGGTCATAGTAGTGACTCCAGAGGGCACCCCTGTTTACTAGGGAACGACCTCCTGAGAAGGTTGTCACCCCTGATAGATTGCGTAAACAAGGTCCTCTGGACCCAGACTAGCCGACCAATAAAATTAAAACAGAGTGTCAACCATGTCAGTTTAAATGGCACCTGCCACATGGTTGAACAAAAATCTGACCAAGTAGAATTTCACTTCCAGAACAACCAAATTCCAGACGTGACAGTAATAGCAGTAGGACAACAGACTGGTGATGGGGGGTCCTCTCTATTTCTGAAAATCAACCTTCCTTCCAGTTTAAGGTGGTATTCCACACTGGAAGGAAACACCCTGAAATTCTTTACTAATCCACAGCCAGAAACTCCCACTCCTATAGTCCAGAAAGATGTGAAATCAGCTCAGAGCCTAGCTGATATTCAGCAAATTGGAGATCAGTTGTTCATCCCTGTTCAGTTAAATGAGGGGAAGGACTCTGTTCTCGCCTGAGTGTGTGTGAACAACGGTAAGAGCTTCATCAGCGAAGCCATGTTCCGCCAACTCCCAAAAGATCCAGCCATTCCCACATTCAAACTGCTAGACAAATGGGAAATGGACCTGGAAGCGCCTAATTTCAAACATCTCCTGCCAAGCAGGTGTATGCTCAAAGTCTCCATTGGCAACAAGAGCATAGTCCATAATTGTTGGGTCGTGCGAGACGTCACTGCCGCCTTTTACTTAGGCAGTGACATTCTCAATCGCTTTGCCATTAGTTTGGACCTAATAAACTTCAAAGCTTGGTCCCGATTAGCGGATAATCCCATGGGCTTTGATGATCCAGAAAAAGCATTTAGGTCAGCTCAATTGCTACCTTATGCAGTTGAAATTCAGATCAAAGAGGAAGTCACCATCCCAGAAAGGACCCAACAAATCTCCCTGGAAGTGAGAGTTAAAAGAAGACAAAAATTGAATGATGCTTATATTAATCTAAATGCTTCTCTCCAGCAGCAAGGGTTAGGGGTAAACCCAACACCATTAGTCAACATAGAACATGACACCATTCCAATAGAGGTGGATAACAGTGACTTAAAGAGTATTACTCTAGCCGCAGGCACCATTATTGGAATGGCGGTTGATGACCGACATTTCTCCATTGATTTAGGAAATGAACTGTTAGGACCGATCCCCAAGGACTGTTTTGACAGTGAGGACAATACAACACCAGACAGGATTTTCACCTGGCATGGGGGGAACTTCCTGGTGTACACTTCTTGCCCTTATAGTAAGGAAGATGTGACTTGTGACTTCAGGAGGGATGAGGTGATTTTCCAGGTCCAAGAGGGCTGCCTTTCCCACATGAAGCCTCCAGTCCAAATCAGCACTCTGACCAGGGACTTCTCCACCCAGCTGAAGGAGGCCGCTGAGATAGCCAAACCAGAAGTCTTTCTAGGCTTCAGGCAGATGGTGGAAGAGAGGGTCAACCTAGCTGATGCCTGCGTGACTCTGGAACAGAAGCAACAGTTGAAACAAGTTTTCTTGGATTTCCAAGATCTCTTTGCGGTAGACTCATATGACTGTGGTTGCACCGACATCCATACCACAACAATTCCCATGGACCCTGGAATGACTCCAGTGTTTGTGAAGCAATATCGTTTGCCTCTTGCATCCATGGAGTCCCTTACTGAAATAATTAAGAACCTTGAATCCCGGGGAATAATCCGTCCAGTACACAGCACCTTCAATAATCCGGTGCTGGGAATATTGAAGCCAAACGGCCAGTGGAGACTCTGTGCCGACCTTAGGGAGCTCAACAAACGGGTCCATACTTCCCGATGGCCTCTGCCCTACATTGACCAAGGGCTGGCCCAGATCCAGGGGTCACAGGTATTTATAGCAATAGACCTGACCAATGGATACTGGATCGTGCCTGTCAGTAGGGAGGAAAAATACAAAGTGTCTTTTACCTTTGGGGGCCAGCAGTACACATGGACCCGGACTCCCTTCGGATACCTCAAATCCGGCAATGAATTCAACATTTTCCTACATAAGGCCATGCCCGACCTGGGTGCGAGGGGTAACCTGGCTTATGTAGATGATGTTCTCATCAAAAGTTCATCTGTGGAGGAACACATAGCAGAGATCCGTTATGTTCCGACACAGTTGAGGGCCGCCGGAGCAAAACATTCCTTTCAGAAAGCACAGTGGTGTAGAACCCGTGTTAATTTCTTGGGGCATGAGATTACTCCTCAGGGTCTCTGTCCCCAAGAAAAGAAAGTGGAAGCACTCCAGAAACTGAAAGACCCCACAACTCTGCGGGAACTAAGGAGCCTCCTTGGACTGACTAATTACAGCAGAAAGTTCATTGAAGGCTACGCCGAGATCACTAGACCCCTGATTCATCTCTTGAAGGGGGGTCAAGTGGGAATGGGGTCCAGAACAATCCGAGGCAGTAAGACAACTCAAAAGAAGCCTCTCACAAGCGCCTTGCCTAGCTTACCGTGTCAGAAACAAGGAGTTCTTCCTGGAGACAGGGTTCTCTAATACGTGCTTGACGGCAGTATTATACCAAAAGCATGACAAGGTCAATAAAGTAATCTCCTATGCGAGCAAAACTTTATCCTCTGTGGAGGAAAAATTCAACGATTGTGAGAAAGCCCTCCTGGCAACGGTGTGGGAATTGAAGAATTACCGCCCGTTTATCCAGGGGGAACACATCATAGTGGAGACTCCACACCAGCCTCTGCAATACCTCCAAAGTGACAGAATCCAGGCCGGAAATGTGAGTAATTCCCGAATTACTTCCTGGATTCTGTCAATGCAAGGCTTTCCTGTGGAGGTCAGATATGGCCAAAACAAGAAGAGTCCCCTCGCACAAGGTCTGGCTGACTTGTATGATTGTGCCAGAGAAAACTGTCTCGAGGACGAAAGTCTAAAAATCAAGAACAACATGGAGGCATACCTCAATTCCCCACACAAAGTCTTTGAAGAGGACAAGTGTGAGGGAATGCCCACTGTCTATGTGGATGGATGCTCTTACCATGTTGACAACCACGGGGAGAAAGAACTGGTGGCCGGCGTAGGGAATGCATGGGTGAAGGAGTTTCCAGAACCCTCCGCTGGATACAAAATTGGTCCCCGAAGTAGTCAGGTGGCAGAATTGATGGCTGTGCATCAGGCCATCCTCACTGCTGTCCAGCATCAACTCCACGAACTGGTCATAATCACAGATTCGGATTACGTACGGAACGGGTTCGTGGAGCACCTGGTTAACTGGAAAACCAGAGGCATGTTATGTGCTAATAACAAACCCCTGAAACATGGGATGTTAATCCAAAATCTTGATGATCTGGTCACATTGAATGGGATGACCATCTACTTGAAAAAGATCAAGGGTCATTCCAAAGTAGAGGGACCAGACAAAACTGGAAATGACTTAGCTGATCAGCTGGCCAAAACCGGGGCCATCCAAGGGGATCTAATAGAAATAGAGTCCCTGTTGGGGAAAATCCAGGTCACTGCTATCACTAGGTCCCAGACCAATGCTCACAGTGATCTTTCAACAGCACAATGGAGTAAGGAGACCCCTGATGCTGATTTGATTACAGCTCAGAAGGGGGATCCAATAATTGGTAAGTTTTACCAACACATTGAGGACCCTGAGAACTTTCCCCTGACGGATACCGATTACATTGGGAAGGAGGACCTTAGAGTTTTGATGAAATGTCCAAAAATGTTCCGAATCCAAGACGGTTTGCTGGTAAGGAAATCCAAAGCTGGCCACGATCAGTGGGTGGTTCCTACCTCATTCCGAAGCCTGATGTTAAGTCACGCCCATGATGCAGCCACCGCCGGTCATAGGGGGTTTCATACAAAACTGGAAATCTTAAGAGAGGTTGCATACTGGCCACACATGGGGCAGGACCTCGACCAATACTTAAAGGGGTGTCTTGTGTGTGCACAATTTCAGCCAACATCCCTCACACATCGGGCACCTCTCCAAAAGAGGGGAATGACACTGCCATGGTCAGATTTGCAAATCGACTTTGTAGGCCCTGTAATTCGCTCGTCTAGAGGAAACAAGTACGTGTTGACCGTTACATGCTTGTTTACCAAGTGGGTGGAATGTCTCCCAGCCCCAAACAGCGCGGCAGATACAGCAGCTGCCCTGATGATTAACCACATCTTTTCCCATTTTGGTCTACCTCAAAGGATTGAGTCAGACAGGGGTAGCCACTTCACCAGTGAAGTAATGACAAAGATGTGGGAGATACGGGGGGTCAAAAGGAAGCTACATATTGCTTAAAGGCCAGCTTCTTCTGGAGCAGTAGAGAGATACAACCGAACCATTGCGAGCATATTAAAAAAAGTTTGTGGCAGATTCTGGGCCAAGTTGGGATATCCGATTACCTCTGGTCCTAATGGCCATCAGATCTATCCCTTCATCTGCAACTAAAATGTCACCATTTGAGTTGATGACCGGACGCAAGATGGTGCTTCCCCAGCATCTGCTCTACAGGACCCAAGAGCAGACACTGATAAATGCCTCCACAACTCACGAGTATGTGGAGAATTTAAGGAAACACCTTCAGCATGCTTTTGCCTATGCTCAGCGGAATCTAGAAAGATCAGCTGATAGCATGAAAACCCACTACGACCTGAAGACCACCAGGAAGGAATATACTGTGGGGGACCGGGTCTATCTATACAATTTCCAAAGGAACCAGGCCAAACAGCGAAAATGTTTGCCTACATGGAAGGGACCGTTTGAAATTATAGACAAGATCCCCCCTGTAGCGTATAAGATCCGCATCCCCAAAGGTAGTCTGGCGGAAGGGGAAGACAAGTGGGTACATATAAATCAGCTAAAGTGTTGCCATCCCAGGCACACTCTGCAACAACTGGAGGAATCCACTGGAATCCCAGAGGGGGCCGCTCCAGAGTAATTCAGTTCCAACCCTAAAATATTCCACATATAGCATATAAAATTCTGTGATCCTTGTATATATATATATATGTTCTTGTCTCCTAATTTAAAAAAGAAAATGTATATGTTCATATCTTCTGATTCATAAAATGTATATGTTCGCCACACCATTAATAGTGATGGAGAAAGGTCTACGAATAGGTATTGCCGCTTTCCTTTGTCGTCTTAGGAGAAAGAAAACCTGGAGACTGGCCAAGAAGGACGATCCGGGGACCTGGAGCAGAGACCCGAGGGGCCCGGGTTCCGCCCAATCCTCCCATCAGGACCAGCAACGAGAACTGATTGATCGACTAGAGGGAGGAAAAGGTGCTGAACTGTGCCATCCATGGAATTGGAAAAAGAGGAGGCGAACATCCCAGATCTTGCAAGTTCCATCAGTGAAAGGACAGAATAGCCATCGCAAGAGGGGGGGCTTGTGGGATGTTTTTACCCATGCATCTAAGCCCTACCATAAAACTGTGCAGTACTGGCATGGAAAACATCATGATGGCCAGAACTCCCCAGAGAGTGCACAGGGAAAACACGAAGAATAGGCTGCCACCCATTTTTGCCCATGTTGTGAGCACAGGAGGGCACTGCCTAAAACCACCATTGGGCTACACACACAGTAGCCTGAAACCATTGGGAATGGCAATACTGATTGCCAAAAAGCAACTCAGAACTGTGGGGAATTCATTTTCTTAATCCCAAAAATGGTTGCATTACCGGTACTCACCACTATCAGAAAGCCAGCGTTTTAAAACCACCAGACTTTTGTGTAAAACTGAACAAATGAAACAAAACCAGACCAAGGAAAGACTTGCTAAGAGGTGGATACAATGTAAAACTATATTCTGAAATGACTTGAAGGAAGTAATTATTTAATGTATAGGTAAAAATTGTCAGTTTTATTTGAATGTAGAAAACTGGGAACAAAAAGTGACACCTGGCTTAATGAAACTGGATTCTGCCTGACAACTACCCCCAACAGGAGAAACCTGCTCAGCCACTCTTCCCAGGCCTAGCTGCATCCTGCTGCCCTTTGCCAAAAGGAGTTGACACCTCTCTGATTAGATTAGGGGTGGAGCACCTGGGAACTGGAAGGGACAGAACAATGCAACTTCCTTGACTCAGGCAATATATTGGGGGTGTCGTAAAATAGCTTCCTCTTGGGAGAAACTGGGGGGCAGCTGTGCCTCTGTGAACAAGCTGGCTTGGTGGAAGTGGATAAACCAGTTATTCCACCATGTGATGTGGGAAGCCACACCCCTTTTTGACCAGAGCATAATTTTAAAAAGATAGATAACTCATAGTGCGGACTTGTCAGAATTATATAAGTAATATCATTATTATTGTGATTTTTCTGTGCTCGTTTTAAGAGGTGTTAGGACCCTGTGGTGTATTATGGGGGGTTGCTAGCGGAAAATAGGGTCTTACTCCAAATGTCTGCATGTTAAAAATCTGACACTTCATCAATTAATGTCCATACTCCTTGCGCACATGTGTGTAATTTTGGGTAAATGTCCGATATTGCAAAAACAGTTAAAAAGCGCAAAATGTTGTCATTTTTGAATGCAAGCCCCCAGGAAGATCAGAGGCGGACAAGCATGGACCATAAGGAATATATAATGTGTACATGTAATTTCAACAAATTGTGTATCTGGTAAAGATGTATTTGAATCAAATATAGATTTGTGGGCAAATTGACCAGGGGAGGATCCTCTGACCCATAAACAGACCTCATCATGATGACAATCCATTTCCTTCCCCCAATCATGGGAGAGGGGAGAATTAGGCCAATGACAAGTAGAGAGGGGCAGGCTTAGCTGGGCCCAGGCACACACCCATTTTCAAAACACATAAAAAGAGACTGCTGGGACAGGTAGAGACATTCAATTCCATTTGCTGCGGAGCATGCTGACCGACGACTTCACATCCAGAGATCCAGACTTCAAATCCATCAATCTCCAGAACCTGTAGCAGAAATTAACTCCAGAATTTGTAGCAGAGAGGCCTGAATCCACCAGCTGAATCCTCTTCAGCGGGCCTCAAAACCAACCAAACTATTCAACAGCTGGGCGAGCTGTTTGAATTTTGCTAAGAATTTTGGCAAGAACCTGTAGCAGTATCCAGAAAGCAGTGCTGTATCCGGAACCCGAGAGAACCACAAACCAGACCGTTGTGAGCAGATCCGGTGCGTGACAGACCCAGAGAGCAGAGCTGACCCAGATAGCCGGGACTTCAGAACCACCCGCCGGAAGTCCCATCCAACCTGACCAGACCGTGACGAGGCCTATTTCAAATTGATATTGTGAGTACCTAGCAGAACTGTGTAGAACCAATCGCTTAGTTAAAATAATCTAATCCAAACTATTTTAACCTAAGTAGAACAGCCTCCTAGAAATCGTGTCATCTGTCATTTTTAAAGCTGCACAACTGTCACCTGTCAATTCTGCAGCTGCAAGCTGTCACCTGTCATTTTGAGTGTACTTTAAATCCGAAAAACTACCTTTATTTAATCGTCCGTATCTCTGGAACCGTTTGGGCTAGGAACGGATTTAACTTTCATTTTAAAGCTGTGATTCTAGGCTTTCCAACGAACCTAGAACCGACTTCCTACTCCCTATACTTTTTCCGTAATCCCGAGACACGCACTCGTGAAATTTACCGCGATTTGCGATTTAGCCTATTTCTTCATCTGTAGAAATCAGCAGCTTTTTGCTTCTCTTTGCTAAAATTCGTTTGCAATCTGCTAATCATTCATAGAGTATTGTTAAAGTGAGCTTGAACTAATATAAAGTAGCCATCACCGACCCTGAACCTCTAGAGGGAATTAAAAGCAATTTTAGCACCTTTTCACTTCCTTGCAAACCACATTAAAGTAATTCGCCTGTGTTTCAAACTCATACCTGTTTCCTCTAAGCTTGCTGGGGGGGAACTGAATTTCGTATTGTATTTGATTGCATTCCTGAGAACTGTGTACTCCTCTTTCCATCTCCTTCCATTTCTTACATTGCATAGGGGAGGGGGGTGAATTGCCAGAGAAAAAGTGATTATCTTATCTTTTGCTAAAATCATATTTTAGCAAAAGATAAGTATTTCTGTATTGCATTTTATTCCTCATTGCATTTCCTTGAAACCATAAAGCATTTTCAGCTACCTCATCCTCTATACTACTCCTAAGTAATCAAGTGTACCACTGTAACATTACCCATTGTGGATCCACATCATATGTCTCAGTGTACTATCAGATATTAATATATTATAAAAGTGTGATAGATATATATTGTTGAATTGTCCAAATAAACCTTTTAATTTGCAAAACAAACCTACTTCTTGGCTCAGTGGGGTCAGGGGGATTCTAAGAGGGGGGTGTTATACAAGGGTTGTCATCCAGAATACTGAACTGGACATAAAAATACACCAATAAGGGTTTTCCTCAGCATCCCAGGCTAGGCATTGACTTAGCTGTAGTGTTGATTGAATATCACTTACAAAAGCACTTTCTTTACCTATACGGAAACCTGCAAAAAAATATATAATAAAAAAATTGGAACCTTTTGTTTTTATTATTATTATTTTTATTGTGTTTATTAGCACAATAGACCGATATGGCGCACACTTTGCGGGGTGCTTGCACAGCTTAGTATAACATTAGCTTCCTCCATAGATGGAGCAATTCGCTCTTGTACCTGCAATGTATACCGGCTTCCAGCTGCAGTCTGTCCACCTGTGTGAGCTGTTGTAGATGGATAGAGTCCGAGTATTTCTATTGTGTATCGGGGGCATGGGATCCCGATGCATACAACGTTGTCTAGAAGGAGACAAATGCTTTCTGGATATCTGCTTTTTGGGTGACTCTCAACCCTGCTTCATTTTCCTCTTCTTTTATCACTTGGGAGGCCTGCCGTTCGCGCTGGGCTCCCACTAGCATCTTACCCAGTTTATTCCCCTGAACATAGAACCAATGCCTTAAACCCAGTAGTGCCTTTTCCGCCTTTTTGTTTCTCAGTGCTCCCTTTATGAATGGACGCATGAACGAGGTGACACACACACACCCATTGTAGGGGCATTCACATACACAAACACATCCGCCTGTAGAACCAAGGGATGAGGTGACACAAACCAGGCTTACCTAACCATCAACAGCGGGAAAGCGCCTCCGAACTACACTCGCAACCGTAAAAAAAATGAACAAATCACCTTATACCCACCACTGCCACCAGTGGATCTCAAGCCTGCCACACTTGAGCACTGCATGCCCCTACTTGGACTGGTGCTAAACCTACTGCACAAAACAAACACTAACTAACAACCAAGAGCATCCATCTCAAGCAAAATGTCATCACACACAGGAATCAGAACAGACGGGCATGCCCTGGCTACACACAATGACACATCATACCATCACCCACGCTTCAACACACATACACACATACACACACACAGCAGGTGGCAACCATGCAAACAACTGATTCCCAACTTTAATAAAACCTCTCTACCACCAGTTCCTATTGTGCTGGCCAGGCAAATCAAAGACCACCAATGGGCTCTACAGTGATAACATTGCCACTTCTAGAATCAATGAATCACTTGAAAATAACATTTCCACGTTAACCAAACACTAGATGGGGTCTCAGCAAACAGACTTGTATTATACATCACTAATGATGCTGAGAAGGTTGGTCAAAAACAAAAACACTTTTCTACTTTTAGACTGGGCACAAGCCAACATTCACATCAGGCATTTATCAAGTGATAACATCCACAAGATAACCAATTGAGCCCTTGGTCTGCACCAAGACAACTCAACCATTAACTCTACACAAACAACATGAGCTGAGGTGTACTCGTAACCGTATTACTAAACAGAAACCCAGAATCAGTGAAACATGCACAAAACCTTCTAAATTCCAACAATGAGTTTGACACTCTACAATTCCACAAGTGCGAACCACAACTCCAAAATAACTCCACATATCAGTTGACACCTCTCTATTCCTATCGCAAACACTGGCGTGCAGCAGGCGCCCCAAACCACAACAGTAGAAGTTTCACAAGACTGACATGTTGGAGGCGTCCTACCCACACCATCCATCCCCAAAACAAATCAACATGACAACGTGCACCCAGAATGGGCTGTATGTTGCAAACCCCAATGACAGACAGACCTTGGGTGTCATCTGCTTTAAAATTCAAACTATCCTCTGCCTGAAAAAAAAACACACAAATGTCAGCCATACGACATGCACATGACAAACGTGCACATACACTTCTCCCCTTCCAAAAAAAAAATCACTTCTCACGTTAAACCAACATAGCAATAATAATGCACTATCAGTCCATGTTGCTTACGAGCAGCTTAACCTGGAAATCCTCAACTGGTTATTACTAACGTGTAAATCACCACACTGGCCAATCACACTCAATCTCCACAACATACAACTTTAGGATGTTCTATATTGCACTAAATGGGCAGGTTGTGTCACAGCTACAAGCCTGAAAATAGTCAAGTTACTAAATATCATGCAGACATATTTAAAGATAATTCACATCAGTTTAAAAGATTCAACAACCATCGTTTGACAAGGCTCTTAAATCCCTTGCCCCAGACCAGCCTGCCACCCAGCAGAGATTTGAAAGACAAAATGAAATGGAACCTTGAAGGACTCTGGTGCTACTTGCTGCTGCCGATCCATGAAGTCAAATAAAGCAGAGTACATGGAATCATGCAGTACCCACAAATTTACCCTAAACTGCAAAAATAAAAGACTTTGAGGACGTCATAGGCTTTGCAGCCCATTTCAACAATTCCAGGTGCTCCTGTTCAGATCCTAGTACGCAACCATGTCTAAAAACAAGAATTGGCAAAGCCAACAGTTTGGGCTTGTGTATAAGTATTAGGCCTTTAACATACACTGATAATAGATGCCCAGGCATTTCCAGTGCTTGTTTGAAATGGTTGTGGATGCCCTTTTTGCATGGGGATGGCTGCTAAACTAGTGCAGGATCTTGGTACAGCGTTGATATGTTCATCTTGCTCCAAACAATAATTATCAAACAGTACATGTTGCTCTCATGTATCATGCAGGCATGTATTGTGTTTTGGAGTGATACAGTCCTATTTCTTTGTGATGGAGTAAATGGATTATCTGGGGTTATACCATTCTCCTGGACATTGTTTTACGTCCCTGGGTGATTGGAACTTGAAGGAGTGGTATAACAGTATTGATGAGGCCATGACGGATGGTACAGAGATTGAAAGCTGTGTATGATCCTTTGTAGCTGGATGTGTAAACTGAGGGCCTCATAACTCACCTTCCATTTTCAAATGTTAGTAGGCTTAGAGCTCATAAAAAAAAAATGTGATGGTGGGCCGCTCACTTTGCAAGTTTTTGAGATGAACCCAATCTTTATGGGCCCTTCACAAATTCACATCTATAAAAATAAAATGCCATGAACAACTGCAAAATTCAAAACTATTGGCTTTTCCACTATTTCATGGCTAAGATTACTAAGGTTTTAATTAATGTGAAAGGCACACCGTTCTTGCCTAGACCGGGCATGTCCCAAATACAGTGCAGCATGCCGAAATTAGTTTTAGTCTGTTAGGGCACAAGCTGTTGGCTATTTCTGAGGACTTAGACATGTGAACCTTTAAGGCGCCATGCCAAATAATGGTTGGGCCTTCTCTGCTGATAGACTGTGAGCCTATGGAAGAAGACAAAGTACTTGTTTAAGTTGTATATAGATTGGCTGTTTGCATCGTTCAACTTTATACCGCTGTGTAGTTTACCAGCAGTGTTTTAGCAAATTTTTTTCAAAACTGTCTGTGAACTCGCCAAAAAATGGTTGCTGATGCTTTTCCCTCTTAAGCAAAACTCCTGTTCAACCGATGCACCAAAATACACACCTGAATTACAATATGGTAGTCACTGCGATGGTAATGAGCACCTAGGGTGGGGCAGTTTTAATAAACTACGTGTGTCAAGGGAAGGACAAGGTGTTGCTGCACGTGCCCAATTGTGACCCGCACCTCCTCTCCGCCATGCACATACTTGAAAATGAGGTGTGATGTAAATTAAATGCATAAACGCCTTACTTACACCAGGCTTTTAAGCATTTTTTTATATTATACCTTATTACAAACCAGTACGATAGCCTGGCAAATGTATTTCCCATGCCTACACAAAAGCCCAAACTGTTGGCATTGCCAAAGCTAGTTTAACCAGCTTGCTAACGTATATATTTAGTTAATATATATGTTTACTTTAACTATTTTGGCCTGTTGACCCTTATTTGATGCGCCACACCTTCCCCGCCACCCCCTGTTTTATTTGTGTTCCCTGGTCCATCCCCTCCCGGCCACCCCACCAATATTGATTTCTAGAGAGGCCACTACTGCCATATAGTTAGATGATTTCATTGCTATAGGAGTATGCTTGCACTGCCGAGTATTTGAGACTTTTATTGGAATAGGAATCTGGCTCTGCGATCTAAAGATACTTTCATAAATCATTACTATGGAGTTGCACTCGGCGTGCTGCTACTTCTGTCTGATAAAGCCGAGGCCAGCCTCTGAAAACCTAATTTTCCTGCAACAGCGACACGCTGCGAGAGGGGACTCAAGTAGCCAATAGCAGCAGGAGAGAAAATAAGTGTAGCTTAGGGCTGGTGAAGATACGTGTCTATCAGTCTCCATCTGCCTGTATGAACAAGCACCCTCAGAGCCCAGGAAGAATGTCAAGGGCTGTTCCAACTATTTCTGTCCCTCAGCGTTCGTCACCGCCAAGAAAGTAAAGGGAAATGCAGTGTTAAAAGTTTGTGCTGTTGTTTATTTTCTGCTTTAAATTTGCCCAGTGTCCTGTCAATCAACTGAAACAACTTTTTAATAACATTCAAACATGGCGGCAACCATTTTGGAAGTAAAAATAGCTGACAAATCTACCACACAGTAGAAATTCAGCTAAGGAGTGCAAAACGAGGCATGTCGTTGGTGGAGACAGGTGGGAAGGGCGGCAAACCACATCCATTTCAATTAGCAATGGGCGTTTGATGGGTCGGACACTTAGTCAAACTACCATGCATCCATCCTCATATCAACCTGCATTGAAAAACATTACAACAAACCTGCATCCAAAGCCCCATGTTTCAACCTCTCATGTTAAAGCTCTTATTTTAATGACAATAGATTTGGCTTTATAGGAAGCACTTGCAGCGCCACCTCATAGCCAAAAATAAGAACTAACCTTTGGTAGCGCTGCAACACCTTTTCACATGTAAACAGCAGCGCAGCAACAATAACACTGTGAATACTGGAGATGTCCACTTGTCAGAAGAAAACATGTGCAAGAAATAGAAAAACATTGCAGACCCATTCCCTAATGGTTACACAGCACCTGACTGACCCATGTTTCACAGAAATGTCCCTTTCTCCCTGGTACCGGTTCCATGCAGGGAATGACGGCACTCCACGCTGTACGCGCACTGAATGACCTGTGACACTCTCACGTATAAAGCTTCTTGAGGGTTCTCTTCTTCCATATTCTGGTCGGCAAAGTGATCACTTTGTCAAATCCGAGCTTCTGAAGAAGATCCAGAGATCGCCATGTCCCTCTGGACGCAGGGTGACGTCACCTCTCACCGCAAGGCTAGGGGATGAACAGAGATCTTGATAGCTAATGATCGCCGACAGTTCAGCAGTCAGACAAGTGCCTTGTACATGTGCTCGCTGCCCTGCCACGATTCTGATGCGTATTTATTTATTTATAGGTTATTTATAATGCGCCTATAGACACTGGCCCTCATTACGACCCTGGCGGAAATCGCGGTGCAAAATGCACCATGGAGCACGGCGGAAAGCTGCCGATAGCGCCATGGGGGTTGGCGGATTTTCCGCCCCATTCCGACCTTGGCGGGGCGGTAAATCCCCATTCCCCATTTTACCCTTCCCCATTCCCATTTTTGCCCCATAGGGTATAATGGGAGTGGGGAAGGCGTTAATTACGCCACCTCAAAATACGGTGGCGTAATTAACGACAAGGTCCCGTAGCGCCATGGATTTCTCCGCCCGGAAAAACCAGGCGGAAAACGCTCCATGGCGCTACGGAAACTCGTAGTAGGGCGGACGGGTCCGCCGCGAATAACGCGAATAACGCTGGCGTAAACCCACTCCGCCAGGGTCGTAATGAGGCCCACTGTGTTTCGAGATGCAACAGGACAAGAGAGGGAGGACAGGGAGGACCAAAACAAAGGTGATCCTACAATACCTTGCGACATTCAGGGAGGCTAGGTGGACAGAGCCAGGGGAAAGCAGAGAGTGCAGGGGAAGGAAGGTCCACAAGCTAAGTGAGAGGTAAGGGGCTGGAAGGGCTCAAGGGTGCAGGCCCGGCCAGGTTAGTGCGGCAGAGGAGTGGTGGAAGGGCGAGTGCAGGTTGAGTGAGGGATGAGGGGATGAGGGGAGAACAAGTGTAGGGGAATACTGGATGAGAGGTGTCTGGCGCCCTGTAAGAATCTGAGGAACCATGCAGTGAGCAAGAGGCAGAATGGGAAATTAGCAGAAGAGGGGGAGGGTGAAAGGGGAAGAGAAAAGGAAGGTCATGAAGCTTGCATCCGTGCTGTACTGGCTGAGAATGTGGAACTCAGAGCCTCTTGCACCGCATAGGGAAGGACTGGAAGAGTTGCTTTCCTCGACTGGAGGTGGATCGTTGCCATGTTTCATCCATGTGCAAACTATGCTTAATAATGTTGGAATTGCTGGCCTAGGGTCAAATCCCACAAAACTGGGCTTTGCTTATAAAAGCTGTGTCAAGTCTTCCTTTAACCCTTGGGTATGGGGTAGGATGACTGACTTTTGCCTCATGAGTAACCGGACGGCTAAATATCTGACGATTAAAAAGATCTGGGGCTTTGAGCAGCATTTGGACTTCCATTTGAATGCGAAAGAGAAGAACACTTTTTCGAAATATAGACACAGCATTTTGCCGTTTGCATTTCTTCTGTTTTTGTCCTGCCTATGCAAGGGAAAGAACTCATTTGCTGATACCAATCTGGTTGCGCCTAGATGTAAAATCTTCTTCTGTTGTGCTTAAATCATTGAAATGCGGTACTTTATTAGTAGAGATTAGTAGAGATTAAAGCTATCATAGTTTTTATTTTTTTATTTATTGTTTTAGGAAACGGTTTTGTTTGCCCTAAAGTTTTTAAACAACGTATGATATTTTGTATTTTTCTTAAAATAGTTACTTTTGTGCTTGTTTTATGTGATCTTTTATGGTGTGATGTCGCCGAAATGAATTACTTAAAAAAATGATATAACCTATTGCATTAAACCTTGCAATGTATCTTTATTCAGACTCGGCTCACAACGTTTGCCCTGAATGCACCCAAGTCCACTCCAGACGCCCTGACCGAGCGTATTAATTTGAAATGATGCGCCACACAGAACGCCATCACTTGTGCCCTGCACAAAGTATCCACTTGATGCGTTACATTAAATTACATTATATGAAATTATAGAAAATAAAACCATAAACATTAATGAATAGAGTAAAATAGTTCAACTTATATAACTGACAGTCCTAATATGAGCATAATAGTCCAGTAATTTAAGATAAGGCTTAATGAATAACATATTCCCTCAAATGTGAAGGTTTACAACAGATGCATCCCATGTTCCCTTCTTCCTCGCCCCCACGTTCCCCTGCTTCCGCTTCCTCTCTATCATTGTCATGACAGGTTTTCTGCGAGATGTTAACCTGGATATGCATCATCTCTTGCATTTGATACCTTAGCAATCTAGCTCCTCCCGCTCTAGAATGAACAGACTCATTTTCCTCTGTCATCCTTCATCCAGAATGCATGTATCGGCCTGTGCTCTCTCCCTATTGTGCACATCACCATCTTTCTGTTTCGGTATGTACCCCACCATCATTTCTAGGCACCCCCCAACTTTTACAGAAACCACCACATCTTCTTGCCACCTTCATTATTGAAGCTCTGTCTTTACTCCATCTTCTTTCAACCTCCGTCACAACATGTTTTTGTCCAACTTTAAAAGCAGCGATCAATCTGAAAAACACAGAACACACCTTCAGTAGCTTGCATGTTTTCTACACAAACACAACGTACCCCACAGTTATTTCACAATCAGTTCATAGACACACTTTATCCCTTCCCTCATTTTCTCTCACCACCTTTAGATTCAATTCATCCTTTAACTCTCTGTGAATCCAATGAAGGTACAAATCAGATGGAGGCACTCTTACTCCCATTCTGACAAACGGTGACACCGCTCTTGTTGTGTGTCTGTATGTAATCATCTTTTCTCTCAACACTTTCTTTCAGTCCAACCCACTTGCATAGTATACTCTTTTTTTAATACACTGTTTACTCATTCCATCAGTCAATTTGCCTGATGGTTGTACAAGTCTGTTCTAGAATTTATTATGACCCACTCTTTAAAATGTGACTGCACTTGCCTCAACACTAGTTTCATGCCATTGCCTGATATTATTGTTCATGAATACCCTTCGCTGGAGAATACTTATTCCATGAAGCAAATCATGCTCTGCATTGTAATATCACTGACAAGCCTATTTAAATAATATAGAAGCATAATCCAACATCACGATGGCAAACATGCATAATCTCTCATGGGTCTCTATCAGCCCCATACAATCAATGGCAATATTTTCCCATTCCTATATCGGGTACCTCCACAAGTTATGTGTCTTGGACACATGTATTGAGAACCTTATCACTCATATTGCATGTCACACATTCCCTTATACTCTCTTCCACCACCCTGTCCATTCCTGGCAACAAGAAAGTAGCTCTTAACCTTGTTAATGCCAGACTCCTTCTCAAATGTCCTTATCATACAATTCTGATCCTTAAACTTTGGGGTGTACCAGCTGCCCCTCATGTGATAATCCCCATGTGATGATCCAAACTCATTTCTACACAATTCATCTATGACTTTATAAAATGGAGAGATTCTCACTATCTCTCCTGGCAACCTTTCACTAATGCATTTCATCACTTTTGGCAGTTCCTTGTTGTACCTTGCCACTTTTACCCACTTCCATGTATGTTCTATATTGGACACAGTCTGGCTTACTTTGGCTATGCATGGTTCCCTGGCCTCCAATCTAATTTTAGCATCCTTGTTTGTTGAAATTAATATTCAATCAGCAGCACAATTTAGTCTTCCAGGAACATATTCAAACATTAAAATGTATTCTTCAATGGCCACTAGCCACCTGGCAATATGAGGAGTTGTTAGACCATTCCGTCTTGTAGTAAACAGGTGCTGCAAAGGTTTGCAGTCACTCTTAATGAGGTATCGAATGCCCCGAATACACGTTCTAAAGTATGTTGATGCTGAGTTGCATCCCAATGCCTCTCTTTCTATTGTGGAATAGTTTGCTTCAGTCTGCTACTTAGCCCGGGATGCAAACCCAATCAGGACTTTCTCGCTGCACAGTACTTGACTAATCACAGCACCTTCCTCTTGTGCACAAATGACTACCATTAAAATAGTCTTGGCTTTGGAGTCAGATCTGTTTAGAGTGAGTGCCTTCGCTATATCATCCTTGAGAGCAAAAAATATACTGTCCGACTCCTCATCACAGTTGAACTGTACTCCTTGTCTTAGTAAATCGTGTTGCTTAGACATCTTGGCTGTAAATTCACTGATAAACTTAGTGTAACACCCTATTAACCCAAGGAATTACCTCAGTTGATCCGTTCACTTAGGTGCCTCGGACATGATAACTGATTCCACTGATTCTTGTCAGAATGCCTTTGCCATTTAATAAAGGGCTCATATATGACACCTGTCATACTTTTATCAGGCACTTATCTTTCTTCAGTTTCAGCCCTATGCCTTTCAGAATTTTGAGTTCTTGGTTAACTTGACCATCACATTCTTTCTCATTATCAGCACCAATCAAAATGTTATCTTGGAAGCATTTCACACCCAGATTCTCCGTCACCAGCTGGACCATAGCAGATGCCCATGCAAATCTGAATGGCATGCAGCGATTTGGAAGGCCTCTAGCGGTGTGATGCCAATGGCAGTGACTCCAGGTGCAGTTCACCCTGATGGTATGAAGAGGACAAATCTAGTGTAGTGAATCATCCCACCTCTCCCATAGTCATTAGCAACTTGTTAACTTTTGGTAAGGGTATCTATCCACCAATATATTTCTATTAAGACCCCGTAGATCCACACACAACCATATCCGACCATCTGGCAGTTGAGTCACTATGATAGGAGATAGCCAGTGAATGCTCTACATTAGTGCAAGTTTCAATGCTTTGCACAGAGTTTTAAAAAAATGTTTGCACTCTATTCTTAATTTCTGTCTGATTCCTAATGGCTGTTGCCATTGAATCCCTATGATGGGAGACAGCCAGTCACTGCTCTCTATGGGTTCAAGTATCCCTGATTTGCACAGGGTGTTTTCTTTTTTTTAAAACATCGAATCGCTGATCTCCCTCATTGGCTTACCTTGCCACATCTAAAGACATTTCGTGTGAGTATAAGAACAATATAATTGTCAAGATTTGATAACTATGTCACATTCAGATTCTTGGTTTAGGTTTAACAATTTGTCCAGAAAATGTATGCCTGCACAGATATAGTATTCTCTCCAAAGTAGAGGAGGGTAAGATGTTATCGTGACTCTGTGAGTTAGGGTTGCAAAAGCGGCATTCGTTATCTTCCCACCCCCTTGTTTCTGAGAAAACTGCAGTTCTTTCGTAGGATACATATTTAGTCTTAAGCGCAGGAACTGGTTACAATGATACACACTGGGAAACATCAAATATTTAAGAGTTGTTTTCAAGTCTCAAGATTCATATGAGAGATCCAGAATCAGTTTATATTGTGTTCTTAGATGCTGAGTTTCTATCCAGTATTATGTCCTCAGTTTCCATTTAATAGCACATTGGTTTTTTATCAGGGTCTCTAAAGACATGTACAGGGCCTGCAGATGAGCCGTGCATGTGTCATTCATGACACTTAGTCAGGGCCCATGATTGTTTCTCTTGCAGCGGTGGAGTTAATATTTTATATGGGCGGGCCATGTCTGCCATGTAGATTTTCCTTAATAGTGACAACGCTTTCCAAAGAAGATCTGAGTGTAATGACTGTAGTCCTAACTTGTATCTAATAGCCACTTCTGGGATACTTCTTGGTAGGTGTAGGATCTTCTTCCAAAATTGCCCCTCTAGAGAACTCCAGAGTTTCCGCGATAGATTCAACCCAGCCTTGCCTCCATTTGTTAGAGTGTGGACTACTTTCTGGTTGTAAAATGTGATCAAGGGCACACTTGTGAATTTGCCATATCTGTTGTGTAGAATCACGCCCTGTACAGCTAGCATTTAGAATTTAGATTTCAGTTCTAGCACCCGAGGTAGTTCACTAATGCTCTTGTTGTATCGAATTTTCAGGTAGAAGATAGAATTTACTTGTTCAAGGTGTTCTCGTCCCACTTTTCATCAAAAGGGAATTTTACTTTTCCAACTGTTACAGCGTCGACATAAGATTTTAGATTATTTTAATGTGTATTGTTAGATCATTGGCGGACATATACGTTTGCAATTTATTACATTTTTGCTGCAGCGGAATTTGGGTTTGGTCGGCATGGACCAGATTGTCTGTGTAAATTAGCCAAGAGATGGAGCATCCATTGATCTTTGGGGGAAAAGCTTTGGCCTGATTTAGAGTCACATGCAAGTCCGACAGATTCATATTAAATAATACAGATGCTAGAGGTCACACCTGCTTTACTTCTCTGTCGGTCTTAATAGCTCTTGGGAGAGTGCCTTGATTGTGTAGTCTAATGCGTATTGAAGTGTTGTTGTGAAAAGCTCGAATGGCCCGAAGCAGGTCTGTTGGGCAATTCAAGGATCAAAGTTTATCCCACAATTTCGTTCTGTTTACACTGTCAAATGCCTGTTGTAGATCAACGAATGCCAAACATAAATTGGATTTGGTTTGGATGGCTCTGAGTTTTAGGACATTCAACAAGAAAAGATTAAGTTCATTGCCAACCCCTTTGGTGAAACCTGTCTATCTCAGATCAACGAGGTTTTCTTTATTTGCCCAGGCTGTAACAGATTTCAACTTTGTTCTTATGTTTCCCCTGATTCCTAATCGTTTAGGTCTTATTTTGTGTACACATGGTTTTGAACCCACTGCTAATTTATTTTAATGACACAATCCTCTAAACTTCCATATATGAGAAGAAAATACTTTTTGGAACCTCTCAGACACTTTATTTGAAAAAGCAATACTCATGTCCTATTTATTTATTTAATTTGTATAGTTCCTAAATCCTGAGGCACCAGGGTGCTGTTGCAGACCAGTTACATTCATACACAGGCTTGAGTCATGACAGTAAACAAATCCAAAATCAAGGGGAAAAGAAGTGGCTTGATAGATTAGGCAAAGAGCCAAGTTTTCAGTGCTTTTCAGAAGACTCAGTAAGAGTTTTCCGCTCTTAGATCTGCTGGAATGGAGTTCCAGTGGTTTGCTGCTCCTGTTTGAAAGCTAATTCCCATAACCTTGGGCTCTTTTTATTCTTGGAATGGCTAGTTTGTGGGCATGTATGGATCTTGCTTGCCTGTTGGATTTAGCTCTTTTGATTTTCTAGGACAGGTATTGTGGGGACATCTTACTCAGGCATTTGTGGGTGATCGAGAGAGCCTTGAAGGTCATCCTTTCCCTGATCGGGAGCCAATGGGCTTTTTTTCTGGCGGCTGTGATGTGGTCCTTTTTAGGGATATTTAGTGCTGCTCTGAGGGCATTATTCTGTATTATTTGTAGATTGTTTGGGTTCCTTTCGGAAGTACCTGCAAAGTGGACATTGCAGTAATCCAGTCTCACCCCAATAATTGCTCTGGCAATGGACATGCAGCTTTCTTTGGCAAGGAAGTGTCTTGCTGCATTGATTAGTTTGGCTGTGTAAGTTGAACTGACTTGTTTGTTGAGGGGTAGGGAGGCATCCAGATATACACCTAAGGTTTTTACTGTGCCTGAGACAGGGATCTGTATTCCGTCTAACAGGAATGATGTGAATTGCGGGCTGAGTTAGTAGTAGTTGACATCCACAACTGTATTGGAGAGTAAACTCTGTTGAGCATAAGTGATTCTGTGTCATAAGAGCCTGTCAGGGGATGCAGTATTTGGGTGTCGTCGGCTTAGTTTGTGTAGGATGTGTCAAGTCCATCCAAGAGATCAAATAAGGGTATGGTGAAAATGTTGTATGATGAGGATACACAGGAGCCTTGGGGGACACCATAAGGATGAGTATGGGTGAGGCGCTGTCAGTGTCTGTGAAGACTCTCATGGATCTGCCTTCCAGGCAGGAGGCAATCCATAGCAAGGCTTCTTTAGAGAAATTGGCTGCGGATCTGAGGTGATGGCATTAACATACTTTCAATGGCTGGAGGCTGTGGTTTAATTTTACTACCGATTTGCATTTTTACCACAGGCTGACCCCTCAGCTGCAATATAGCACCCATAAGTGTCCATTTTCACAAAATTGCCCCAGTCTTTTTTTTTGCCATTTTCTGTTTGTTAGTTTCTTTGGGCTTTTACTCTGTTAGTTGAAGGAGGTTTGAGTCCTTTGTGTGTTTTGCCTTTGGCAGGCTTCAGCCCTGAAGCCCACCCAGGCTCCAGCGTGTCTGGAAAGGCTGGAAGTGAGGGAGGGTCCCAAACCTTCCCTGTTCTTTGCCTCTAAGTATGCCTGAGTTAAACCAGTCCTGAACGGCTGGCTGGCTGTCCTGAGAGGGCAACCACCCTGCTGTGATTGACAGCATAGGCATAACTGAATGGGAAATCACATAAAAAGAAAGGTTTTTGGGAATAGAGGCAGTGTCGACCAATGGAGAGGAACATCCAAAGAAGAAGACATGACGCGATGCCAGCAGCACCCTCCTGTACCGCAAAGTGCCAGTTGAAGCCCTGCAGCTGTGCTGACCCCGTTTTCACATCAACTGGGAAGGCCCATATAGGATGACATCCTAACTTGGGCTGGTGGAACCAACTAGGCTCAAGACAAGCTTCCATTTGGTGCATCCCTCGACTTGCTGTACCTCACCAAAGCTTCACAAGCCCTATGCCAGGTGTCCTGTGACCATTGACAAGTGCATCATCTTGTGAAGTCTGAATCCATCCATGTCTTTTTGGGCACCCAGAAGACCCAACAGAAGCAGGAAATCTTGATCCAGATTCCCCTCACCAGAGTCAAGCTTCTTCCAACAAGAGTTTTCATTCTTCATTAGCCACCACGGAAAATGCGGCAAAACACTGAGGGGCAGCTGAAACAAAGGACATCCATTGCTGAGTAGTCCCTCTCCTGAATACTGCCACAGGAGCCCACCAGACATCCTCATTTTAATCACCACGACCAAGGTCCAGGAACAAGGGTCTGTCAAGCTGTAGCATGGAGGAATCCAGCTGGAAAATGTTTCTTTGAATCACAGGTACTGTGGGGCTTGCGGTGTTCACCTTTTAGCCATAGGTTGTGCTTCCTATCTTGGGAAGTACTTTTTGGAGTTGATCTAAACTCACCTGCACTGGCTGCTGCAAAGTAGCTAACTTGAGTTACTGTGATTTCTTCTGAAATTACTAACTTTGTCAAGACTTTATTGAAGAAGAAGTGCATCAGAACTGTTGACTTTGTCCACTGTCTTTGGCTCTACAGCTCACATTACCCTTGTTCAGATAAGTCTGACTACTCAGTCACACTACCAATTTGTGTAGTGCAGGCCTATATTAAAAGGTGGGTAACCTAATACCAAGCAGATAAGTCTTGTGTAGTCCTCACCCATTGCAATGCACTAATACCTAACACCTGGTCAATGACTTCTCTAAAGAGTAAGGTGGTGCAGTGTGTGCAGTGTGTGACGTAGTTGTGGTAAGGGCATTGATGGGGTTGGTCTTGATTCGTTTGTCTTTGACATTTTTCTGAAATAGGCAGATTTTAGAGCGGATAGAATTCTGTATGTGGTGCACCATATTTCGTCTTTATTGATCAGTGAGGGTTGTGATGCTGGGTTCTCAAGTTCTCTAAGTATTCTAAATAGTTCTTGAGAGTATGGGTTTACTTTGGCTATTCTCGTATTTTAGATTGATGTTTTAGCTGCTGTGATGGCTTGCTTATATGCTTTTGCAGTCCTTCTTAAGGCCAATTTGCAGTGTTCTGTGGGTTTTTTCTCCAGATAGCTTTGGCTTGTCTTTTTTGGAAACAATGTTCTTGGGGATCAGAGGTGAACCAAGGGTTGCGGAGGTCTGTGGGTTTTGTTTTTCTGGAAAGAAGTGGGGCTACTGATTCTATGGGCCTCATTACACGGTAGGTGGTAAGGGTTTACTGGTACCGCTAAGGGCACCGGTAACGGTAAACCGTTACCACCCTACTACGAGGTCCCTTTGGTGTAGACCAGCCGTTAAAGTTGGGACCCGCAAAGGGACCTTGGTGCTAATTATGGTACCACAATTTGCGGTACCGTAATTAGCTCCTTCCAAATTCCCATTATGCTCTATGGGGCAAAAATGGGAATGGGGAAGGGCCATGGAGAAAGGGGGAATTACCGCCCCGCCAACCTTGTAATGGGGTGGTAATTCCCCTTTCCTCCATGGTGGTACCGGTATGGTACCGGCGGCAACCATGGTTCACCGCCTACCGTGTAATGAGGCCCTATGACTTTGGTTAAGGTGCTTGTGTAGATCTCGGCTAGGTTGTGAGTGTTGTTTGAGGCTGGGTTTTCCAGAGTCAGGGGCTCGAGGAGGGGGGAGTTCAATTATTTGGAATTTATTTTGAGCTTCAGGACCATGTGGGTGGTAGTGTTGGTGGGGTGGGTGGAGCTTCGAAGAAGGAGAATGCAAGGATGTGATGGTCTGACCACGGGCAGGGATTGTTGGAGGTGATGGTGATCTGGCTGTTCATGTCTGCTATCCAGTCCAGGGTTCTACCTTTGATGTGTGTGGGAGATGTGACACAGTGTATGAAGCATAGGTCTGAGAGGGTGTTAGCAACACTTGTCACTGTGTGGTCTGATGGGTCATGGAGGTCTAGGTTGAGGTCTTCTACTATCAGCACTCTTGTTGTCAGTTTTTCCCAATGGTGTGGGTGAGGTTTTCTTTGAATGCGGAAGAAGAGGCTGGCGGTATAGGATGTGAATGGTAATGTAGTCAGTGGGTGCGGTGACAGTGGCCTTCTGCTGAGGAGTTAGAAAGTCATATCTGTGGGGAGTCCCTGTGGATGAGTGCTACTCCTCCCCCCCTCGAGAGTCTGTTCTAACACATCTGAGGATAGTGAAACCCTCTGGAAGTGTTAAGAACTACGCAGGCCCAGAAGCTTGGTGGAGCCAGGTTTCGGTGATAGCCAATAGGTCTAGCTTCAAGGTTGTGATTAGGTCATTAATGTCCAATGCATGTGCAGACAGGGACCTGGCACTGATGAGGGCTCTGTTTAGAGTGGAGCACTGTTGAGGTTCTGGGGTGGTCCCTTAGGGTTAGGTGCTTTGGTGTTTAACCTTTGGTGTATGCCAGTGATGTTGGTGCTGGCGGTCTCTTTATTGTTTGTGTTTGGAGGAGAGATGGTCTGAGGAAAAGGGCGCCTGGGGATATGGCTGTCAGGTTTCTTGCATTCCTCGGTATATTGCAATTTTGTGGCTGGGTCTAGATTTTACATTTAGATTATCATTTCTCCTTACCGTGGGCACTGGGAACTGGTATCGGATATCTCTGGTGGTTCTTGTGCCAAGACTTTCATTCCTTATTTGGACTGGTAGTTGAGTGGTGACAGTTCTTGATTTTGGAGTGGGGGATTTTGTACGAGGCGAAGTGGAGGATATTTGTCCAACGTGGTTTGTTCAATGCCTCCTGTGTGGGCTGTTGCGATGTTTGGATTGATTTTTGGGAGTTCTGCTGAGGGCTGTCGGATTTTTGGGAATTTGGGGAAGTTTGTGAATGAGGTGAGCCTGGTTTAAGTGTGGCGGTGGTCAGCATGTGGGGGGCGATGCCGGCACTGGGCTGTGGTGCTTTGCAGGGTGTGCAGTGAGGGTCCTGCGCCTGCTGGACCATTGGGAGCATGTAGTGTGGGTGCGTCTTGGGAGGCGCAGTGCTGGGATGTTGAGGGGAGTCGGGATTCAAGTTTGCGCTTTGTTGTGGACTGAAGGTATGATATGATATGATATGGCAATTATAACGTGCCTATACACAAGCATTTCAAGGCGCCACGATGAAAGGGAGGGGGAACAGAGGGAAGACAGAAAACGATATACATTTTTGTGTGAAAAAAGAATTTTTGAAACATAAATAAATAAGGATTGTGTACTGTACAATCTCACTATCCCAGCAGGTGCCACTGTCAAATTGCCGGTCTTTGACGTTGTGCTGTTGTTTTCTTCTCTGACGCTCGTCTCTTCTTCAAAATTAAATCCTCTGTGGTGTAACTCTGGTTTCTCTTGCTGCTTTTTTAAATGGGTACTCGTCACCACCACACACTGCTCACATCATGCAAGATGTAGTCCCCGTTAGTGTTTATGTTAACACTTGGAGTAGGTCCTTCTCCTTGGCCGGGGTGCTGTCTCCTCACAACACATGTTGTGAACTCAAAAAAAAGAAACTCTGTGAAGTGACACCTTGCAATGTATCTTTAGTTAGGCTCGTCTCACAGCGTACGGCCACCACTCCGAGGTTGACTTCAGACGCCATTACCTAGTGCATTAATTTGAAATGATGCTCACGTGCCATGGGTAGTAACCCCAAAGTGCGCACACGAAGTCAGTCCACCCGGCTACATTACAACACCCACCTTATTCATGGCCACCTGAGTCATCTGTGAAGATCATGGAACTTAAAACATGATACAGTGAGTCATTGAGCCTTTATTCAGCTCCTGGTAGATACAGTCCAAATAAACAGAAATCCTTTGATGCTACACACCATTTTTTAATCACACAAAATCCAAATTGTAATACCTTTTATTAGACTAACTGAAAATAGTATGAGATTTCCAATATTTTGCATTAATTTCCAAAGTCTCAAAGATCAATTTATCAGGTGATGTTAGCAAAATAAAATACACAGCAAAGGAGCACAGTGCTGGACATTCCTTTCACACAAAAAACTCAGGAGAAAACGTTCCCTTTAATCTCCACAGCTGCTGGAAGAGTTTGAATGTAATGACACCCACCTTACAGAGTAATACAGTAAGGATCAGGACAGACATATAAGTGTGCACATTGAAAAATAAATTGAACTTCTAGCAGTGCTTGGAAATTACATTTTAAACAGGCACCATTTTCTCATATGACACAGTTGCATGTAATGTCTTTGAGAAATTAACAATCTTAAAGTAAGTCCCAGTAAGTTTGAAAATCAATGGGTGTGCAGGGCTAACATGAAA
The DNA here is from genome assembly GCF_040938575.1 of Ambystoma mexicanum. Taxonomy (NCBI): domain Eukaryota; kingdom Metazoa; phylum Chordata; class Amphibia; order Caudata; family Ambystomatidae; genus Ambystoma; species Ambystoma mexicanum. The sequence goes on from NC_090922.1 coordinate 1,399,149,352, forward strand.
TGCAAGACTTATAATCCTGCTAATAGTTATAGGTATGCTTAAAGCTCCATTCCTGCAAACAGATTTACGGGTTTCACAAATGTAATGTGTGTCTGCATCTCTCTGGCAGCAACACACTTGTAGTTGCCAGCCATGATTGAAATGGTAATTAGAAATGAGACTTTACTTTGTACCACTCTGTACACTAAAACATCAAGTACGAGGCAAGTGCCCATGTTTGTCAGTCAGTGCAGTATGTAGTGTAAAGCTTCTTATGCTTACTGTGAGGAGTCCGGAATGAAACTCAGACACATGCTAGACACGGTTTTGGCTACATACTTTTTAATAGGACATAAAAGGGGTTGGGGAATTGCCTCGCTGTCCTTGCACGTAGCGTAGTTTCCCTACCTAAAGCTCAAAAAGAAGGAACCATTGGTGTCAGAATCTCCAAAACAGAACCGTCCTGTGTCCAAAGTACTATTTTGACCCTCACATTCTAAACAAATTAACACTAAGTGAAAAGGATAATGTCTTTGGCCTTGAGTGTTTTGCAAATGTTCAGAAGAAAGGAAATGTATATTACTTCCACAAAAAGAAGTCTCTCAAAAATAGATATCCTTGTTCCAGGGGTTCTTCCCTTCCCCTGGATTCACCATTTCTTTTTTGGGTACCAAATAATAATTCTTGACATTCCCTTGCATCGACAAAAAATGTTTTCTGTGTGCAATACATCAAATGTCTTGGTTTTAACGAATGGTTTTATTTGGTTTTATTCCCCTTGGTGTTCCCCCACCCTTGGGGGACAACAACATGACTATATTCTAAAGGATATTCTATTTTTAATAAATAGAAGATCTTTATAGGGTTTAATCCGAGTGGGTAGTTGGATCCACCCCTTCCCAGACTTTCTTACTTCTTCTCTTGTATAATTTGGCTTCTGAAAAGTCCTGATGTCACCTTCTCACCACTTCCCTTTGCTGTTCTTCACCTACTCCCACAGATGATTTACGGAACTGTTTGGCCTTTTAGCTATTATGCAGTTAATATATCTAATGTGTTCTCCTGTCAGGGTTTGGGCTTCTCAGTCTTTTAAATCAGCACAGCCTCCTGACCTTGTCTGGTAAATTTCTCTACCAGGATCACCTTTACACATTTGCAACAGCCTGGTATACTCTCCTTTCAGGCTTTCTGGATTCAATTTTTTTTTTACAAACCTTATTTACAATTGCCGGTTATACTCTCCTACCCGGGCTTCTCAAAAACACACACTTATAATTGTCTGATGTACTTTCCTGCCAGGGTTTTCTGTAATCTTGTACTTGAAACTGCCTGGTATCCTCTCCTGCTAGGGCTTCTCTCAAAGGTATAGCATACTCTCTTGCCAGGGCTTTTCATGTGTGAGCTCCTGCTCACATTCCCACTTTGATGGGTCTGTGTTTTAGCCTTCTTGACTAAAATACTTGATTTCTTATGTGGGCTTTTTAGTGTCTCTCTCAAACACTTGTAACATACATTGACAAACTTGAAAGGCTTAGCCACCGATATACCCTGGTGTTCCTTCTGTCCCTTTGTGGACTCACCATTTCTTGGTGGCATTTGTTGTTTCCGGGGTCTGCCGGCGCCGTTCTCCTACTGCTTTCTGCTTTGCAACCTTTTCTCCACTGCTTTTCTGCTTCCTGAGGCTTCTGCGGTGCGCGTCTGCTCTGCATAAGATTCCGGTGAGCTGTTGTCCGACGCTGGTGAATGCCCAGGAGGTCTTCCGCTGGCTTCTGGCATCTTCACCACATGTCACCTGCTTTCAGCAGCCTTCTCTCTTCAGGGTCCTGAGCCAGTTGGATCCACAGACTTCACATTGAGAGGAGTAACCCGCTCCGGCCAGCAGACTCTCTGTGTTTCTTATTTTGGTGATTGAAAGGTCCCCAGCACAGGTGTACTCTCACTGTCACTAGAGCACTGCCTTTGCTTGTGTATGCCCATGCTCTGCATTACTCCACTCCTCTTCTTCTTCCCAGTGTTGTGGGGATTGTGGGAATAGTAGTTCTTTCATGAAAACAGTGTATCAATGTTTACGATGGGGTGTAAAGGCATACTAGCTTTGGAAGACGAGTATGTGGGATTGGGAAAAGTGTCTTTCACAGTTGTTCAAGGCTGTTTAGCTTCTGAGAGTTGACCTTCAGAATGTAACAACAGATTCTTACTATTCTCCATGGTTGGAAGAGGGGAAGTATTATAATGGGCTATTAAGGCATGGGGAGTCAGAGATGTATCTTCAGAAAGAAAAGGGGGACAACATGTCTCACCCAATGATACCACAACCCTCTTCCCTCATGTGAGCCTCCCTCATACAATGACCCCCAGGGTCGTATCGGGTTGCGGATGCCATCCTCTGACCACATGGGAATATTTCTCAGTATGCTTAAATCGGGCTGTCAATCATTTTGCTTAAACACCCAGGGTTGCAATTGTTGATTTCTTGTATTCTCACAGAGTCCAATAAAGGTTCTGAACTGTTATTGGTCTTGGCAGATTTTTCATTTGGTGTTCATGTTGTTGCCTTGATACACCAGGTTCAAAGCTGTCCATTGTTTGTCATACATCCTATATTTATGTTCAGATATTTCTTTCAGACCTGTGTTTTTAAAGTTAAGCATCTTTAAATACTTGAGTTCTCATGTTCTTCTGAGTTTGGTATTTGAGAGGCTACCGTTCAATACTATCATGGACAGGTCCAGTGGCATATGCCCACCCTTTATGAAGTGTTGATCGACTGGTGTTTTTGTGTTGTGGTTTGAAATGGTGTGTCAATGTAGGTTCATTCTTTGATTCAAGCCCTGCCAAGTCTCACCTACATGTGTTCCATGATGAAGTATACAACTCTAGACAATTTGCAGTTGTACTTATGGAAGCTTTATTGTAGATGTGTTGGCAGGTTTTGCATCTCCTAATATTGCATGTATATGTTCCATCTTGAAATACACACGACAACTCTATTTAGCAACCTGATTCTACTAGAAAGGTAAGGTGGGAGCAAAGCACCAATTAGATCCTGACCTTCAGAGTGGCCCTCTCCCTGCCATATTCTTACACAGCACATTACCCATTACTAAAACAGCCTATCACCGCCCCAATCCATAGTGATCTTGCTATTAACCCTCAAGTTAGAGACTGTATTGCACCCTCTGCCTCCTTAGCTGTTTTAAAAAGTACTCTCTGAGAAATTAAAGATATCTGATTCATGTAATGCTCAGATATGATATGATATTTTATTTATATCGCGCCCATACACAGGTGTTTCAGAGTGCAACCAGGCAAAGGGAGGGGGAGCAGGGGAGAAAAACAAAAACAAACGACCTTACTAGGCCCAGAGACATTGAGAACGTGCATGTGCATGGGAAAGGGAAAAGGGGGAAAGTGCAACAGAAAGAGGGAGGGGGGGCAAAGTGCAAGGCATAGGATAATAATAAGTTAGTGGATATAAATGAATAAATAAGGTGATAAGAGCAGTGTTAAGGGCAGCCAGTGAAGGGTACAGTGCAGGTCAAGTCAGATTCGGTAGCATCTGATAAGTGCAGGAAAGGAGTGGGGGGGAACTGTGAGGGTACAGATAACAGGCCCCAGTGCAGGGGTGGCCGGGAGGCAGTGCCGGAGGATAGGTGACTGGGCCAAGGGGGCCCCGTTGGCAGGTGAGGCAGTGCTGAGAGGAGAAGGCAGATCAGCAGGGGATGAGAGTGTCAAAGGCAGATGCGAAGAAGAAGGTCTTAAGCTTCCGGAATTGTAGATGGTTTTCCTCCAGTTTCAGGGTGGCAGGGAGGACGTTCCAAAGGGAGGATCCGGCCGAGGACAGAGATCTGCCCCCTGCACGTTTCTTAGAAAAGCGGCTGACCCTGAGGGAGTTTGAGGTAGAGGAGCGAAGAGCTCGAGAAGGGAGGTATTTACGTGGGGATAGTTGAAGGAATTTTGGACCCATGCCCCAGAAAGCCTTGTGGACAATTTAATCCTTGCATCCACTGGGAGCCAATGGAGGGATTTCAGTGCTGGAGAGATATGATCCCTTGAGGCCAAGGACAAGTCTCGCAGTTCTGTTGTGGATTAGCTGTAGAGGCCGGAGGGTGGAGGCAGGTAGCTTCAGAAAGAGGCTGTTACAGTAGTCCAGCTTAGAGAGAATCAGAGCTTGGGAGACAGTGAGCTTCTGTGGGAAGGAGAGGAAGGGAAAGGTACCTCTGAGCAGGTGTAATAAGAAGTTAGATTTTTTTGAGACTTCAGAAATGTGTGAGGAGAAGGACAGTGTGGAATCAAAAATGACCCTGAGGTTCTTTGCTTCGCTGGTAGGTGCAGGAGGAGGGCCGAGAGCGACAGGCCAGAGAGTAAGGGGGAAGGAAGGAGAGGGTGTGCCGATGAGGAGGATCTCAGTTTTATTTGCATTTAGACAGATATCGTTGGCGGTACACCAATTTTGAATGGCGATTAGACAGTCAGAGATGAGGGAGGGAGAGGAGGTGGCGGAGGGAAGCCTGAAAATGAGTTGTGTGTCATCAGCATAGCATTTGGAGCAGAAGATAGAAATGCAGTAGGCAAGGGTTGCCAAGTATTGATTGAAAAGCCAGGGCAAGAGATTAGACATCTGAGGAAGACCACGAGTAGAGAGGGAGATAGAGGACAGGAAAGAACCAAGGTGTACCTGGGAGGGTCGATCAGAGAGAACGGAGGTAAGCCAAGCCAGAGCCTGATCAGTGATGCCAAGGTTGTCACAGAGACGATTGAGCAGGATGCTGTGGTTAACCGTATCGAAGGCGGAGGAGAGATCAAGTAGGATAAGGACAGAGGGGATGTTAGAGTCAAGGTTGGAGAGCAAATCTTCACGGATGTTCAGGAGAGCAGTTTCCATACTTCTGGAAGTTCTGAAGCCAGATTGGTGGTCATGGAGTGAGCTGATAGAGTCAGAATGAAGGTTGAGATGAGAGATTGCAAGCTTTTCCAGGAGCTTACCCAGAAAGAGGGTCATGGAAATGGGGCGATAGTTAGCTGGACCGGAGGGATCAGCTGAGGGTTTCTTGAGTAGAGGATGTACAATAGAGTGTTTCGGGGGGAGGGGAAAGAACCAGAGGCAAAGGAGATGTTACAGAAGTCTGCAAGGGCAGGTGCAAGGGTGTCAATGTGGTCCTTAATGGTTTTGGACGAACAGGGATGAACCTGTTTTGATGAGGCTTTCATAGATCGGACTTGTCTGGCAACCTCATCGGGGGAAAAAAAAAAAGATCCCAGCACTCTGCAAGAGTTGCACTAACATTTTAGCTATATAAAAAATTAGGGCAGCTAACATGATGGTGGTGTGCTCATCCTTTTGGGATGTCCCAAAATGACACCCGTAGATTGATTAATTCTTGCTTGCGGGCTTTGGATATGTGTCACTCAAGAATGACATTCAGTAAAATAAGTAATCATATTTAGAGTCTCTAAGCATTTCTTTTCACTATGACTTTAGATGTGTCTATATTGATTACCATGTGCAACTTATGAATGAATGCAATAGTTTGAATAGTTTAGGCTGTAGCCATGAACTAGAAAGAGATGCTTAAAATAATACAGAACACTATTTGAAATAGATTTTCGGGAATGAGCTGGGTTTTAGTTTTCGGATTAGGAGGTGTGGAGTGGTTTACTAAGCATCTGAGCTGCTGACATGCCTGCAGAAAACGTGGGCCAACTGTTAAAGGAGAACGCTATTCAGTGCCACAAAACGTGAGTGCTGTGAGTGAAGCACCTCGAGGTGAACTGTTCTACAATATTTCTTGTTAAAAAACACAATTTTAATAATGTTCTCCTACATCGTTTTGCTTTAAATGAAAATTAAAAAGAGGAACTGCTTGAAAATCAAATTAAAAATCATTCCGTCAATCCGCTTTGACGAGACAGACAATACATCTCTCCACTTTTAAGAGATGATTGAAAACATACGTATTCGAGTAAACTTTGGAGCCCTTTGACTGCCTGACGCTCCTTTGTCTCCTCTCTTCTCTCTGTTGTCTTTTGTATATGTTGGACCCTGATGCCCGCAGATTTTGCGCATTACAAATAAATAAATACACACACAAACACACAAACCTAAATAGCCTAACTTCCTTCCTTCCGACTTCTTTCCTTCCGTCCGACTTCTCCCAACCACCACAACGCTGTTGAATCTCCTTTCCCTCCTAAATATTGCAAACTTTTCTTTCAGTTATTTGTTTTATTTTTTTCAGTTTGTGTAGTGGTTCTTTTAATCGTATTATTGTGCAAAGATTTTTAAAATCTTCTTTTGGTTTAAAAAAATAATTCTGAAATCATTGCCTCCTGTCTCATGCTCAAACAAATATGTTTGTCAAACTGTCTGCAATGTTACCAAAAACTTTCTCACACAATGCAGTTGGATCTGCTTCTTTCAAGCAAATCACCTCCTCCGAAGTTGAATCTCTGTCAAGTTCTTGTACGTTGATTGTGTTACGTCATTATTTGTGCAGGAATTCAATAGGAAAAACAACGATAGTAAAACAAGTAAGAGACCAATACCACAAAGGCAACAATGAAAAAAGGAGGATTCCAAAATAGAAACAGAAAGTTTGGACTAATGATATCGTGTTGCCACCTAAATATTGTGAGCATCACATCAATCAAGCAGAGTAGGTGGAATTATAGATTAATTGGAAACAAGATAGGTTCTGGGACCTGCTCAGTCCCAGTTTATTTCTACAAACATGTCCACTAATATAGGCAGTGTAGGGAAGTAATGCAATTCACAAATCCAGCCAGTGCCTACAGTTATTGCGCCAATAAATCGAGAAGCAAATGTGAATTATGCAAAGAACACATCGCAGGGATCACGAAACATAGTCGCCGCCAAACAGACATTTGAACAAATGCCAGACAATAGAGGAGTTAAAATGGGAGGAAATGCAGTTCTTGTGATGTGGAGAAAAACTTATCACAGGAAGATTCAATTTCATACTGAATGCTCCCAGCGGGCCATTACCGGGTCAGGTAATGCCCCCGGGGCCTATAGGTACAGGCCCGGGTAGTAATTTAGAATAATGCCTCCTGAGGGAGAATTTGTTATGGGGAAGGGTTTATTTTCTGACACTGGCCCTACAACAAGAAGCATTTGTTTTCAATTAACAACACATTAATTAAACACAAACACAAAACATATTTAGAAAGGAGGGTAATTTAATGATACCTACGGCTGTTAATCAAAACGGCAACAATGACATATCTTTTCATCAAGCAATCATACAGACCTCAATGGCTTTCCTAATCTTGAAATGAGCTCAAGATCTGAGGCATTGACTTGTTTTATACCCAGGTGTGGACTGGGAAACAAAAGTGGCCATGGAAATGGTTTTTGATGTGGCCCCAAATTAAACTGTGTTAGCAAACGGCGCGAGCAAGCTCAACCCCTATAGGTAGGTAGGGCAGAGGGTGTGGTTTCCCCACTGAAGAAAATATAGAAACATTGCAAATATTTAAACACATTTATAAGGTAAAGTGGTGTCAAGGAGTGGCAGGGGCCCTGTAGCAGTGAACCCAATTATCAGCATCAAACACTCTACACTGCAAGAATGGAAGACTAAGCCATTGGTCAAACAAAATGACAGGGATCACACTAGAAAAAGATGAATTCTCCAGGGGTCTCGTCTTCTGAGGTGTGTCACCCGGTTTTATCCAGGTGTGATGTCACAAAACCAAGTACCCTACCCAAAACCATCAGGCGTTCACATAGATCAGTTTAGGCAAACCATATATATATCCTATAGGGGTTATTATTACTATTGGGTAGCCATATCTGGTGGTTCCTTCTAGGATCACCTCTACATTAATCATTCTACAATGTTGCTGTGCCAAAGGGAGCTCCAGCAACATTTAAATCTTCATGTGAAAGGTGACTCTGTATTTGGCAGAATGTGTCCTCACAGCCCTGGGACCCCGAAGGCTGAGACCCCGAAAGCTGAGTGTACCTTTTCAAGGAAATGAGAATGAACATGGAGGTGCTGTGTGTTCTCAAATGTTGCCATCTTTGAGAGCCTGGGATGGTGCATTCAGTTGGCAGTTCATGAGCAACACTTGTATCTTTCAACCTCTGATTCGGTGGGAACAGCTTCTATCCGTCTACCTTGATTGAATGGACATTGTCTTGCTCTGCTGGGTCACATGTGTTGAGACTACGTAATGGAGCTCTTTTGCCTGTAATTATAAGGATTCTAGCCTGAATTTCTTGTAGGTGGCTTATTATCTCGGTAACCAGGAACTTTCCCGTCTCCACTCAGTTGGCTGGGTGTATCATTTTGCTTGCCTCTGGCTGCAGCAATCAAGCCTGCCCTTCCATGTACTCGAAGCCTGTGTGCACGTCCTCATTCACTTAACTGGGCCTATAACTTCCATTTTTGTCCTTATGGCTTTTCCATGTTAGTGGCAGTCGAGCATATGCAATCTTAGTATATGTATAGTTTGGCATCTTGCAGTTTCGCTTTGGTGAAGGGTATAGATACATCGGGTACCTGCATGTTGAATAAGGCTTCTACTGTTTTACGGCTGGGTATTTGCGTTCAGGAGTGATAGCCAAAGAGGGCATTCCAAGGGTTAAGAGGATAATAGTGGATGCATTGAAGTAGAGTGGAGTGAGGTGTTAATAGGCAAATGGTAGAAAGTTGCGTATCGTGTGATAGGCCTTGTAGGTCATCTGATGGGGGTGGATGTGGTGTAAACATTTTAGAAGATTTAACAGTAAAGATGGAGTAGGAGGGTTAGAGGATTGGTGGCTGTTTTAAGTGACTTGCTCAGGTGTGTTTGTGGCACCTTTGTTTTGGTTTTGTGAGACTAGACCGTTTTGTTGAAGTGTTCTGTTGAAATTGGCCAATTGAGCGCCTATAAACTCTATGGCCCTTATTACGAGTGACCTAGTCTGGAAAAAAGTGCTGGTAAAAATGGTTACCAGAACCTTTTCCGGACCGGGTCACCCCGAGACTGCCGGTAGTGGCTGTGAACTACTGGCAGCAATTACCCGCTGGTAGTTCAGGCCCCTACTGACAGATAATTTACTGAAGCACCGGCTAAATTATTAACGGTACCAGTCCTCAGTTTTCCCAACTTACTGTTCCGCCGCCACCTATAATATCCCAGTATTACCGGTATACCAGGAGGAAACAGTAAGTGCAGGTTGCCGGTAGACTGCCGGTACTTCCGGTGGCCTACCGGCAACCTCATGATGGGGGCCTATGACTTGGGGTGAAATGAAGCTGATGGTTCGTAATGGGTTAATCTGGCTTTGTGCTTGTATATCCAGTGTATCTAGCCTAAGAGCTCTGGCTTGAGTTGTTGTGTGACTCTTAGTTGGTTCACTTCAATGCAAAGATGTTGGGGTACATAATGCCAAAGGTTGGTAGCCAATGTGGAGAAGATGTAGGGATTCAAAAGTATTTAAACATAACCAAAAACAGATCTCACATAAAACATGTGTTAAGAGCGGGGATATCATACATGAACATTTGGAACACATTCTTTGCTTCAAAGTGATGCGGGGGCTGAGGAGACATGGGGGACTGAGATAACGAGTTAGATGAGCAGAACATCAGGCTACCCACACAAAAAAAATGAGTTGTTGAGGCCCACTAGAAACTCCCCTGAATTCCCTGTTGTTCAGTCTACCACTGTTTTTGCCTCTTTTATGCCTCACCTAGAAGGAAGTCTCTTGTTTGCTTGTTGAGATCGACTGCAATTAGACAGACGAGGAAGGCATTTCTTTAGATATCACTACCCAATAGATATTCTGCATTAGACTGTTACTGTTTTGTTGAACAGACTTTATATATAAGCGAAAGAATGCTAAACTGTTTTATATGGTGTGACGTGTTAAGATTCCGATGTTCTTAAGCTTTGTACAGGCTGTTGCTGAGTTTTCTTTTATAAAGATGGTTTATCCTTGGAAATCAAGATTCTGACTGACTCCCGCTAGCAACAACAGTCCCACATTAGAGAGACTGCTGCATGATATTGTCCTGCACACAGACAGCATGTCTTTAAATTCCGATACACCCCTGGGAATGCTACCACATTGCAGTTACCCTTTCAAATTAATCAGAAGGGGCACTTAGGGTCTGAGGCATTTCAATGCCACAGTGGAGATGTTGGAGAATGGTGCAGGCCAGGCCATATGACATCCTATATTGACTAGTGGGGGGGCATGCTTAATGGATTTAAATCTGGAGATTTCTAGTGGACAGCAACTATTTTGTTAGCAGAGAAGTGTGTTCCCCGCAGGCTCTCGGGTTATGCAATTAATTCAATTGTTTTTCAATTGGATAGGGTGTTTGCTTGGTCAGGAATTTGCCACTGCTGGGTGTTGCACTAGGTGATGGAAATTAGTTTCCTAGGAGCGTTGAGGCAATGTGGAACACCACAGGTCTTTGGCCTGTAAAGGGGCTCTCCCTCACTTGGTCCAAAGAAGAAATCCAAAATATAAATGGAGTGCACACAGTGCAAGACAGAACACAGCTTTATTAATCCAAATGGCCAGGAGAAAGACAAGTCAACTCAATCTGCCACATCCAGGCTACAGTATTTAAGGCATTCAACACATTAACATAATTGCAAAGGTTTTAGGGTAATTCTAACATGTTTATTTGCTGTTCACCAGCAAGCCCCTAAAGAACCATTTACATTAAACACTCTAATTGGGGACCTAATTTCTTGGAACACTGAATACACTGCAACATCATGACATCAGGACACTGAACATCCCACCCTTCAACGACATCACGTTATGCTGACAAGCACAAAATGTAACCTTTTAATTATTTGGCATCCTTTATTGTACACATTGATAAACTGCTAAATCCTAATTGGACCCTTTTGTTGGAGACAGCACATGCAAGAGGATCCCAAAGAGACCGACCAATGATATTATGAGGAGGAAACATTGGCAAGGTCATTAGTACATCTCCTGGAACACCTGATCCCATACTCTTGATTGGCTGACTCTGCCTCTCACCCCTCTGCACCTGCTCAGCCTGGTGCCTAGCCAACTTTCTTCTCACAACATGCTGCCAACTTAACTTGAAATAACTTACGAGGGCTTGCTGCTGGAAATCAATTTTTCCTATTTATTTGTTCTACCATAGCACTTTTATCTCCTGTGAAATGGCCTGTGATAATTGGAGAAACTGTTGCTCGCATCCTGGTTACATCTTGTGACAGCCTGTGGCCTGAGCCTCCTCCCGCCCAGTATTGTGTCCTTCGCACCAATTGTGCATTGCCCCATATGTCGTGGGACTGCACCTGATATCTTGTGGTTCGTTTTGGTCCCATGATAAAATGTTCCCTTGCAACAATTAATTGGGCACTACCTGGCATCTTCCTTGTATGCTAACTTTGAGTGCTCAGTGTTTCTCGGTCAATCAGCAGACCTAAAATTCAATTAAATGCGAAATGTGGCATTTAGCTAAAGATGGCAGCTCTGCTGCTTGTAACATGGGCCAGTTAAAACATGGCAGATGACTTGCTGACTGCTACATTTACTTAATACAGCTATATCTACATAATAACCCTAACCATAATCCTACCAACTTACCTCTATACAATAATATAAGTGTGATGAAAGAGAGTGCTAAACCTCACAGGACCTAGAAATAAAAGCTTTATTACACATATAATGTAAAAGTGCTCTATATCAGAAGGTACAAAGGAACTGCTTTGCTGCATGTATAATGTGGCTCAATTTATATACTACAACAAACCACACATACCTGCCCTTTACCTACCCATATATATGCGGAAACAACAGATGCATCCAGCAGTTTGCTGTCTGTGTTGGTACCTCCTGGGGATTGAACAGTTTGAGTGTGCCTGCATCATGTGGGATGAGAGAGCACACCTAACGTGTAATTTGCGCTCTCCCAGCCCACTGCTTTCATATGTTTTTACCATATGTTGTCAGAGTTGCTGTGATGCCTGCCCTTAATGCTGTCCACAAATAAATCTGGGTTGAATATCTCCCTCTTACTCCTAAACACATACAGGTTGTTAGTCCATGCCATATTTACATTACATAGGGGGTAAAATAGCCCTTTTTTCCTTCGAACAAAAGGAAAGAAAGAGCAAAAAACTGAAACACCAACAAATCCTAACACATATAATAACTTTGCATTGTTCTACTCTCCTGTTGGTTGTCTGTGCGGCATAACCAAAAGGAAATAATCTGGCCTCCTGAAAAAACATGTGATGTTAAAACAGTCAGTTCAGTAACACTCCCCTTAGTTCATCCCGGTTTCATCTTCTGGGTAGTGGTTGTTCCCTTTGTCCCGATGAAAATTCAATACGTGGATCCAGATACATCACCCATTCACCTTTACTGTGGTCAGCGTGGCTTATGTCACTGTGTAAGGTCTCATGAAGTGGGGCTGATTCCATCTCCAAATGAATTTCCTGATGTCTATCTTCTCGCCCAGGGACAGTAGAGACTGCAGCAATAAGTGTCACGATCCATGCCCCTGACCACCTGAGGTAAAACAGCCCCCTGGCAGCAGTGGGGCTAAAACCCTTCACACTGGCCCCAAGGACATTAAAGCTCCATCAGAATCATACATGTAGTCCAGTAAGGATGCTTCCTCTTGCAGTATTGGAGTCTCTATGGAGGAGGTGGCAGTCCAACTTTGGGGAGGTAACATCTGTTTAGGAAGTTGGTAGCTGTTTAAGGAATCCCTGGAATTCCTCCCCCAGAACATGTGCTTTGCTGTGAGCATCTGAGATTGTACATGTAGGAGTTAGTTGCAGATGCATTCTCCTAACTGTAATGATCTTTTGCAGTGTTAGGTGTTGTTCAGAGTCGAGCGTGTTCCTCAGTGAAAACAAAGCTAGCGGCAAGCAGTGGACATGCTCTTGTGAAGAGTCTTGCACATCTTCGCAAAGTACACCTTGAACATGCAGTTTGGGCATTCTACAATACTGTTGGCTTGACGATGGTATGAGGAACATAGCTTCTTGTTTGATGCCCACTAAGCATGTTATCTCTTTGAAGAGGTCATTAAAGAAGCGTGATCCATTGTCAGATCTCAACTCCTCACACACACCCGACCGTGGTAATACCTCATGCACAAGTTATCTTGCCATTTTGTCATCAATATGGGCACACAGACCTGCCTCTGGTCAACAGGAGAATGGACAGACCACAATAATTACGTAGCGATAGGTAGTTCATCTGAGGTTCATATCGATAAAGTCGATATTCAGATGTTGAAAAGGCCCTGCAAGTGCTTTGAAATGTCACCTTAATCATTTTGAGTGTTTGTCCCACGCTGACAGGTCACGCAATTATTAAGGAATTCTGCCAGATATCCCTGCAAATTTGGTACAAACCACCATTCTTGGATGTCGGCTACAATGTACTCTTTGGATGTGTATGCTGGATAATCTAACTGATCCAGGACAATTGTATGCAGCCCTTGCGGTATTGCTTGCTTGAGCGGTGCTGCTTTGTCTCTAAATCAGATAACAAGCATTGCTTCTTTGTCCTTAGTTTATGCTCTTCTTGTTGCATGCATCCTTATAGCTCTATTATCTAAGTCATGGGTTTAGCATTTGTTGTGCCCAGTGAGTGGTGCTGGCAGTCGTTACACGGTCATGTGCCTGGGAACTTTTTCTGCATTGTGTGGCCCGTATTCTATTGTATCAGGTGGAAAAATATGATGCTTCTTTGCCCGCTGAGTCTGCCTTATCATTATCATGGGAAATTAAATATGTACCTTTGGTATGGGCTTCACATTTCATGACAGTCAGTGCTGTGGGAAGGGGAAGTGTCTCTATTAATCTGTTTTATTCAGACTGGCAGTGAACAAGGAGATACTGCCAGACGCCACAATCATAATACACTTAGAAGCAGCAATTACAACAAAGGGCATGGTCCTTTGGCATGGCACAGATGATGATGGTAATGAATGCAGCACTGTGGCATGCATTGAGCCCACACAACAATTGACAGATATGACAGATGAACAGCTCTTTGCAGATTTTAGTGACGTAGGGGAGGCAGTGTTTCAGAAATGCATACCATGTTAGGTAGTTGTACAACACAGAGAGGTTCCCCAGAAAATGTTGGTTACAAGGACAGTCTCACATACTTACAAGAGGATTTAAATAGGGTGCCTACAGAACTATGGACTGGCGTCCCCACAATGCCAGCTTGCTGACAGGTGTAGGTGCTGTTCACATCAAATTCAAGCAAGGGCCAATGTTACCCCGAGTAAGACAGTACTCTGTCATGGCAGGCAGGTGAGGGAATATATAACATAATTCTAGCATTATGGCAGCAGGGAATAATTTGGGTTTCAGAGTCCCCACGTAACATAATCATATACCCATGTCCAAACCAGGGACACAGCAGCCAGTATAAGTATCTAGATTTTAGACACCCGTCTGGTTGGATATATGTCTGCAGGTTGAGGCACAGCAGCAGTTGGAAACACCTAGATTGGATATACCTGGTAAGTGGGTGAACGCCAAAATGAGGAACACAGCAGCAAGTAGAAACAGCCAGACTTCAGATACCCCTCAAGTGGGAGAAACATCTAAACTAAGGACACAGCTGCAAATAGAAACACCTAGATTTGATATACCTGGCAAGAGGTAGAAACACCCATATATGGTGCATAGCAGAAATAGCAGTAGTAGGTCTATGCCGAGGGGTGGGACAAAGGAGTGATGGGAACACCCATTGTTGGGAACACAGCGATGGTGGGAACCCCCTAGAATTGGAGCATCTAGACTTGGGATACTCGGATAGAGCGAGAAGCACTTAAAATGTGGACAAAAGAGTACACGCAGAAACACCCAGATATGGGATACCGGAATAGAGGGAGAAATGCCTAAAATGGGGACAAAATGGTAAATGCAGAAACACCTATATTTGGGATATCTGGATAGAGGGAGAACAACCTAAAATGGAGACACAACAGTAAATGCAGAAACATCTACATATGGGATACCCAGATAGAGAGAGAAACGGCTATGATGGGGGCAGAACAGTGAATTCAGAAACACCTACATTTGGGATACCTGTATGAAGGGAGAAACACCTATAATGGGGACACAACCATAAATGCAACATTATTAGGCAATCAAGGGGTCTGCTGGATATTTACTAGATCTGAGGAGCAAAGAAACCTTTGAAAGGTGAAGGTCCAAAGTGTGCTTAAATACTTTTTAGAGGTCACCTGTTAAGAAATAAAAAAATGTTGTTTTGATAAAGCTTGGGAATATTCAGATTAAACAGTAGGATTGTAGTCTTCATCAGGCATCGGACTACAGAGGATCTTGAACGTTTGGATTTGAAAATGAAATTCGAAGCGTCAACTGAAGAGATCAGCATAAAGCTGTCAAGCTCAATTGGATATTTGAACTCATCGCAACTCAAATTAGCAGCATTGGCATCAGGAGTAAGGCAGAACCAGATGACCTCTGAAGGCAAATAAGCAGCTAATTTGGTTGCTCACTGCAAGATACTAGGCCACCTCCTGACAGAGTGCCTTGGGCGCTTATCTTTAATAAGTTCGTGAGGGATATTGGGTATACAAAAAAACCTTTCAGAGTGGTATTTTTCTATTTCTTATTTATTTATTTTTTGTAATTCTTAGCTGCTGATTTTGCTTTAATCAGATCATGTCATCTGATGTGGAAGTTTGTTCAATGCCTATCCCAGCTTCGTTTTTATGGCTGGTGTTTCTCCAATTTCCTTCACTTGTTTTAAGAGGGAGATTGTCAAGGCCATCTTCTAATTTTGCTTCTCAAGTTTCATAAATATCTTGGGGTGGTTCAATATTCATAAAACTTGATGATATATCTTGTACCAGAGCCATATCACATCAACATATTTGCCATTTCACACTCATGGAGACCTGCTGTAAGAAAGGAGTCATGAAATGGCAAATATGTTGATGTAATACTGGTTGCTGTAACATTGTGCACATTTTCTCATGACATCATCAGTCATTTGCTTAGCTCTTTCTCACATTCCTTCAGGAAGCTCCTCCCGCAGTATATCGTCACTTTGGGGGTACATTCGATTGGGTTGTCTCAATGGGTACCTCCTTTCAAATACTTGCTGCACTATTGGTGCAATAGCTGGTGTTAGGCAAGGCATTATCTCATGTCTCCAATACAGGGAAGGTGTGGGGGGGAGATGGAGGTGGGGTCTCCTGCAGATGTACACAGCTGCTCTTCTACATTCCCCCATCTCATGTTTTTCTGCTCCTTTGTATCTTCTCTTGAAAACGTGCTTCTTGGGCATCCATATCTTGCCCCCCACTCATGGTGCCCCTTGTTTTAACATGTTCATCCACATTCCAGGTCATGTAGCTGCATTGTCAATTTGGGGTACAGTAGGCCTATCGTCCCACGCATCTCATATGATCTTTCAGATACCAGATTTTGTTCCTTCAGGTGCCACAATACTTGCTTTTATGTATTCTCTGATGGCATCATCAGTCAGCAACCTTGTCTTCTGGTTCATCCTTTGTGTCCTGCATAATCTTTATTCCTACTGCTTTCTTGTCAATTTTCTTACATTGTCCTTACATTGTTCTTATTAACCTTATCACACAGAATTAAAATATTATTATCACCAATATTGCTCCAATTAACTTGAATAAGTTTGCCATCTAATAAGGGATACACAAGAACAGGAATACAAACCAACTGTCATCTCCAATGGCCTTTGTCCCATCCACCATTTTTATATTCAAATCTGTTAACATCGATATGGCCTCTGTCAAGGTCCCGTTCTCGCCATCATGAGATATTATGAATGTGCGACATGATGACCCAATCCTGGCGCAAACATCTCCTTTCATTGCGGTAGTCATGTTGAGGACATATCTATTCTGGATCAGTCTTATAGCTCTTCTTTTATGGTGTTAAATCATTTTATAGTGGCATTGATTGCTTGTAGCATCTCCCATCTGGTGATCCGTAGCCATCTGACATTCACTGCTGTTTGGATTCCAGGCATGGAAATAGATGTGAACTACACTGCAGTTTTGGTGAACAATTTGTGCTCATCAGGAATGTCGTCTTAATTGCTTTGGATTTTTCAGAGAAATAATTTGATCTCTTCATCTGCCGGAGTACTATTGATTTTCTTCTTCTCCTGTGATTATCTACCTTTGGAAATTCTTTAATGTTCAGGCCACTTTGTGTAATCATCAATGATGGAACATGGGTGTATACCAAAGAGCACACTCCACCCCAATTTCTGGGCAGTTTCATATATGCTCTAGATCCGCAGGCCTGATATCGATCCATTAGTACAGCCGTGCTCTCCTCATTCCTGGAACGTCAATGCTGTTTTTGCACCCCTTGTTGTGTCAAACATAATTTTTCCCTTTGCTTCGAAAGCGCATTGTCACATTCATCAGTGGGACTACAGACACCAGGCCTGCATCAAGTTCCACCCATGTCACCAGTTTGGAGTACTTAGCCCAATATTTCAAATACTCCTCATTTACCTTCTGTACTCCTTGCACTGCTTCCTTCCTCAGAAGATGAGCTTCACAGGACATCATTCCATCTTCCCTTCCTGTGCTTGTTTGAACTTGAGCTGAGGGCCTTTTAGGAACATGCATACAATGGATGGGTTCACAGAATAACCCTGAGTCCAAATAACCTAACCAACTCAGGAAGATGGCAAAGTACTTTTTTATTAACAATTATCTAAAACAGGAAGTTACAGTGAACATCAATGGAAGTAAGCTCGATTTCCCTCAATGACTTTTCACAACTTAGACTTTATACATTTCAGCATCTTTACAATTATTGTATGGTTGAATGGTTGAATCTCTGCAGCTCTTTTTGCATGTGTAATCTTCTTTTTCATATTTAAAGGTTCTCTTGATTATTTACTTTGTCAGTAGTTTCTGTAAGATCCATACATCCGCTTTAGCCAATATTCTGAGACGTTGTTCATACTCTCTTGTGATGTCAGACTTCCTTATTTGCTCTTTTCTCAAATTCCTTCTGGCAGGTTCTCCCTCAGATTTTCGCCTCTTCTGGAATACATTCGATAGGGTTGTCTCAATGGGTACCTTCTTTCGAATATACAGCGCAGTATTGGCACAACTGCTGGTGTCAAACATGGCATGATCTCGGACGTCTGACATATAGGATGTAGGGGGGAGTGGGATTTCCTGTAGAGACATGCAGTTGCTCCTCTACACACTCATCCATAGATCAGAAGTTGTGAATGTTCCCAGCATACAGGCATTCCTGTCTTTTCTGTCATGTCAGAACAGTTAATTCGTTTCATTTCTTCAACGATCACCTCGTCTTGTCCTGAAGCATAATACAGATGCATTCTTTCTGTCAATCCAGGCCCTTTCTCTATCTGTGTTGTCTTGATGTAATCTTCCTGGTATGGAATTGACTGTCTTGATCTCCATTGCAAGGTTGCCCAGATCCCTTGAAACTGTCCTCTATTAGTGCATGCTGCTAGATGACTGAGGCACTTTGCATCTTGTGCTGGCATCTCTTTTGAAAGTAAGGTTTTTACTGTATCCATGGCATAGGGGATGAGAAAACAGACAAAGCAATTCTCAGCAGATGCTCTCTCCCCCACCTTTTTCTTGTGTTGGCACCACATATTATTCCCAAGGTGGGCTGCATTATCAAGATAGGTATTTATCCCCTGGTTATCTTCTTCTGTATCCCCCTTGTGTCTCCTGACATGCCCATTGTGGTTAAAGAAATTGTCATCATTTGTACTCATACTTGGACAAATCATAGGAGTTATTTTATCAACAGGGCCATTAGAGTAGTAGAAACTTCTAAATGTAAGATACAGAAAGATAAAAAGAATACACATGCGTATGTATGTTATGCATAGAAGTCTGGAGAAAATTTTGTTGTGCCATCCACATACTTGTTGAACTTGTGCTCTCTTGATAATCTCATTATCCTCTTCACAAATCATTTAGCATTTGTAGTTGCTATTAAGAGCCTCCTTATCACGGGATCATATTTGGGGTCATGTAGAAAGGTATGAATATGAACATCTCTCCTAACAAGGGCAGGGTAGAACTGGAGTATGAACACAATAATAGCAACTACAAGCCGATGTGTGTCACTGTCGACGGGTATCATATATTTATCATTGGAACAGATATTCTCCTAAAAATGAATCTGTGTATTGATCTCTCTTCTAATTTCTAATCAGGAACTGACGTTTTGGCATAATAGTAATGCAATTTTTACTTCTTCAAGGAATTTGTAAAAAGTACATTTTCACCCTCTTGAATTCTCTGCAAGTCTGTTCACTTCCTGCTCTAGATTTAAGGAGTGTCCAATGAATTCCAGTCCAAAAGAAATATGTGATAATCACCTGCTGTTTTGTCCTCCTGTTTCTTGGTCATCGATCGAGTCTGCACACACGGAAATTCTTTGTCTTGTCTTGCTTCTAGGTCAGCAACAGCTGGAGGGAGGGTCTCGCCTGTGTAGATCTTTACATCTCCTAAATGCAGCCAAGCTCGTCTTCCTGATACATTAACTACAGAAGGGGAGACTTCCTCAACACTAAAGGGACCATTAGACCTAGACTTCTTGCACTTGCAGGTAAAATTCTTGATAAGGATTAAATCGCCAACATATAACGTTGCCAGTGGCAATAGTTCACTTGAGTTGGTTACTGGACTGTCCTCTTCCGTGTTCTTTGAGCCCTCCCTCCGATGCTTGACTTGATCTGCAATGAAAGAAACACTGGTAGTCATACATGTCAAATAATCGTGCATTTCATCAACTAGAACCTTCGCTACACTCTGGGAATCACTCCCGACTCTACATGGAGGCATAAGAGGCGTTCTCATGCAACACCCTGTCACTAATTCATGGGGAGTAAAATGATAGTCATAACCTGGCTGATTTAGAATGCCATTTATGGCTAGGGGTAGGAAATATAGCCATCCATTCTTCAGAGTTAATTTGATTTTGGCTATTCTCTCCTTGAAGATACTGTTGAGTATCTCACATATCCTTTTTGCTTGTGGATGATAATCAGAAGAAAACATATGCTTTATGCTTAATAGAAGTCATATTTGTTCAAATAGCTCATTAACAAAATGTAGTTCATTATCAGATCTTAGTACTCGCACATGCCCCATCTTGCAAATACTTTGCGCACTACAAACTTTGCTGCACAAGTGGCATCAGGGTGTGTACACAGACTGGCTTTAACCCATCTAGAGAAGGGACACGCCACCACCAATAGAGATACCTGTATCCATTTCATGTCTGCAGCATATGGACATAATCGTTATGTAAATGTTGACATGGACCTTTCGGTCAAGGTATTACTGGTGTCAGTGTATGCCCAGCAGTAACCTTTTGACACACAATGCAATTCACCAAGAACTGTGAAACAGGCTCTAATAAATAGGGAATAAACCAGCCTTCTGCAATTGTGGCAGCAAGACTTTCTCTGGTTATGTGCGCGGAGTAAAGCAGCTGCTCAAGTGCAATTTACAACAATGCCATTGGCATCACTGGCTTGCCAGTGTGTTTTCACAGTCTTGCTCTTCTTGTGTGGCTCTACCCTGAATTATCCATTAGTTGCGTAATTGACAGCATATTAAACCTTTCTTTTACTAGCATGCTGCTATTCAATATTTCTTTAGTATTTTCAGTATCAAAACTCAAAATGTATTAGCGCCATGGTTACCGCCTACCGTGTAATGCGGCCCTAAGTCTGTTCGTTTTGTGTGCACTGTGCATTTTACGACCGCTAGGTTTACTGGGAGTTGTAGTGCCTTAATAAGCCTGTCCAATAAAGACGCATGTTGCACTGGAGTGGCGTCTGCGCAAAGATAACCCCTCCTTTTCCAGCATGACAGGCCTGCATGTGTGGTTGATGTCACGTAGGCAGAGCCACTGTACAGTGACACTTCATGCACTTCTTGTTTCTAGAGCGCAACATAAGTGCTACCAATTCTTCTGCTTGTGCTGAACAATTAGACAGTAGTCTTGCACTCGCTACTGCCTCATATTCACCATTTATTCTGTGTCTTACAACGGCAGAGCCTGAATGCCTCGGCCCTACTAGTGTGGTCAGTTATTTCGAGGAACCATCAATAAAAAGAATCCCCCCCACCCCACTAGAGCATTTATTTTCACATCGGGTTTGCCATCATAGAATTCAACATAGTTTGAACAGTCATGCACATCATCTTCTTCTACAGATTCAGCCACAAAGTGGCTGGGTTCACTATTTTTATCTCACTACCTTGTTGGCTGGGTTTTAAATCATTACCTCATAAGCTCAAGCTCTTTATGACGTCAATGTACCCTTGGGTTTCTCTAAAATGCCAAATAAGGTGTGCTCCACATAGAGAGTCATGGAACAGCCGATGGTAATATTTGTGGACTGCTCAATTGCAAATGTTGCAACAGCCAAACATTGTTAGCCTTGGGAAATGTCCCCCCATAACTGGATTTGAAATCCCACTCTAATATGCCAAAGGCGTGTATCCTACTGTTGTTTTCTGTGTGAGTGCCGCTGTCTTACTGACCCATTTGTATGTGAAAACAAGTCCAATTCCTCACTATAGTTGGGGCTGTACGGATTGCTCTTTTTAATTTCTCAAATCCCTCCTCCATTTCTTCAGTCCATTCTGTCTTTTCCTTACCAAGTTGTCCTTTCTTTGGTGCTTGCCAAAGAGGCTTGGTATATGCCCTGCAACAATTGCATAATCCCAGAAATGGTTGCATTTGCCTCACTGTGTTTGGCTTTGGTGTTTTCATAATAGCCTCCGCTCTCTCAGGTTTCACTTTCTTTCCTTCATGTGAAATTATTGACCTATGTACGACATTTCTACCTGACTAAACTGTGATTTCTCCTTTTCTACCTTGTATACCTTGTTTGCCAATATAGTTATTAACTGAACAGAGTCTTGTCTGCATTCATCTTCTGTTTTATTTCAAATCAATATGTCATCTACGTACAGAATCACCACACTCTTGAGTTCAATATTGTCTAAATCAATCTTTAAGACCCTGATAAAGACCAGGAGGGGATTCACAATACCCTTGGGGTAAATTAGTATGTTTTAGTCTCTTTTGTCTGAACATAAAGGAAGTAAGGTCTTGTGAGTCCTGTTTCAAATCGATCACCATAAAATAATTAGCTTCGACTGGGATACTACACAATATTGTTGCAGGATTAGTAACTAATGGAAACTCAGCTTCTGAAATCTGATTAAGAGGGTACATGTCCTAGATAAATCCCCCTTTAGATTTTTTCATCAGATACACCAAAGTAATGACTAGGGATTCCAATGGCACTAGGATTCCCTGATTCATCAGTGCTGAAACAGTCTTGAATATGCCTTCATCAGCTTCTCGGGACATAGAGTACTGTTTTGCTCATGGTAAAATTGCTCCTGGCTTAAGTTATATTTTAACCTCTTCATAGCTCCAGAGACCACTTGAGCATTTATGGGAATACCTGACATTGGACATTTTCCCTCTCTTATACTAGATCGAGTACGCCCCAATGTCTGCAAGAAAAGAAAAGGGTTTGTCTCCTATCGTCACATTGACCAGTGGTTCTTCTTGAGGCTATGGTGTCACAGATAGCACTGTACACATCATGTCACACTGTGCGCTGTCCTATTGAGGGTACAAATTCATCCCTGTCCCCGTAAAAGGGTTTCCTCATACCACAATGACATCCCCTATCAGAATCTGTGCTGTGCTCGCATTCAATTATGTTGACATCGGTGCTTCTTGTTACTGCCCTTGCGGTAGGTGCATTTGTACCGCCCCCTGTTGTTGTGCCTGCTGTACTTGTGGTGCCTATGCCTGATAGGATGTGTGATCTTGGTTGTGTGCGGTATGGTGGTGGATGATCTTGATGGTGGATGATCTCCTACATCCGCACACAATATGGCCTGTCATCCCACAATTCCAACATAATGGGGTGGCCATCTGGCAAACCCTCCTTGATTATTCTGACCTCCATTCTGAGCATTTTGAAATCCACCATGGGCGTTCTGAAATCCACCTCCTCTTCCACTGAAACCGAAACCTGCACCTCTACCTTGTGGCCAAATCCAATAGCCACTTTAATCCACCGGGTGTGTATTATTCCGTGTGATGTACCCATTATTTCTTGCGTTCCCACTCATTGTTCCAAATGTTATAAACACTTTTTTTACAGGGAGTGGCTATCACAATGATTGCGTTCTTACCTCCCCAGGCCAAAGTGTCAGCAGACTGTGGAAGAAATGGGGTGGATGTGAAGATTATCCATCCAGTATCAAGGTAGGGGGAGGAGAGGCAGAGAGTGAGCTGCTATCTACACTCAGGATATCTGTGGGGTATATTTTTAAAGAGCAACTGCCAGAGGTCCCACTGTAGTTGCTGCTACAGAGTAGGCTGGGCTCAGAAGACACAGTCAGTGGCTAGGAATAAGCTGGAGTCAAAAGCTCATTGCATGGCCACTAAAGAAACATCCTTGGGCTGTGAAGAAATACCTATATAGATCAATGTATAGAATCACTTGATGGGGAAAAGCAAAAAAGCAGAAAAGTCACCTCAGTAATTTTAGGTTATAGAGCTTTGAGGGACAAAGGCTAATTGTCTAGCTACAAGAATAGCAACATGCCTGACTGACTTTTTGGGGGTCAGGGACATCACAAGTCTTCAGGACATATATCAGGAATCTTGCCCTCTCTACAGATTCATTGAATTATAACCAATTCAGGTTCATCTAATTTTAAAACAATATCATACATATCAGCCTGACTCTCTCTTCCACTGCATAGTTTATGTGAGAATGCAATCATCTGGCCAAACGCTGAAGGCAAACATTGATAGCACAGAAACTTTAAGGACAACCCAGTAATTGTATTTGATATTGAGATTCACAGCCCTCCATTTACACTAACTGAGACTAACCACCGAAATGGGAGCAGGTCCATTTCAGGATGAACTTTCACATCCCCAAAACTGCCAGCCGACCAAACAGAATGACTTGGACAATGGTGTGACATAGTGCTGAGAGATCTAGCAAGATCTGGGCACATGACTTACCTCCATCTACCAATCTCTCTATTTCATCCATCATTTTAGTAATTACTGTCTTTGCACCAACTCTCGATTAGAATCTGGCCTGGAAAAGGTCCAGTCTCTAATCAGAGATTGACTATTAAGAAATGAACATTTGATATATTGATAAAGCAGGGGAATATTCAGACTAAACAGTAGTATTGCAGTCTTCATCAGGCATCAGATGGCAGAGGATCTTGAACGTTTGGATTTGAAAATGAAATTCTCAGCGTCGACTGAAGAGATCCGCATAAAGTCAATATTTGAACTCATTTAAGGTCAAATTGGTGGCATTTGCCTCGAAAGTAAGACAGAACCAGAGGACAGAGGAAGTAAGAGAGAACCCAAAGCCCTCTGAATGGAAACAAGCAGCTAATGTGCTGCTCAATAAGTTCTTGAGGGATACTGTATGCACCAAAGAACCTTTCAGAGTGGTATTTTTTTATTTCGTATTTGTTTTTTTTTGTTGTAATTCTTAGCTGCTGATTTTACTTTAATCAGATCATATTGCTGGGGTTTTTCCAATTTCATTTTGTGAAATTCGTGCAGGAGCGAAAGCGCACGGACACCAGACGGAGGCATGTTCCTTCAACAGAAGAAACCCTACAGGACTGTGGGGACAATACTGTATAGTGTGAATACATTTTGGGAACAATACTGAGAGAGCAGAACTAAGCGCAGGGACAAGGAGTCGACGGACAGAGATATAGCCTGCTAATGTATTATTCTTTTCTAAATGAGAATTGCATCAGTAAAATAGGATTTGATTTATATCGAGACTAAGGTTGCGAATTTAGAATTTCTGCCATGAAAATAATATGTTGGTCGAAACACGTGTTGGCAAATTGGCAAAGTATAGCAACCGTCAATTGTGATATTCCAGTATCTTTTAATCAAAGTAGACACAATAAATATACACTGTAACAGTATTACTTTGGAACATGTGCATACATGATAGCACACATTGCTTATTTCTTTGAATTTTCTAGGCAGGGGTTAGCCTACTGGTGCCAAAATCTGCAGCTGTTTCTCTCACCTCATAGATGAGAAGTACTTATCAATAAACCTAAGCGCCTACAACTACCTGGTTTATAACCCTTGCACTTTTGTTAAACTCTGATATCCAGGATAGGTGCAGCAAGGTTTTGAACTAAATACAGATATGGCTGACTATCTTTTGAATGAAGAAGAAGATAAAGTGGCACTCTTTGCACTCAGAGGGAGTACAGGAAATCCATTTAGGAGCCGGAATAATCAAATAGAGAATGCATCTAAAATAAATCTTGAAACTGGAGAGGTTATCAAGGAAAGAGATACATTTGGGTGAAGGCATCTTTGACCAACTATTTTGAAAACAATGAAATACCTCGAGGCTTAAGAATTCTTATATTCCCAGACTTCAGCAATAATGAAGACCAGGGTCTGGCACAAAAATAAGCGGAGTATCTAACACAAAGTTCACAGATAATGATGCATCTCTTAGTTGAACATGCAGAGAGGGAACATGCCAGAGTGCAAATTCATATCAATCAAGTGTTAGGCAGAATCATATGCAATACCATTTGGAAACAACACACACAATTAAGACAATTAAGACTACAAGTGCAAGTACAAATTCACCCTTGGTACAAGCCTGTACTACACAGTAAAGTGCTAGCGATGGCTGAGCGGCCAGACTTATCTCAACAGTAAAGTGAGCAGTATCAGAAGTTACACAAAGGAGAGTAAGTACTATGGTTCAAACAAACACTGACTCAAGGTTTCTGAGTAAAAGAATATACATTTATTTACACCTTCATTTGTAAAACAGTTCACTAAGTAAAACAGCAGAAGAATCACAATCTTAATATACTACACAACACCCAATCAATTCTGGACATGTTAAGCTCAAAATGAAGTATGCGCAAAATGGCTCCAGCAATTTAAAAAGGGAGGGAAAGACAAGGTTATACAAAATTAAGCAGCACCAACAAGTAAGTAGGCCGGGCAATCTAGAAAAGGCTTGCTACAATGAGGATTCAAATCAATAGACCTGGGCCAATGTTAATGGTTCAGAGTCTTTGCAGAGGGTCGCACAGTTCAGAGTAGTTCGCGGTTAAATCTTTTCCAAGAGTTCAAAACTGTCCTGGCAGGACAGTCACCTAGCCAATCAAACAAAAGTGCAACTTGGGTCTCCAAGGAGACCCTGAGCAGGGGTTCTAAAACCCCTCCCTCACACTCTCAGGCGCCTAAGTAGGGCTACTGTGCAGAAGCCCGCCAAAGGACGGCGAACAAAGGAACCAAACCTGGTTTGGCGCGCAGAGTAAAACACGGGAAACACCTTTACAAAAAGAAATGCCGAATAAACCCAGCCGGAACCAAATAAAAGTAAATGGGGTCCAGTGGATTAAAGTTTGAGGCTGCTAATTTAGTCTAAAACAGTACCAAGGCTATTTTCATAGACCGCGAAAAATGTGGTAGATACCACTGCTACCAGCTAAATCTTAAAGAAAGGAGAACAAAATAATGTTCCATGAGAGACAGACAAAAAGGGATAACTATAAACCCTTTGCAGTACTCTTTATAAGATAGTTTGTACTGGGGCTGTGAATTTAAAAAGACTAATAAAGTCAATGGCAACTTTACATGTTCTGGGAGACAGTAGTCAGTCCCAGAAAATGGAGTTTAAAGTGGGAAGTCTGAAAAAGACAACCCTGTGTCACTGCACTAAAAGTGCTGTGTGACACACAGTAAAAAGATGATGTCTATGGAGCAGGTGAGGCTCCACAGTCTATGAACACAACCATGTTAAACACACACAGCAAAACACATGGTAGAGTGGGAAAAAAGGCTAACACTCTTACCAGGTGAAAAAAAGAAATCCTAGAAATCCAGCAAAGCTGCTGAGGGACTCAGTAGGTAAGGGAAATTAGCCATTCTGGATAATCCTCCCTACCATCAAGTAAAATAAGAAATCACTGATGTGAGCAGCCTACATAGTGCCAAGGAATTTAGGGATGATAGGAACTATGAAAATGATTGAGTATATAGATTTCAAGCCAGATACAATGACAATCGGAAATCACTTGCAGCAAACAATAAACCACAGACTACACCAGGCAGCTCAGTTGTGGAATCGGAAGGAGAAGGGGTTATGTCGACAGGATCTGGTTTTTCAACTGTTCCTCAAGGAGCAAACAGTGTCAGGTGAGGGTTCTTAGAGGGGCTAATCAACAGAATCAGCAGACAGTGGTCAAGCATGTAAGATTTCAAGACCCTTTAGGGGAAAATATGCCAATACAGAGAACTTTTCCAGAGGAAGAAGAGAAGGCAGACTTAGGGGCAGGCAGAGGACACACTCCTGTCAAAGGACTCACCAGATCGAGTACAAGGACTCATCAAGTAAAGAACTAACACTGGATTTAGTCATTGATCTGTCTGATAGGGCTCTCACTGACAATGAAAGGTCAGTATTGAATAGAGGATTGTCATTTGCATCTACTTTAGGGACAGACATGATTGAATTTCAAATAGAACTCTATACGTTTGTGAGGAAACTTAAACTCAAAAAATGTTTCACCAGAAAGTACAGGTGTTTGAAACAAAGGAAACACGCCAGCCTGAGAGTACCATAACAATAGTACACATCGAGAGGTCCCATTTATTGTTATCACTCACTACTGATACCTCTAAAACTAAGAAAGAAATGTGTGAAGAATTGGGAATACACCATACAACTATAGAATTACAAGAACTTAAGAGCAGATCTAAATTTATTCCAGAATCACCATCAAAAAGCATCATCAAAACCTTTTACAAAGTTGTGACATTGGACATTCTTAATTATATGGACAAAGTCAAGAGTGGATATGAGAGTAATAATCAGAATTTAAACTGAGCAGAAAGACAACCTTCTAAAAATGTGAGCCAACGGCAATACTATTTTCATTAAAGAAGCAGATAAGGGTGGCAATATAGTCATTCTGAACAGAGGAGATCATATCAAAATGAAAGTTCTACACTTATTGACACCGGGGTATTACACCCAGTTATTGGGTAATCCTACAGAGCAGACAGTCAAAGAATTGCCTCTGGTAGTTCTTGAATGGCGTAGGAGGGATGTCTTAACTGATGACGAGAGGTCTTTTTTTGTGAGGATCCATCCTGTTATGCCTACTATGCATTTTCTCCATAAAGTACATAAGAAGTTGGACAAACTGCCAGAAGTGCACTCAATTATGAGTGGCATAGGGTGGGGAATTGAGGCAGAATACATAGATACAACTATCAAGGGACTGGTCCCTTCCCTGATATTCTATCTGAGGAATTCTACACAGACTCTATGATTTTTAAAGGATCTGGCATTAGAACCACAGTTTTTATTGGCAACCTCGGATGTGAAGGCTGTATACACTTCAATTGAGCACAAATTAGCAATGTAAACCCTACACTTTGTTTACCAAGACTACCCAGCATTCAATAGGGAACATGTGGACATGATTAAGTCTTTTATGTAATTTACGTTGGAACATAATTACTTTTTATTCAATGAGTGCTATTA